>NW_024345601.1:11507757-11700421 GCF_902729225.1 Pteropus medius
GAGATGATGTCAAAGGGCTGGATGTGAACTGCGGACAGGATCATGGTGACTGTCTTCTGTGGATCACTTGAGGCTAGTGAAATGGTCTGCTGAGCTTGACACTCGTAGGACTTTCCAGCTGGGGTGACCAAGGCAGAGAGGTGATGCGAGTTGGCGGTGTGCTTCCCAGCTGCAAGGAAGGCCCAGAGCAATGGTTAAGCCCCTCTCCATGGCAGAACCCTGGCTGCTCCTAACCTTCCTTGCAGAGAGTTGGCTCTTGCCTCTCAGCTCCAGACCCTTCTCTGGTCCCCTGTGTGGCCAGGCAATGTTGCCCTGCCGGGGCTGAGTCTGTGCTTATGGTTTCAAGTGGTGTCGAAGCACAAATACACTTATTCCTTCATAAGCAAGGGCTCAAACGATTGATTTGGAATTTTTGGAAATTTGGGGATTTCTTTTTGGAAGAAGAGCACGATACCTAAAAACTCAACCCTTTTTATTCTATAAAACCAAACCAGTGGAGATTCCAAACACAGAGAACAGCGACTTGGTTTTCCACATTTCACACTGACCCGCCAAAAATAAAATACCTTCTTCAACAAAGCACGGCTGATTTCTGGAGCCCTGGGAAGATGAATGCCCTTGAGCACATCTATACACCTCTTGAGGCCTGCCTCCTTTCTCTCCTTTTCTGGCATACATTTGTTTGGAGATTTCACCCTTTTTCCTTTTATTTGTGTTGTGTGGTGGTGGTGGTGGTGGGGTCTAATTTAACTAGGAAAATGCTTGAATATGCATTTTGATGAAGAGAAGAAAATGCTCTTTTAACTGTGATAAGAAAAAGGAGTGAAAAGGAAGAAATGACATGTATTCTTTCACGTGCTCAATAAAAATCTTTTCTTAGGTGCTCAGGTGAGCAAAGGCCTCATTATGAGTAGGTTAGAAAATTTACAAAATAAATTTAAACGTGGTCTTTGATAGTACCTGCAAATGTGAACATTGTTATTTGGGGAATGGACGTTCTTCTTGCCACAATACTTTTGGGGAATCTGGGTGTTTTGTTAGAGTGATGGCCTAATAAATTAGGCCACGATACAGAATGCGCTCTGGGGTGACTGCAGTCGATCGATGACTGAAGATGGCGTGGGAGCCCTGCTGCCTTGCACAAAAAGGTACTGAAGGCCACCGAATATTGACCGAAAGTAAAGTCGTGCTGCCCCCTTCAAGTTTCAGCGCGTGAGAAGAAAAATCGGGGTGCAGAAAAATAAAAATACAGCTTTGCCCTTCTCCGCGCTCCTCTAAAGGACAAATCATAAGTTGTCCTGAAGCAGCCAAGGGAAGACAGACCCTCAAGAGACGTCTGCTCCGGGATCAGGCCACGGGTGATCGGCTGGTCCTCCGCCCGGGGTTCCTTGTGCATCGTCAAGGCCTGCGGTCCAAGGGACCTATCTGCTCTCCCGCTTTCTCTGCCCTAGAGAGCAAGCCCGAGCGGATTTGGCCTGGGAGCACAAAGCCGGGATCGGTTTCCATAAAATTTCCGAATATCCTGAGGAATTCGGACTTCAGGCCTGCACTCTCTGCAGCGTCAGCGCTTTCCCAGACTCCCTCCCAAGCCCTGCAGGCCTCTGCTCACCACTGACTGCGTCTTTAAAATGGGTCTTCTCCGAGGAGTCGTAGACAAATTGGACCTTGCTCAGCCTCCATGTCGCCTCGGGTCCCTTGGACGTGTTGTGGCTTTCCTGACAAGCGTGGGAGGCGCGCGTCAACCTCCTCCGCAGCTTCAAGGTGAAGAAACTGCGGGGCGGCCCCTGCCCACACCCGCCCCGGAGTCTGCGTCTCCTTTGCGCGGTGGGCTCAGAGTTACCTTTACAAACAGCAGCTTGAGCGCGTACGCGCGATCCACCCAGAACACCTGCAGCTCTGACTCGTTGTGGCCACAGCGGCCCTTCACCTCAGCTCCCCGGGTCAGTGAGATATCAGCCTGTTCGGTGATCAGCTGGGAACACAGACGCCCCGCAACCCCTCAGCGCGCCCGCCCCCAGTGGGGGCTGTAAAGGGAGGTGCGGCCAAAGTCCGGGTTGCACGCCTGGACGCTCCTTTGCGCGCGCGCTCCCAGGTCCGGGAACATGCGGTTAGATGCTCTACGTGCAGACCCCGCCGTTAGGGAAGCAGAGAGAGGGGGGTTACTTTCAAAGCAGGCAGGGCGAGCGGAAGGCGTTACAAGCCGGAACCCCCATGCAGCATTCGGGAGTAGCTTGCAAGGGGCGCAAGGGGGAAGGAGGGCGACCCAGGTCTTCATAGGGCCTTGAGGGAGAGTGCCCTTCGCCCCTGGAGCCCCAGGAGCAAGCTGGGAGGAAAAAGGTTCCTTACATCGACATAATTGCTGGCCCATACATCATAAGGGACAATAAATTTGGCTGCAAACTCTGCCATGAGACATGTCGTCCCATTTTCCCGCACCACAAATATATCTTTTTCAGGGTTAGTGGAAAGGCCTGAGAGATTTTCCACTTCTTGTTCTGCCATGATTTGAGCCATTGTATCTGCGGGGGGAAAAATATCCTATCGGTTCTGGGCTCAGTGAGCCCACGCGTCTCTGGCACAAGGGTGAAGAAATAGTGGTCTGCGGGCTTGGGGTGACAAAGTTCTCTTCCCGAAGGCTGCTGTGCTGTGAGCCATTTCTCTAACCTAGCGCCAACAAATTCAACTTTTTGCTGTTAAATTTTAATACTAATAAATTTTTCTAAAATTTACCTAATATGTAGACTGACTGGCATTTTTCTTTATTTTAGTATTTTAAACCGAATCTTACCAATGCTCTAACCTCAAGAAGCAGGGCTGTATATCTGCCCGGGAGATGGCATACAGGTGTATGGCTCTCTGGGGAATTCCCCGCCACTGGCGAGAAGGCCCTCGCCCCACCCCTCACCCCCCAGAAAAGAAAAAATTTCGCAAAATATTAAGGGCCACATTTTGACCTTAGGCTACTGACTTTACTAAGCCGGTTCTGTTCTCTGAAAAGAGTGCACCCTGCCCTCGCGGTCCCCGAAACGCTACTCACGGAACAGCATCAGGAGAACTCGAAGTCTGGTGAAGCTGAGAACGTCTTTTCCGCGGAGATTCATGCTTGCCTAGCAGCGAATGAAGCCAGATGTGCTGCTGCAGAGGCCGCCGAAGAGGGAATCCCTCAAAGTCGCTGCCGGAGTGAGCCGTGGTGAGCGAGGGGCGGGGGAGCCGAGAGGGAGGTGGGAGGGAGCGCGTGTTCTGTGCGCGCTGGCGAGGACTTGGTGTTGGGTGCTGCACCGACCGATGCAGGCTTTACACGAATCTGCTCTGCTCACTGCAGAGGAATGGACCGCGCGGCGAGGGAGCTGTCCACGGCTGCGAGTGCTGAAAGGAATCGGTTGTGTTGCAGAAGTAAATGTGGCATGGCTTGTGCAGAGGGCCAATGAAATTTCGGGGGAGGGGGGTGCTAAAATCCTCCCTGAGTCTGTTTCCTGTTCAGCAATTGCATACACAAAGATGATCTGTCCTGAGAAACTTAATGGACTTATTCTATATCCCTCCTAAGAACAGTTATGTGGTGTAAATAACATCACCTAATAAAAATGCATCTGGCTCCTGAAAGAAAACAGCAGAGCACAAAATGTTGCTGCTTTGGGGGTGGAGGAGTAGGCAGGAATAAAGGAAAATGCTATGGCAACAGTTTCCTGCATTTGGTGATATCCCCTTTTCTCAATGAGCTCATCGGTTTAAAGTTAAATTGATGCCTTTTCAAATGAGGCCATCAGTCAGTCAATGCAGTATATCCATTTGGGCTTATTTTCTGTGAGTTCTGCTCTCTGGTTGCATGAGGACTTTGAAATCTGGGGTCACCTACCCACCCTCACTCATTATATTGTGACTACTCTGAGGATTGTGAGGCATATCTAGGGTCTCTTAGGACAGTAATGTGCAAGTTATGTACACACACAGTGATATTACTCCTCAGCCTCTAGTGGAACAGAAAAACAAATACTATTGAGCTAATTCTTATATTTACATTGTTGGAAGCTTTTCTTTATTTTTTTCCTCCATAAATCAGAATCAGAATGCAGCTATTTTAGAAATAAATATGCAGTTCTCATTAATGGTAGTGATGTCCAAATATTTAATTTCTTAGAGGATTTCATTATGCGAATAATCAGGAATAGGTCATAAAGCAATATCATATTAAGTGTCAAATTACAAAGTATTTTCATGTGCATTGTCAACTTCGATCCTCTCTACAACCTTAGAAGGCAGGCAAGGGAAGATACACCTTATTGTGGTTGTACATACCCCAAAACTGAGGCTCAGAGAAATTAAATGACCTTCCCAAATGTCACATGGTCGGTTAGTATTAAAGCAGAAAAATTACGTTTTAACTTTGCAGAGATTGTCTTTATTTTTTCTTATATAATACTTTGACCCAAAATATACCATATTTTGATTTCCATAAAAATATTTAGTGATGAAATAACAAGCTGAAATCTGAATTTTATAACATTCCTGAAATGTACAGAATGCTTTTTAAGTATAATAATATATTGACATAATATTTGCTCCAAAGTATCTATATAATTACTCTTTCAAGCCTATTCCTGTATCAATAATTAGGTCAATATTGTAGCTTTATTTTTATCTCCATATTTTGAGATTTAATCCAAACATTTCTCAAGAATTTTACATAAGTGATTATGTAAAGAAGAATTGAGGCAAAATTGTGATTGATATAAAGTTAATTATTACCAGTTTAGAGTGGAAGTTGTAAATTTTATATGCCTTACAACTTGTCATGTTAGCTATTGTTATTAAACCTATATTTCCTGTAGTACTGTAAAAACTAGAAAACAATGAGACATATGTAATGAAGCATTTGTATTCCCTCTCCTTCTTCCTCTCTCTTCCTCCAATATTTTAATGAGGAAAGAAATGGATAGATTTCAGTCCAGGATTTTTGTGACCTTGTATAGATTTTAGTGTTTTTCATCTAAAAACTTGGGATAATAGCTCAAGGGAGGGCTGGATAGGCCAAGTGAGACAATGAATATAAAGTATTCAAAACAAAAGACAAATCAATTTAGTCCATAGACATTAATTGAATACCTACTACTTGCACTGTGTTTGCTGCTTTGGAAACCCAAATACAAACAAGTACCATTCTACAAGTAAGAGAAATATCTGTAAAAGATTATGACAGTTTCTCTTGTGATATATATTGCAGATATCCTCACTTTATAAGTTATTAAAAGATCAGTTGAATTAATTCATGATTATCTGCTTTAATAAAATATTAGATGGGAAGTAGCATTGGTCATTAATCTTAAATTATTATAGTTGATTTATAAATCATATGGTAGTTCATTTGAAAATGTTTTTTTTAATATCTGACATTAATGATCTCTGTTGACACAATAGAATACTTGAAAAAAAAAAGCAAGCAACATTAACCCCTTCTTCCTAGGAGGATCATCTTCAAACATAATTAATTTAATTCCCTTTTAAGTATTTAATCTTAAACATCTCTTACAAATACACGTAAATTTATTCATTTTATCCTCAGTGATTTTTATGTTGCAATAGGAGTTGGATCATTATACCTACAAATTTCACCTATATCAGTTAAACAACATTTTAATTGTTCTTAAAAGGTATTTCAGTTATTTAAAGGTACCAAGGAGGTGATAAAGGAGCAAAACTTAACATCGAATCATATTTTAAAATAAATTTTAAAACATTTCCAGGATTTGCTTCATTCTCCATTTCTGGAGTGGGAGAAAAGGTAGGAGAAACTGACATGAACAGTTATAGTTTTGTGGATGATGGCTGTGTCAGTTTTTGTCATTGCTGCTAGTAGTCAATACAAAATGTCAGGGGTAAGTTCGACCAAGCATGTTGGCTTTGGAATGTCCTCTAGATCCTCTAAGTTCTTCAAAGGATTCTCTTCAATTCAGGTACTTACTTATTGTTAGCCTCTATGAATCTCATGCCACTGGATGATTGCTATTTTATATAAACAGAAAAAAACCCCTGTGAAAATAGTAAATCCAGTCTGGATGGAAGAAAATACATGAAGATGTGGGGTTGCCTGACACAATGTGTGCATAGATACTTAGGGAAAGAAAATGTAAGATAACCATCCCAGGGTGGGGTTTAATCAACCAAAGGAGGCCTCTCGAAGAAGAAGGTGGGTCTTGATAGAAGTGGACAAATTGACCTGGTATGAAAGACAAGAAAAGACAATGCAGACAGAAGAAATAAATATTAAATAGTAGAGTCAATGCAAACATGTAACTGTTTATCCTTCCATGTTTATCAATTTACAATAAAGAAATTAGGCCCAAAAGCCCACAATGCTTTGTAGACTATGTGACCCTTATTTAACTTATTTATTTAATAATTTACCAACATATGGCTATGCAAAAGAATAGCATGTGAAAAATTATCCTAAATAAAATTAAATATTTAAATTGTTCGATATATCTTTTTTACTTGATTCTACAAGTAATTGACTTTTATTCATAGAATCAAGAAACAAAATTACAGAACAAAATTACAAAACATAAAACAAAAATCTGGAAAAACGCTAATACATTAATTAGAAAATGTATTTATGAGCTTCAAAGGGAGAAAGTTACATTTTGTTGTAGCTGAAATTTAGCTTGTTGATGTTAAAGTCCACCCTACAGTGAAATGTAAAAATGCACTCTGGTTCTACTGTCCTCACCACCACCAAGTGCATAAGCACAGATTGAGAGAGGGGGAGAAGGAGAAGGGAGGGAGGGGAAGAGAGGAGGAGGAAGGGAGGAGGAAGTGGAGAAGAGGATAGAAAGGAAAAGGAGGGAGAGAGAAGGAGGGAGGTGGAGGGAGGGCGTATGCTCTGTTCAGGACACATGAATAACAGAAGCAGGGATGATTTAACTATACTGGACAAGATGTGCACAGCTGGTATGCCAAATCGCTACTTAACAAAAACTTCTCTTGTGTTCAGCTTATTACTGAACAATTATTTCATTTAATTTAATTACTGCCTTTGAATACTTTTGAATCTTTCTATGCTAGAAACCCTTTGGTGATAGAAATTGAAAAATGAGTGTACACAAGATTTTTTCTTTTTTGCATAAATTGACAAACCCTGGAATATTTGGAAAGAATTAGAAAGCTGATTGAAAAGTGCTAAAATATTCGGAAAGAATCAGAAAATTGAGTTTGAGCATCCAATGCAATCACTTTATAAATCCTTGATGAAATTTTCCTCATCTTTTCATTTCACTGGTCTTTCCTGCATTTACTTTAATGGAACTAGAGCTGTTTCTGCAATCAAGGTAACCAATAGAGGTGATAAGGCACCAAAATAATAGCACTTTCATTGGCAAAGTGTGTTGATGCTAAATTCTTAGAAAATGTCCTTTTATGAGAATAAATGCCTTCACGTGCTGGAATTTAGAGAACAAAGCCCATATAAGAACCCTGAATAAGCACATGGTGAGGCCAGGTAAATCATTCCAGAAAAGTTCAGTAGGAAAGAAATTATTTTCATCTTTTGAACTAGGAATTAGTTAACTGTTCTGATTAATTTTAAGTTAGTTACCACTAGCTTCAATGTGTAAGTTTTTAGGCTATGGAGTACAACTCTCTCTGCTTTCTTAGCAGTGAGGAAAATCTTAGTTCCGGGGGCAGGAGTCCTTTCTGTAAATGACAAGAGTCAATTAAGAATTTAAAAAATATATTTTAATAAGTATTTCCTCCAAGAAATAACAACTACCTCAATGGGCCTAAGGTTAGGGAAGTTGTGGCACATTTAAAGTAATTTGCTTACCTGAATTCTGAGATAATGCAATTCCTTAAAATCTCTTTTATAATTTGTCACAGGGGTTCCTTGTCTCTTAACTGTCTTTTTGAAGTTATCTGCATATTTACTTGAAGGTGCGTTGGAACTAGGGAAAATCGATATTAACTACCATTGTGGGCAGGGTGAGAGCGGGGTGGTCAGTCAGTTTTGCTTCAAAAGAAGCTTTGCTGGTTCAGAACTGAAGTCCTGAAATGCTCCAGGGTTCTAATTTTGTTAGTTTGGGATGTTTCTATGACAGTTTTGTGAAAACGTTGCAAGACTCACCAGTAACCAAGAACAGGAAAAAGGAAAAGAGTCTTCAGTGTTTTGGAAAGGCAGGACTCGAGTGGGAATCTAAGAAGCAATGGGTTATGACTTTATTACTACACTAGTGACAACTTCTGGGAGGAGTGGCACTTCTCTTATCTTCAATGTGCCTTTCATAAAGGATTCCTCCAGGACTAAATGCCCTGCTTCTATGAATGACCTTAGTTGGGAAGTGATCCGAGCAATTCCTTTAGAAAAAAAAAATGCTGGGAATTCCATTATTAAAGCGTAACATCTCAACGTGCAAGAAGTATGCTCTGGTCAGGACACATGGACTACGGCCTGTGGCGTTACCTTTGTGGGGTGGCACCGAGGCGGGAGAGCCTGGTTGCTGGAGCTTCTTGGGGCGCGAAGGGAGACGCGCGCTGCTGTCCGGCACCTAGTTGCTGGCACGGTGAGCTCTCCACGACCTCAACCTGGGAAAGCCGTCGGCCCAGACACCCAGGGGGTCTCCCTGGCATATTCGCGCAGCTGCTCCCGACGTAGAGGTGAGAGAGAAAACCCCAGTGCAGTTGCAAAGGTGAGGTCCACGCCGGCTCCAAAGCTGGTAAAGAGGGATCAATTCCGAGAGTTCTGAAGTTGAGCAAGTTCAGGCTACCGCGACAGAAGCATTTGAGGACCAGAAAAAGGAGGAAGAAAGTTCCTGGCAGAGAGCGCATCCCTGGCTCATCGAGACTTCTTTGGAACTCCTCAGCCCAGGAAGTCGCGGTAAATCTTGCTTTGGGGAGTGTGGAGTGGGCGGTGAGACCCCAGCGCGCTCCTGACCTCTGGCCTTTTGGGTGTCTCCCACACCCTGAGAACAGTCCGAGACTTCGGGGTGGGGTGTGTGGCTTGTTAAACAGGGGAGAGGGAGAAGACCCGGTTACAGAGCCGTTACTTCTCGCTTCTTTTTTCTTTTCTCCCCTTTCTAAACCGTCAGTGCCATATCTGCAACGGAGGGAAATGTCCCCGAAGTGCCCTAGAGGCCCAGTTTCCAGGACAGAAATCGGGAAGATACTGTGCCAGGGCCGCGCAGGGATCCTCGCCACAGGTTAGTCCTTGGACAACCTCCCGGGTCCGTGCAAGGTTTTTCAAATGGAGAATAGATTCTACTGAGAGGAGATCGAGGCTGAGACAGCTGGAGGCTCTAAGGCGCGCAAGACAACTCGGGGAGCGCAGCTGGGAAGAAGCGGCCTCTGCGGAAGGTGCTGGCGGCCGCTCGGGAGCCTGGCGGGTTACGCCTGGGAAGTGGGGAAGTGAGAAGCTGGACTGATTGACCGGGGTCCCTTTGTTAGGGTTTCTGGTCGCTAAGCGAAGATCCTGGCTAAGAGAAGTGGGCCTGAAACTCTCACCTCCTCCCACCCGGTCCCCCCGCGGAGCGCCGGGGCTGCAGGAGGCCTGGGGCTGGGAGGTTCGAGTTTTGTTCTTTTTTAAGTTGTAGTCAAATCTGGGAATGGTTTAGGGGGTAGAAGTGCGAGCGGAGGGTATTCTCTACCCTAGGTCGCAACGGGAAGAAAACCCCAGTTTTCTACCTTAATGTGTGTGGGGGGTGGGGGCGTACTCTCCAGCGACAAACCAGGGGCCTGCGCTTAGCAGCATGTCTCAGTCTGAAGAGGCTGACCCGGGTCCTGGCTGCACACCGCAGCCCCTTTCGCAGAGCCCGCCTAGGGTGCGGCCCTGGGCTGTCGGCAGGTGGCCCGTCCCTGCCTTTCTCCGCTTCCCGCGTGGACTGGGCCAGATAAGAACTCTGGGAGGCCCCACACATGAAAATACCGTGGATGCCTTCCCAATATTCTCTTCAAAATAAAAATAACACTAAATCTCAAAATGAAAACACGGCATTCAGATCTTTCTCCTTGGCCACTCCGTGGTTATTTTTAATTCGAAAGCAAATTAGCGAGCGCCCCAACCTTGTCCCTGCCTGTGGGGTTCCCCAGGCCCCCGCCGCCCCAGGTCTGTCTGCCAGAGGCGTCAGTCGGCCTGCAGGCCCGGTGGCGCCTTCTGTGCAGCCTCAAGGCCAAAATCTATTTCTTCCCCGGGATGTTCTTTGTGTTTCTAATTCTTTGGGAGTGGGGGTTGGGGGCGTTCTTTTTTTTTCTTTCAATTGTCAGAGAAACAGCTGGGTCTTCGTAGGTTGTAGCCACCGAGCCTCGTCCACAACCCTAGCCAAACGGACCTTGGAGCTCGGGTCAAAACCACTGCGAGCCACGCTCCTCAACCCTTGTCAGCCGAAGGTCGGGAGCTTGGGTGGCTGCCGCTGGGCCGCATTCCCGGGCGACTTTGTGGAAGCGCACAGATGGGGGACGCCTCAGGCTGGCACTCGGAGTGAGTTGATGGATCGTCTCATTTCCCGACTTGATGGGCCAGAACCTGGGCTGGCCGGGCTGGCGAGGAGGCAGGGGGCGCATCTGGGGGCTGGAATTTGATTGAGGTTTGTGCGGTGTACATTGCCTCTGAGAAAGACCCTCCCCGAATGCGAAGTTATCCTCTTCTCGGTTTTCTGTTCCGGGTACCACTCCGCATCCCAGTCTCCGGGGGCCGCGGGGCTGTGAGTGCGGCGGCGGTGCCCAGCTCCAGGCGCCGCACCGCCTCATCCCCTGGGGCCTCGGCATCTGCCTGCACGGTGATCCCGGCCGGCAGCCTTTCCCGGGGAAGGCTACGGAGGACAGGACTTGGCCTCCAGGTGTCTGGAAAGAGCCCTATGGGGGCGTGAAAGCAGTGAGGGGGTGTGGGGGCGGGGAGCCTCCATTCTGGGTCTATCTAAGGTCCGCTTTTAGTCGCGGACAGGGAACGTTGGAGAGAGTCAGCGGGACTGTGGTTGAGAGACCTAACAGCGGTGAGGGATGTTGAGGAAAAATGGATGGAAAATGCAACTCGAAACGCTTGCATCCCGCTGTCCGACCTTCCAGCTTGGCCAGAAAAGCCTTGCACTCCCTGGGAGGGCAAGATGGTCTGTCCCTGACCAGCACCGTGCCTGCAGCTCCGCAGCTCAGGCGGGAGTGAGAGGGGTCGAGCAACCCAGCGAGAGCCCGAGGCTGAGCTTAGGTGGGAGGAGGATAGCTGAACTAGAGGAGGTGGGGTCACTGGGATTCCTGCTTCTGGGGCATAACTGTTTTTTGTTATTTGTTTTTTTTTCTTTCAGCTTCCTAGAATTTTCCTTCAGGTCTCAGGAACTCGAATTCCAACCCTGCTCCAGGCGTCCATCTTTGGCTGGGTGTTTGAGGATGCTAAGGGGATCAGGTCTGTGATCACAAGATATCCCTAATCTGGGGGTACACCTGGGTAAGGTACCCCAGCCACTCTCCAGCTGCTAGAAAAGTCGCCACTCTCTAGGGAGCCAGGAAAGTGTCACATAGGTCGGGGCATGGAGATAATGCACAGCCCAAAGACCAAAGAGTGATCCAGTAACATCACCTTCACCTGCATTCTGCGGGATCTCAATCTGCACCCAGCCCTACTGAATCAGAACTTGAATTTCAAAAGGTTCTCATATCTAGGGGACTTGTGCAAGTTTCATTTGGAGAAGCCCTAATTTGCGGAGCCCAAGTTAAGCCACCGCAGACTTGTTCCACCTTGTGTCTCGCAGTCCTATCTTCGCCATCTGTCAAATGAGAGTTGTTCTGAGGCCCCAGGGGAACTCTTAAGCACCCCTGAACTCACTTCAGGCCAATGAAATTAGAATCTCTAGTTGGTGGAGCCCAGGCAGGAGTGCAGTTTCAATTGTCCCCAGGTGACTCTAATAGCAGCCAGGAAAAACTAGTGTAAAAATACCAACTTTACAGATTAGCTGAAATATAGCCCGTGCTCTTTGTAAGACAGTAAGTGCAATGGTTAAGTCCCCTGGGCTCTGTAGCCTGATTCATTCTGGCTCCTGCAAGTATGGCCTTGAGCCAGCTAATTAACCTTACTGCATCTCAGTTTCCTTACATATAAAATGAAGTTGATAATAATGTCTACCACAAAGGATGTGGTGCAGATTTAGAATCGGACATTTAGAATCAAATTCCGTAAATGTTAACTTATAAGGCCAAGTCCCTCAATCTCTTTTTAAATCAAAATGGGAGACTACTTACTTATCTCACCCCACTTCCTGTCTACCCAAAGCAGTCCTCTCCTAGGGCACAAGAGCTTGTTTTGGCTTCAATAGTCATATCTATTTTTTGACATTTTAAACACAAAAACCAATATTTTAAATCACTTAGTAAACCTGATTCTCTGTGGAGTTTGATTTTGCCATTTCCAGTAATTTCATTCCCAGTCCATCAGTTTTAGAAGCACTAGTGACGTATGCTTCTGGCTCTGTGTCTTGCCAAAGCAGCCACTGAATAAAAATACCTGGAGGGCTTGTCAAGACATAGATGGCAGGGCCCCCTCCAGAGATGCTGATTCTGTAGGTTTGGAAAGGGGTTGAGTAATTGAGTATTTAACAAGTCATCCAAGTAGTTCTGATGCTTCTGGTCAGAGAGGACCACACTTTGAGAACCATATTGCCAAATGAATGGTCTGCGCAAAGTATAGAAATCTCAACGGCAGCAGTGTCCAATAGAAATATGTAAACTACAATTGTAATTTCAAATATTCTGGTAGCCACATTTTATTTTTTATATTGACTGATTGAAAATACGTTATATATACATATGTAAATCATTGTGTAAATTTAAGGTGTACAGCATATCGATTTGATACATTTCTATGTTGTAATATGGTTGCCACTGAAGTGATAGTACCTCTATCGTATCACATAGTTGGCATTTCTTTTTTTGTGATGAGAATAATTCAGTTCTAGTCTATTAGCAAGTTCGATGATTACTAGAAAATATTGTTGTCTCTATATATATTGTTCATTAGATCTCAGTACTTATTTACTAGTTGCAAGTTTGTATCCTTAAACAATATCTCTCTTATTCCTCCATCCCCTAAGTGCCATTTTATTTTGTTTTTGCAAGTTTGGTAGCCACATTTTTTAATAAATAAAAAAGAAATGGGTAAAATTTATTTTAATAATATCTTATTTAACCTAATATATCCAAAATATTACAATTTCAACATTTAATCAAGAACAAATAGTGATGAGCTATTTTACATTTTGTATTAAATGTAAATGTATTTTGTATTTTTGTTTTAATATTTGAAATCTGATACTTCTAATCTGGAATAGCCACATTTCAAGTGCTCAAGAGCTACAAATGCCTGCTGGCTTCTGTGGTAGACACAGCAGGTCCAGAGAATTCCTTCAACGAGAAAGAAGTAGATGTGGATTTTATTATTCCCTTGGAAGCTGTCCGGAGATACACACAAACAGAATGTACACATAGCTTTGTCTTGATATGGTGTTTGTGAGTGCATGGGAGATAGGGGCTATGAAGAGAGCGAAGCAGGGACAAAAGGTGTAGGGATGTGTCAGTCATTTGGGACCCTTCCGTTACTGGGTGAAGAAAAGTCTGGTTCGTGTTTTGAAAGAATGTTTAGTGGACATCTCTTGCTTTTCTTCCCCCATTCCCCGCATCCATGTCTACTTTCTTTAATTTCCCTGTTTCCTTGAGGAAAACTTATGTCCAACTCTCTCCGTCCATGTCGAATCTGCCATTGATTCCCGATTTAGGGATCAATATCTGACCTTATGAGGGAAGACGAGGTGTTTCCCAGAGCTCGGAGGAAGGTATTCTTTTTCTTCACAAGACTGGGCTGAGAGGATTTAAAGTCTGGAGCTGCTAGAAAGTGACACCTTGAACTTCTGTCATGAACAGACTTTCTAGAAACCTGGAGAAGTTCAGGAGCTGGGGGGAGGGTAATAAAAGATGGGGGAGATCAATTTTATGGGTTTGGAGGCATCACAAGCTGGACCAGGTTGGCAATTTACAACTGTTGGACAGCTTGTCTAACATTCAAATCCTTTGATGCATTATTATTTTTAAGATAACATTAGCAGCAGGACATGTAACTTTTATGGTAGCAGCCTACTTTGGGGATCTTCTTTCTTACGAATGTCTGGTATATGAGCTGCCATTTAACATCCCTTGGCATTGGAGACTTGATAAAAGATCAGGATCTGAAAATTATCTGGTAGATGTACTTCTCACAGCCAGATAGTTAACCCAAGTGCTGCTAAAAAGCTGTTCATTATTTCCTTCCAAGAAAATTAAATTTGAAATAGACCTTGATGGGAGTATGAATAAACACAGCTTTGCTCCTTCTTACGTGGCTATGATAATACACACACCTCCGACTATACCTTTATAGCATTATATTGTGGCCATATTTCTGTTTTCTCTGCTAGTTGAGAACTCTTTAAGGGCAAGGATCACATTTACCATATTTTGGTATTAAATTTACAGATCTCCCCAACACCTACTATAAGTTCTGCAATATCACAGATGCAAAGTAAGATTTCTTGAATTTACACCTGTCAAGGCTTTGTTATTTCCAAGAGTCACTATTGCCCACATGGGCATGAAGTAAAAATATTTGGTTCTGCAAGTATTCATACATTACCAATGGTTGAGGTCTATCACATGAACATATATTTATGGGTACTTATCAGACACTGTTCTAGGCTCTGTTCTCAATAGATCAACAAGACACTAGGCATTTTCCTGTTCTTAGATCTTTGCCTCTGCAGTTCCTTCTACCAGAAATGCTCTTCCCAGCCCCTCCATGTCCCCATGACTCTATCACTCGCCATCTTCAGGTCTGTCTTCAAATGTCACCTCAGTTTAGTCTTCCCTGGATATTCTATTTCCAATGATACACTCTCTGCCCCCACAGCCATACCCCCCATTCTTCTTCATGGGTTGAGTTTTTCCCTTATATAAGCTTTTAAATCTTTCTGTATTTCATCAAATCTGAGGTGCTATGTTATTGTAAGACACACCATTATGTTACATATTACTAAGGAAAAAATGCTGCCAGTTAAGCCACGATATGTCATTAATTAACATTCATTCTGACTTCAGAGTGTTAAAGTGAAAAAAAAAAAAACCTATGTGGCTTAGAATCAACAAAATATAGAACTACGATATCCATTCATTTATATAATTTATTGTCTGGTTTCTTTTAGTAGAACAAAGATTTCAATCTTTTTTTTTTTAAACTTCTAATTCCCTAGTGTCTTCAACACTCCCTGAAACAAATCAAATCGGGGGAAAATAAAACCCGTGTCTTCAAGAATGAGACCAAAGATGAATTAAACAGTTAGGAAGCAATATAATAAATACTTCAATAGAAGATGGCAGAAAATTTTCTTTGGGGGCTAAGAGAGGTGTGCCTCCCTTTGCCTGTCAGTATGTGTGTGTGGAGGGGTGTGAGGTGAGTTGAAGAGGAAGACCTCCCAGGGGAGGTGATAACTGAACTGGTCCAGAAGGGTATGAGAAGCAGATGGTGCAGGGAAGGATTTACCAAGCAGAAAGAACAGCATCGAGGCCACGTGATATAAAAGAGAATGAAAAGTTTGAACTGGAGGTTGGTCCATGTGACCAAAATCTGTGTTGTGTCTAAAGCTGTGATTCTCAAACCTGAACATGCGTCAGAATCACCTGGAGGGTTTGTTAAAGCAGAGATTGTTAGAGCCTGCCTCAGAGATTCTGGTTCAGTAGGTCTGAGGTACAGCAAGAGAATTTGTATTTCTACCAGGTTCCTAGGTGATGTTGCTACAGGTCCAGGGGCCACACTGTAAGAATTGTTGATCTATTACATCACAAGAAAATAAAAATTTTGTAACAATGTGTGGTGATGGATGTTGACTAGACATATTTTGGTGATCATTTCACAATATATACAACTATTGAATCATTATGTTGCACACCTGAAGCTAACATAATAGGTATATCTAATATAACTATATCTAAATAAATGTTTAAAAAAAGAATAGTTTCTTAGGTGGTAAATTTAGAATAGTAAAGGAAAACATTTATTCTAATAATAACATTCAGTTAATATTTCTGGCTAGTAGAACCTACATTCTTATGCCAATTTGCTGGCCAGAGCTCTAGGATGGCTTTTTAATAAGAATTAGATTTTTTTGAAGTACTAGAAGATAGTAAAAACAAAAACCAAACACTGAAACAAAACAAAACAAAAACCCCAAACCACTGGTCCAGTGGGACAAGCCTTGACGGTTGGAGAGGGGACCATTCATATTAGTGCGTGTACGGTTATATGCTCAGCCTCGGAGGGACGACATAAGCTGACATGAGGCACGGAGAAGACTTGAGGGTGGGGAAGGACGGTCAAAGGGAGAACTTTTAATTTCCCTACAGATAGCTTTCAGGGGCGTGAATGTCAAAATAGAAAAGTACACACATATAAACTTTATAAGTCCAGGAAAATAAAGCACCTTTGTGTGTGTGTGTGTGTGTGTGTGTGTGTGTGTTATTATTGTGTGTGCCTGAGGTTGCCCTCTTGTTCTTTAGAGGAGCCTGGCATAGGTGAAATGAAGAATATTTGTTCTTTTTCAGTCTTGTCTTGGGAAGAGGCCAAGAAGGGGTTAAACATGATTTTGACAAAGGCCAGGGAGTTGCAAAAAGTGAATGTTGAATCAGAAATTGATCGTTGAGGAATCAAAAATTTATGTCAAATAACAGGTATTGGCATAGAGGGAAGGAGCCGCAGAGAATTTCTGCAGCCCAAGTATTGTTCTAATGAGGAAAGTGAGGCCTGGAGGGATTAAGTGCTGGGAGACATCGTCCTTGCTTCCAGCTTTCACATCATCAGTAAAAGTGAAAAAGGGCCCTAGAACGTGTAGTGCTCTCGGCAAGAGTTTCCCACCCTTACTTCCTCAACACTCACAGCCTCACGACCACCGTCTCCCTGGAAACTGTGGACATTTCTCATGTGCCCTTTTTCCCTATGTCAGGCACTCCAGGGCCCTCAGGCCCTGAAAACCCCATTATTGACATCTTCTCCCATCCGCTCCATCTTCTGAAATTCATAGTCATTCAGCAAAATTTCCTAAATCTTCAACTTCTCTGAAAATTTCCCTCACCTGCTTTCTCTAACTCAGATCTGGAGCTCATACGAGGACAGTTTTCTGTGCAGGCCTCTCAAGAGGGAGCCGTTATCTCCCAGACAACTCAGGTTGGGTCTGAAGGTGGATGTGTGTCCTCTTTGCACCTTATTATTTTCCCAGGCTCTTCAGTTCATTTTCTTACCTAACCCCCACTATGCCCCAGCTTTGAATTTGATGTCATCCGATTGAAACTCCTCTACTCTTTCTTGTACTACATGCATTGTTACCCCCATTCTCATTCTCTGAATATATTAGATACTGACTCACTGTCACTCTCTATCATTTCTACTTATTGTTGGTGGTTTCAGTATCCATTGAGATGACTTTCTAACACCATTGCCTCTAGTTTCTCAAGCTCTTCTCCACTGATGGTCTTTGTCTTACATCCTATGTCCGCCACTTAGCTTATGGTTCGATTTCTTTCTAGTCACTGCTCCATTTCTCTGCTTCCTTTCATAGCATAGTTTTCTGAAATAATTGTCTACACTTACTATCTCCACAGTATCTCCTCCCATTCTTTTGAACCCACTTCAGTTGGGCTCTTATTCCTACAGTCTACCCAAGCTGGTCTTATTGGGGCGCGATGGTCTTTCGATGTGTCAGTTTGGCTATTCAGTCAACAGTAATCTAACTGTGGCTGAGAAGATATTTTGTAGATGTGATTAAAAACCTGAATCAGTTGATTTTAAGCAAGAGAGATATTTTAGATAATCTTATGGGCTTCACTTATGCAGCTGAAAGCTTTAAGGCTTCTCCGAAGAAAAACATCTGCCTGTGGACACAAGCTGCAGCCCATGTGAGAATCACAACGTGTCCTTCCTGATGGCCTGCCCTTTAAAATTCACTTATCTAACCAACCCCCACAATTACATAAACCAATTCCTTGCAATAAATCTAATATATATTTCCTTCTGCTTAATATATATCTTCCTTCTGTTCTGTTTGAACCCTAGCTGATACATGAGGTTATTCATGATTTCCAATTTGCCAAATCCAACAGCAAATCCTCAGATCTTACATAACCCATCAGCAGAATTTAACCCCATGATCGCTTCCTCATCCTGGAAATACTTTTAGAACACCACACTCTCCTGGTGACTCATGAATCACCACTTCTTCACAGTTCCCTTTGGTGTTTCCTCCTCGTGTGTCTTAACTCTTAAGATCAGAATGCCCAGTCCTCAAACCTTTTCTCTTCTTTTTCTACACTTAGGTGGTTAGTCCTGTCTCTTTAAATAAAATGTATATGTTGATGGTTCCAAAGGTTTACCTCAAGTAAATCAACTGTCTACTCGACATCATTACTAGAATGTATAAAGACATTTCCAAATTAACATGTCCACGATAGTTAATTATATGTGTCAACTTGGCTTGGCTAGAGTGCCCAGATGTTTGGTCAAACAGCAGATTAGGTATTGTAAAGGTATTTTTCAGATGTGATCAACATTTAAATCAGAAAATTTCGAATAAATCAGACTATACTTCATAATGTGGGTGGGTTTTATTCAATCACTTGAAGGCCATAAGAGAAAAGAGAAAAGACCGAGTTTTCTTCTCTGAGGAAGAAGAGGTTCGGCCTCTAGACTGTCTGTAGACCTAAGCTGCAAAATCAGCTCTTCCTTGCATCTCCAGCCTGCTGACTTGCCTTGTAAATTTCAGATTTTGCCAGCATCCATAATCGTGTGTCAATTCCTTAAAATAAATCCCCCTCTCCACTCTACACACACACACACATGCACACACACACATTCTGTTTCTCTGAAGACCCCTAGCTGATACAATGTCTAAAACCAAACTTCTAATTTTTCCAATGCCTCTGCGTCTGAAAACTCTGCTTCTTCTCAACTTCCCCATTACAATTAGCAGCAGCTCCAGTTGTTCAGACCAAAAGCTTCTAAATCACCACTGACTTCTCCCATTCCCTTGTACCCTATATCCAATTCATCAACAACTCCTGCCAGCTCTCTCTTTAAACTACATCCATGATATGATCACTTCTTCCCATCTTCATTGCTCTTTCCCTGGTCTATGCCACAATTACCTATCATCTATCTAGATGAAAACCTCCTAGTTAGTTCCCTGTTTCTGCCTTGACCCCCCTCAGGCCTTTTCTTTATAGGGGATCAAGAGTATTTCACAGGATAGGCGAGACCATATCACTCCCTTTTTAAAACTCTGTAGTGGACTCCCATTTTATTCAAATGAAAAAAGCAGCCCTATAAAGCTCTATGTAATGTGTCCACTATTACTTCTCTCACAATCCCTCAACCCCCTTTACTCTCTTCACATTCTGGATATTCTCTTGCCTCGGGCACTTTGCTCTTGCTGCTCCCTCTGCTGCAAACGCTCATCAGGAAGAATTAAGTTTGGCAGTGAGAGATGGAAAACCCAAAATAACTGGCTGAAACAAGACAGCAGTGCATTTCTCTCAAAAGAAAGTCCAGGGATCATGGCTCCAGGACTGGTAGGCTGTTCCATGGTCTCAGAGACTCAGGCTTCTCCAACCTGGAAAGAACCTCATTCTCAATGACCCCTCATGGTCCAACCAGTAGGAAAGAGCAAAAGCTACAGAAAAAAAATGGGTCAAAGAAGAGACAACTATTGTCTTTTAAGGAAAGTCTGCTAATGCTTCCACTGGAAGCGTTATTCTCCTGATATTCCATTGCCCAGAACATAGTCACATGGTCACACTTTGCTTCAAGGAATTCTGGGAAATGTAGTATTTATTCTGAGAAGCCATGAGCCTTGCCAATATCTGGAAGTTCTATTCCTGGAGAATTATATTGGGAGAAATGCCAGAAGTCTGTATTTCAGCAACTGTTAGAAAGACAAGGATGCCCAGTATGGCTTGTACAGAGTAGTATGAGATTAGAAAGAGTAGGTAAGTGTGGAAGATTATTTCTAAAGATGGTTGCCCCAAATTCCTTCCATTCTTGTACATTTATGTCACTCCTCTAATCAATATATCTTCCATTTCCTTGAGTCTGGGCTGCTCATGTCAGTTACTTTGACTAACAGTGGCTTTGACCAATAGTGTTGGAAGTGATGTGTGGTTTGGCTTAAGCTTTACGAATATTGGCAGCTTCTTTGCTTTGCTTTACTCTTGAGATTCAGCTGTCAGGAAAAGAAGCTTGAACTTGAGCACTAACTACCGAGAGACCATGTGGAGAGGGAGAAGCCAGGCAGACATCCCGGGTGAGGCAACAGACATGTGAGTAAAGCCATATGGAACATTTCAGCCCCAGATGGGTTCCCTACCAAACACAGCCATACAAGTGACCTCAGCAAATACCAAATGGAGCAGCAGAACTGACCAGCTTTGCTTCTGCTGAACATCATGAGAAATAATAAATTGCTGTTGCTACAAGTGGTAAGTTTTGGGATGCTTTGTTATGCAACAATAGATAACTGAAATAGCAGGGGTCAGATCATGTGAAGCTTTAGGTTCAGGAAGGGAGTTTGGCTTTTATTTTTAGTGCAGAGGGAAGCATTAGAGGGTTTTAAGCAGATGAGTTACATGATGCAATTTATACTTCAAGAGAGTCACTCTACTACTGTGTGGAGAGAGGGCTGCAGTGGCTCAAGAGTGAATGGAAATGAAACCAGGAGGTTTTACAGTTGTCAAACTGTGAGATGGCAGTGGCTACAACCAGGGTGATTATCCCAGTAGTGTTTAGAAATGGTTCCATTCCATAAATATTTGGGAGGAAGAGCCTTTATTACTTATTTGTAGATTAGACCAAGGGGATGAGAGAAAGAGTAATGAAAGATTATTCTTACCAAAAGAAATCTGGTTCAGGAAGGCAAATAGAAATACATTCAGAAGACCAAACTAAAGTAACCATAAGAGGCATTGATGACTACTGTGTAGAAGGACAAGCCATGGAGGACTTGCTCCTAACCTATTGCTATTTAGAGAGTAGCTTGCATCCATGGTCTCCTTTTAATCTTGACATAGTTGTTCCTGTTACCCTAGTAGTCTGGCATGTTATAATTCAAAATAAGACTGGTATTTATAATAAAAATGACTTTAAAAAGAGAAAGATTATTTTTAGAATTTTAACCTGAAGCTGGGAAGATGGTAATATTAATAACTGAAATGTGAAGGAACGGTGAAAAAAACCCCAGGAATTCTGTTTTGAATAACTTAAGTTTGAAATGCCTAGTATATGTCCAATGGCAGCTTTAAGCAGAGATCAGTAAGGAGGAATTGCTGGACATACAAATGTATGATTCTGATTACTAAAGATCCTTCTTGCTACTTCAAGGCTGTGTTGCTTTGCCTTGCCCCTTAGTACAGGGTCCACTTTCTCATACAAATGCAAATATTAGTGAATTGAAATATTAGAATTTCACATTGAGAAGTAAATTTAGAAAAGTCCCTTGTCCTTGAGACAGAGCCTCGTGGCTTTCTTGGCACCTGGTGTGTACATGCAGTGGACCTGGGATGATTAATGGGCAAGATTGTTCATGACCCACTTAAGGGCTGTTTTTCCCACTATAAACCCTTTGAAATCTGGAAGGCTGGCTGGATTCCATTTCAACTGGAAACATTACCATCATTGCATTTTTTTAAGTTATAAAATCAAACAACAACAACAGAACACCATCCGGTCATATCTCTACAGGTTTTGTTGTTACTAAAATATACTGCATATTATAGCATCCGTGTATGCCATGTTTTCTGTCCTATCTAGTAAAATATTTGAAATGGGAAATAAAGATTTAGAGCTGTTTCGCTCTCACTGGTTTTGGTGATCAATCGATCATTTAAGAGTAACTTACTGTGAATTATTCATGACTTGTTGTCGTCGTTTACGTTTCTCACCAATAGTCTCCATATCAGAGAATAGGCAGTGAAAGAGAAAAGAGGGAGCAAATACGTTTTAATATTATTTCCTGACTGGCTAATCTATTAAGCGAATGTCGAGATGCATCTTTTCGCCAGACATTGAGGAGTTTGCTAATAGGCAAGACAATACACCTACGCAGGCATCTGGCATACTCTGGCTGCTGGAAGTACCACTTATTTGTTTGTTTATTTATATTAAAGTAAGTGTAATTTGAATTTCCTCTCCCAATCCCACTAACTCTCCAAGGTTGAGGGAAAGGAAGCTCATGGTGCCCCATTCATCTCTTGTTCCCCCTACAGCTTTGGGTCACGGTCTAGTTCATGCTTACTGCCCCAAGCACTTGTGGCTTCTTTTTATCCCTCACCCAATGAGAGGAGGAAGTTGGATAATAAATATCTCTTGACTTCATCCCTGATGGGACAATTCTGAGGTGAGTGCCATTTGGTCCCTCAGAGTCCCCAGCGACATTGAGCCCCAGTTACCCACAGCAGTAACATCTCCCATAAGTATAGTTTTATTGCTCTACCCCCCAAATCCTCACTAGGTTTCCTGGGACCACCTCTCAAATAAAATACTTGTCTGAAAGTCTGCTCTTTGGAGAACACACACGGAGATATTCAACATCACTTAATTGTCTTCTTTCTTTTCTATTCATAGCTCACGGGCTATATAAAAACAGAGCAGATCGGATTTGGCTAGTGGGACATAGTTTGCTGATCCCTAGGCTAGACTTTTAAATGCAAACTCCTGTTTAGAGTTTATTGTGTTGTTGAATTCCTTTTTGATTGGTATTATATAATTAAAAATCTAATGTTAGGAATGTGTTGGATTTATCAAGTTCTGATGTATTATCTGATGTATTATCAACAAATAAATTCCTCTGAGTCAGGGATAAGATCCCTTTGCATTTTCCCCATAGCACCTGTGTGGTAATATACATAAATTAATTTTTGATGGTGTCAAAAGCAAAAAGCTTGTTAATTGATCTTTACTGTGCTATGTGGTGTGCTGTGAAACTCACTAATTTCCTTATTTGAAGAAGGAATGACAAAACCCACAGTAATAGGTTGCCATGACAATTAAATGGCATTGTACCTGTGACAGTGCTTTGTTAATTGTAATTGTAAAATGTCAGGTGGTATTGTGATCATAGTTTTTAGGTATGAGATAGGGTGGTGGATCTGGAGAGAAGAGAAATTTGGAAACTGGAGAATTATTGGGTTCTATTCTTTAATCTCCTACTATGTGGCTTTGTGACCTTGGTCTCAACAATTTCTCCATATGTATAATGGTGATAATGTTCTCAACTTGCCTGTGACATGGGGATTAAATAAGAGAGATAGTTAAATGCTATAAACATGTAAAATTTAACATTCAGGGTCTGTGCTTGGAGAGTGTATGTGTGTGTATATGTGAACTTAGGCAGAAATCTCAAATGGCCTCTAATATTCCCACTCCCTTGCATACGAACCATGTATGAGCTCTTCCTCTTGAATGTGGGCAAGATGGTGAATATGATAAATCTTACTCTATTGATTAAGTTGTATTACAAAGTTGAAAGAATGTTGCAGATATAATTAAGGTAAGAAACCAGTTGACTTTGAGTTCATCAAAATGGAGGTTATTCTGAGTAGGCCCAACCTAATCCAGTGAGCCTTGAAAGAGACTGGGCCCTTTCTGAAAGAAGTGGGACAAATCAGAGATTCTGCTTCTGGCCTTGAAAGTAAGCTGCATGCTGTGAAGAGGACCTACAGATAAGGCCATGTGGCAAGGAACTAGAGGCAGCTTCGAGGAGCTAAGAACTAATGCTGACTAACAGACAGCAAGGAAGTGGGGGACCTCAGTCCCGCAACTGCAAGGAACTGAATTCTGCAAACCACCAACACTTAGATTTGTAAGAGATCTTGAGCCTTACATGAAAATGTAGCCTCGTTGAGACTTGACTTCAACCTGGTGAGACGCTGAGCAGAGAATCCAGCTGCTCTGCCCAGACTTCCTATCTACGGAACTGTGAGATAATAAATGGGTTTGCAATAAGTTTATGGTGATTGTCTTGCAGCAATGGGAGACTAAAATAATGTGAATTTACCATCTAAATGGGGTGATGAAAGAAAGCATAGAAAAGTCAGAGTAAAAGATAAGAGAGTTTAGAACTAATTGTTAACTGGTTTGGTGTTGGTCATAAATATATATCTGATAAGGAACCAATATTTTAAATGTATAAAGAATTCCTACAATTCAACAAAAAGACAAATAACTCAATTTAAAAATGGGCAAAGTCTCCGAATAGTCATTTCTTCAAAAAAGATATACAAGTTGTCAATCAGCACATGAAAGATGCTTAATATCATTAATATTAGGGAAATGCAAATCAAAACCACAATCAGGTACCACAACGTACATACAAAAATTGCTATGATAAAAAAGGCAGATAATAACAAGTGTTGATAAAGATGTAGAGAAATCAGAACCCTCATATTCTGCTAGTGGGAATCTGAAATAATGCATCCACTTTGGGAAACGGTCTGGAAGTTCCTCAGAGGTTAAACGTAGAGTTACCATATGAACAGTAATTCCACTACTAGATATATACTCAAAGGAAATGAAAACATGTTCATACAAAAAACTTGTATATGAATGTTCACGGCAACATCATTTATAATAGCCCCAACTTGGAAACAACCCAAATGTCCTTCAACTGATAAATGGATAAATAAAATGTGCTATCTTCCTTTAAAGCTTGGTATATTGAAAACAGTTGAATTTTGCCTCTCTGAAGATATCTAATGAAAATTATTAAACATTTTATTGAAATGAACTCTGTTAATCACTCATGAATAATACATTGATGGTACTTTTTTTTTCAAAAATTTAAAATCATGTCTTCATACACAGTGCAAAACAATGAAGAGACAGGATTTAAATATTCCTATGATTTAAATATTCCTAAGGGATTCTGTAGATTATGTATTACTGTGAAGTATAATTCTCAGTCAAAATGTAATAAACACAGACATAGACCATCTTTTAAAATGCCATTCATCAAACACTTAAGATATTCCCAGGACTTTATGCTCTTTGCATTCAAAATGTCATTTAATTCTCACTGAAGCCCTCAGAGGAAGGTGGCAGTATGCCCATTCTATAGATGGGAGGCTCAAAGTCAGTAAGGTTAAGTAGCATGCTTAAAGTCCGCAGCTAGTAAATAGGAGTTGGGATTTAAACCCTGGTCAATGTGATGTCATACTGATCTCTATAAGTAGAAAATTATGTCTATCTTAGCTGAATGCAGTTTTAACCCATTTCCTCTTTGCATTACACTGTTAACTTTGCTGCAAAATTCTTTAGGACTATTTATGTCCAATTTATCTTTCAGTTTCTTTTCAGTCCTATTGAGAGAGGAGAAGAGGAATCTGAAAAAATACAAAGGAAAGGGCCTGCAGAAATGACCAACTCAGCCGGTTAAAACTGCTCTCTCCCTCATTCTGTCCAGTGCTCTCCAGCTAACATGTTTTCCCATAGCTACCTTCCCCACCTCAAGGACTCTCCAACTCACATCGGTTGATTCATAGCTTGCTATCCAACTAATGTTCTTATCTCTGTAGCTGTGTAGGAATAATAAGACTGTGTAAAACTGCTTGTTATGTTACCATTAGAGCTCAGTCTTTGGATAGGAATCTGCTGAGAAGGTGCCAGCATCAATAAGTGCTACTTTCTGCTTATAGCCTCAGTGTCCCGTCTTTCTGAGAATCCTATAACAGTATCGATAATGCCAAGGTCGCAAGTTCTAAAAGGCAAAATGACCTGTAAATAGGTAAGACCAGTGGTCTGGAAATTCCTCCCCACCTTGCAGCCCCCTGAGTCATGAAGCACACGTAAAACTTCAAAGGAATCACGCGCCCCTTGCATGGACACTGCAAGGATATATAAGCTGTAAGAAATCTAACCACATCATGCTTTGGGTCTGGTGAATGCCCCACACTCTCCGCCAGCAAATAAATTCTTCTTCCACTAACAATGTTGTCTGAGTGTCCAAATTCCTTCGTTGGGTATCGCTTCCTGCAACATCATAGCTGCCTCTGTTTCTAAGTGGACCTTTTTATCCTTTTCCCTGGGTATGTCATTTTCTATCCCCTGTCAGAGTCTTTGTCTTAGTTGTCCTTGTATTTATTTAAATCAGTTTCCGTTGCTAACTTGAAGAGTTGGCATGAAAAAGCTGGAAAGGACAAATGAGAACATGTTCTGTTCTGCATCAACCTCTGCAACCCCTCACTCGGCAGTCTTTTCTGTCCTTTCTTTCTATGGGAGGTGTGGAGTAGCCTCTCCATAGAGAAAAACCTGCTGATTTAATTTTGTACTCAAAACTCTTCCAGATGATTAAGTCTCTTAGCTGGTTCCCACTTAGCAACAGGCTTTGTTATTTTGCTATAATTTCTCTTGATCTTCTGCATGGAATATATATTTTTGCATACTAAGTTATATTATAACTTTTTCTCAATTTGCTTTATACCATAAGGATACATCTACTTTCCTGTATATTTTTAAAAACATGATTTTGAGATACAATTAATTTTGAGATACACACATATGAAAAGCACACAGATCTTAAGTGTTCAATGTTTACCTATGTAAGCATCTATGTAACGACCACCCAGCTCATTATAGACCAGCAGTTCTCAAAATCTTTCATTTCAGGGTCCCTTTACACTCTTAAATTTTTAAGAAACTCAAAGTTTTTGCTAATGTGAATTATACTTGTCTATGTTACTATGTTAGAAATTGAGAGAAATTTAAAAATATTTATCAATTCAATAAATATAATAATAAACCCATTGATGTTAACTTTTAATGTATTATTAAAATAGCATATTTTATTAAAAAACATTTTCTAAAAATTATTTTGCATTCTTTCAAATCTCTTTAATGTCTGGCTTCATAGAAACCATCTGATCTTTTTCTTCATTCAGTCTGCTGTGATATGTCATTTTAATTGTCGTATATGAAGAAACTCTGACTTCCCAAAGAGATGGACTTGAGGCAAGAGACCTTTGAAGACCTCTGAAAGTCTCTTGAGGCTATGTTGGTCCACAAAAGGGTCTTTGATGCACACTTCGAGAATCAATTCTACAGACCATTCTCATTATACCAGAAGGTTCCCACAGAGGGAATTATCATTCTGTTACGTTTCTTCAAGATTAGCATTGCTTTTTCTTAATCTTCATGTACATGGAATGATAAGGTAAACACTTTTGTGCATTCCATTGTGCAGATATACCGTATTTTATTGATCCATTGTATTGGTGTACATTTGAATTTTCAAGATTTTTACTATTATGAATGGAGAACATATTTTTTGGTGAACACCTCCACTCATTTTTCTTGGAGTGGAACTGTTGATAAGTGAGCAGGCAGATGTTTAGCTTAACAGAACTTTTTACTTGTTGAATTTCATTTCAGCATATATTACTAGCATAAATTTAAAATTTCCCCTATTAATATCTAATACATGCCTCAATATTTTCTCTTTACAAAATGTTGCTTTAAAAATCAATGTAACTTCTCAATACTATGTTTCTATTACTAGACTACTAAATAAAAATAATAACTAATTTCCTTTATTTTATGTGATTAGACAAAAGCGATGTGGTAAAGTAATTTCTCATTTATCTGTCTTCCATTTTTCTGGCAACGTTAGTCTAGGACCCATAACTCAATCAAAAATATCCCCAAAGAACTAGTGAATATTAGTAGCCAAGGCTGTCACATGATGTAATTTCACTGAATGAGGATCTCAAAGGAAAAAGAAGGTTTAAAAACAAACTTACAAAAAGGAAAAAAAAGGAGGGAGAAATAACAGAAGAAAGAGGTGTATGTATGTCAAATGATGAAGTTGACAACATTAGTAGTCCAAGTTAGATGAAGTAAACAACAGACCATCAGAATGTTGCAAAAGAAAAGAGACCTAGACACAGTGAGAAGCAAGAGCCCCAATACGGTGGTTTAGTAGCCTGGGATCATGTGATGAAAGAGGAAACTATGACCCACTCTCATCAGTGATTCCAGTAGGTTTTTTTTTTTTAAGTGCAGTCTCTGGAGCTGGGAGATGGCACTTTAATCATCTTCATATTCCCAAGGCTTGATTGTATCGGTTAGCTATTGTTGCATAACCATCCTAATAGTTAGTGACTCAAAATAACATTCACTTACTATTTCTCATGAGTTTATAGATTGGCTGGGTGGTTCTGCTGGTCTGGAAAAGGTTGTGTTGGTCCTAGATGCAAGATAATGCATTAGCTGTCAGCTAGTAGGATGGTTGAGATGCTTCACCTCTTGAAATGACTCAACTCTGCATGAGTCTCCCCCATCCACCAGCAGGCCGGCCAGAACTGGTTTTCATGGCAGTGGCAGAGATCCAAGAAAAGAAACAAAATGTGTCTCTGCTTGTGTCAAGTTTGATGCTATCCCATTGACCAAAGCAAATTACCTGGCCAATCCTGGAGTCAGTGCAGAAGGGTTCAACCAAAGGACATGGATACAGGAAAGCTTAAAAAATTGAGGCCATTAATGCAACCTATCTATCTATACTGGCATGGCCTAAAACTATAATTAGAGATTTTTTTTTAAATAGTGAATTACTAGTAAAACACTAGTTGAAAGTGTAGAAGATAATAGTGGGTTTCTAATAAATACCTGATCAATGAATAAATAAAGTTAGTTCAATGCTGAGGATGTGTCCAACATAAGAATTTGTGAGGCAGTCAAGGTATGTAATAATTCATAATACTATAGTGGTGCAGCCTTTAGAGTTCAATATACTGTGTTATGAGCACCACACTCTGACACAAATACCAAGTTTTTTCTAAGGAAAAGCAAAAGCAAAAGATAGAGTATAAAAAGCTTTGGGTAAATTTTGAGAAAATTAAAGATATACATTGTTTGAAAAGTGTAAACAATAAGCATTTTGATGAACCATCATAACATTTCCTCATCCAAATTATATGATATCAAAGTTCAGAAATGAACGAGGGTAAAATTCTTCCCCCCACCCCCATTATGTTTTTGGTACATTCTGATTTACCTAAAGATACTGAGTTATAGTGTGAGTGATTAGGCATACAATATTTGAGAGGTCTCAAAAATTTTCAGGATGAAGCAGCTTAGGGACTGTCCCTCGCCCCAAATTTCCAAGAAAGTAACACGAGGAGAGAAAAGGAAGAGGCACTGTATCATTTATCAAGATAAGATCAGCCACCTATTTTTTCTTCTTATGCAAAAGAAATGATGCTACTATTTTTAACCACCCTCCTGCTCCTTCCCTTAATATTTTTTCATTATTCTAACCTATGAAGCAGAACACTTTTCATGAAATATTATTAAAGACGATGGCTCATAAAAATTCATCCCAGAGGCACTACCCAGAATTTATTATGACACTAAAGACACAATTATTAAAGTTTGCACTTGGGATTCTGTTAAATGCCAAGCACCAAGGAACAGTTGTAGGAAAGTGTGCTCTTCGGTTAGATTTAGAGAAGTGATGATGAAGGAGAAGCTATGGAGAGCTTGGAATGAGGCCTCCGTAAGACAACCCCAATACTAAAATAGTTCAGGATATTCCCTCATCACTCTCCATAATCACACTTAATGTTGATGGGTCCTCACTGAGTGCCTGTTTTGAAAGGATGCTAACAATAAAAATAAAGAAAAATGGTTGTTCTTGAAACTGAGAAGACAAATCAACAATAAAGCTTGCTTTAGCCTTTCTTTCAGGTTTTCAAAGACACTGCCTGCCCAAGAGGCCATACAGTCAGTTACTAATCCTTCATTCTGCCGCACAGAAAATAATTTAAATAGTCATTTGATAGTTATTGACTACCTGTTCTTTGCAAATGAAATGAACACACCCTGAAAAGAAATTAGTTTGGGGTGGTGGAAAAGTCATATGCTTAAATAGCTTTTAAAGTATAAATGGATAAATTCAGAAGGGTAGATAATTTCTGGTTTGGAGGAACAAAGGATCTTTCGGAGGTGGCATTTTTGGAGGTTGCTTTTAAGGATTGAAAGACTATCATTATGTGATGTGCCTAGAAAAGATATGTGCTATGTGTGTGTGAACAGAGAATACTGATACATTCAGACTGGCTAGGTAAGTGGGCAGGTTGGGGCCAAAACTGAATGCTATCTATAATTTCAATGTTATTCTTTAGGTAGCGGATAGCAATTCAGCACTTACAAGCAGAATGGCAATATAATCAGAGCTATCATTTGAGAAGGTTAATCTATGTGTAGAAAGAATTTGAGGGGCAAAGAAATTCAATAGGAAGTTACTTAAAATTCTGGGTTTAGAGGAATGATAGAAGTTTTAAGAGAGGAGAGGGGAGATTCCAAGACACGGTGGAATTCATAGGTTTTATCAACAGATGAGGTGTGGTAGCAAATGAGATGGAGGAGATACAAGATGTCCCCAAGGTTTAGCACCCATTGTGAATTGTTAAAATAAGCAGAGGACAGATGGAGGAAGGATCTCTCTTTTTGACTAATTACATACAATGTGTATGTGGGCCATTTGTTGAACTCTGAAAATCTGAAAGGAAGAACCAATGCTTAGGTTAAGTAGAGTCAAGGGTAAAATGACAAATTTGAGAATTATATACAGAGAAGCAGAAACTGAACTCATGTGTTGAATGAAACAGCTAAGGGGAAATGCATATAGAGAAGATTTTTTGAGTAGATGGTGATAGATTTCTTTCCCTTTTTGAATTGCTTTCCAGGGAGCTCATTGCTAAATTTGAGACCCAGTTGCAGAATTGCCTCTTAGTTTAGGTTTTCTGTTATGTTTGTTTTGTGCTCTATGCTCTGTCTTTACAACTTGCCCTCCCCCTGAGGCTTAGGGTTTGATTAGTTTGTATATTTTTGAAATACTATTTCATGGATTTGAAGATGCATATATTTTTTCATATTTTAACATCTCTGAGATGTGTCTTATAATCACTGGATGGTGTATTATATTTTAGTTGGTAGCATCTTTTCATTCTTTGTGATATATAAGATAATGGTGCATCTTATCATTAATAGGGTCTTAGATGTGATGAAATATGCTACTTCCCAATGGGTTCCCCTACTCGGCAATCTGGTTTCTTTTCCATGAAGCTTTTATTCCCCCCAAAGGAAAAGAACAATCTATTTAGGCAAGAAGTACAGTCCTGTACAGGCATTCCAATCAGTCACACATAGACAACCGAATAAATACTCTTTCTGGGCTGATTACAGGGACAAAGGTAAGAATCGAGACTCAAATACCTTGACTCCCAAACTGAAACAAAAAATCCTGGGAGGAGGAGGAGTAAGATGTAGTAGAAACCCATATAGGCTTGAGTTTCAGAATAAAGCTTCTTGCTTTTTGGGAGCATAGCTCTAGAAAATTGCAAGCCTCCTAGAGAAATCCTCATGGAACAATAAACATGGCACTAGTAGCTGACAAATGGACCTCTAGTTTCCACACAGCTCACAAAGATCCAAGAAGTTCTTGTACATCTTAGAAGAATGCTGGAATAAACTGAGCCTAAGGTTGAGCAGCAACCTTAAGGCACAGGGGCGGTGGGCAGAGTCGGGGGAAATGGAAAGGCCTATTTTGCAGGGCTGCAGTATAGGGCACTTAGGACTGTCCAACAGTGGGGAGACCAGAAGATCCTCCCCTATGCTGGGAGGACACAGGAGCTTCCCCTCACACCCTGATGCCACCAAGAGAAAGAAGCAGGAAGACCTCCTGAATGGGGAGGGAACTCTAACAGGGGATTTGACTTCGAAATAATTGAATATGCCTCTGAAATAAAGTGTTTTTTAGGCTGCAAGAGACTGAGTTACTTTAATTGGTAAGACTTTTTTCCTTCATAATAAATGAGAATGTAGGATTTGAGTATAATATGAACTTGTAATAGAAAATAAACATAATTTTTATTTATTTTTGTTCAATTTATTCCTACTACGATGGAATCTTTTAGGGGGTAAGTTGTCTAAATATTAAAAGTAATCTGGGGTAAAAAAAAATTGGCTCTGGATATAACACTTGAAAATAGAAGTATTTATGGTAGTGTACGATAAAAAGCTAGAGAAGAAATAATCAGAAAATTGGGAAAACTAGGAGTAGCCAGCTCTCAGAAGCAGGGAAAAGAGGCAAGTGATGAATTGAGCCAGGTGCTACACAGAATGATGAGCTCACCTGAGCTCTGGGAAGAAGACACTGAATTTGACGAGAAGCTATTAGGAACCTTTTAAGATAGGCAATCCAAATGTGGTGCTATTTTAATAGTCATAATTTTTCATGGGATGCTAGTGTTGGAAGATATGTAGTTTAACTCCATTGCCTTACAGATAAGGAAATTTGGAACCAGAGAAATTTCATGGAAGCCATTTCAAATTGTACATGTGAGAAAAAGAAAAACAACTACTTTACATTTGGGAGTCAACCAGAATCAGCCTGTTTTGTGTCATTTGGGGGGAAAATGTATTGGGGGACACAAATAAGCCCCTCTTCGAAAATAATGAAGTAATGATCTCTATAATTTATAAAAGAAGGCTAAAAGTTTTCTGGAAAGCATACTTGGGAGCAAATACTCTGACAGGTGTTAACATGTTTTAACTTTTTATTAGAGAAGTTGGAAGTTTCATTATGGTGGTAACATAATTTTCTCTGCTTTGTTCAGAGGAACACACAGAATCAATTTATACAAGCATATACAATAATTCAGTTGGTGTTTTGTGTCCTAAAATCAGCAATCTGATTAGTTCTAGACTACCAGCTTTCCATGCGTTCCTCTCAGTTTTGGTGGCTGGCTCAATTCCCAGTGGAATACTTTTTCATGCACTGTCTGTAACACCACTACAGCAGGCTTAAAGACCATGCAGAGTAACACTGTAGCAAATTGTTTTGATATTTAACAGACATAAAAAGGTTATTTCCTGATATGAAATTCTGAAAATCTGCATAAATATTTTTGTGTAAAATTAAATTAGTTATGTATTTTTTTGAAACTAGAAGTTGAAGTATCAAGAATGCCCACATAATTCATATACACATATATATAGACTTTTTTGTTATGCTAAAAGTCTTTATAGTCAAATTATATTCTGTGCCATACATTTATTTAATCAGCATTGATTTGGCATTAGGTTAACTGTGTCTGTATGGATTAGTCTTAATTGGTGCTTGTGTATCATGCAAACATAGTTCTAGTATTCTTGTTTACTAATCTTGTCGTGTGGCAATATTTAGGTGATTTTGCTCTATAACAGTGTGAATTAGGAGTATAAATACTTTATACATGGTCACATTTACAAACGTTTGCCAATAACCACTTCACAATCTTGAAGGTCTAATAGTGAATTATATCTGGAATCGGCCGAAGCAATTCCTAGAAAGCAATGTCAGATGTAAACTTTCTGAAATGTGCCTAGAAGAGGTCTCCTTTGAGCGCTGATGAGTTTTGGCACAGGTACACTGTTCTATTTCTCTATTGTTCTAATAATTTCCACAGCTTTTACAGGAAATTAGCTTCTCATGGCATGGTAGAGACATGGCACTTACTGATGAGGTAACTTAGATGTAGAAAAATTTTACAAAATTATCTCTCTGGCCGATCATCACTTCTGCTGATGAATTTGTCGATAGTTTTTTTTTTTTTTTCTAGTGCATGCACTTGCTATTAAATTGCTAATGCACTATTTTTGCTGCAGCTCAAACATGTCCTAATGCATCACGAAGCGGAGTTGTTAACACCGAGCTCATTTACTTGTGATGGTATTTTATAGCAAACATGTTTAAGTTGTATCATCAATGGTTAAACTCTGCCTTACTGGAATGGTAATTTTTGTGGATTTGTAGCTACTTTTGGCTGGCCAAGGAAATTCAATATTCATAATGTGAAACAAAAGTATGTAAATCTGTGGTTCCAGGTAATATCTTGTCTATACATAAAGGAAACATAAAAGACAATGACTTTCTTCCATGGACTTTGTGTTCAAGAGTTTGGAAGTGAGCTTTTGATGCTGTGTGGTTTTGCTGCTTCAGTTTACGTTTTGGAGTTTCATACTACTGTTGCTGGTCTGCGGTCCATCTCGGCTTCCAATTTCACCATCTGCTGCATCTCCTTCGCCTGTAACATCAGAAACATGGCCTTACATGCCGAAATCCTCTCCTGAAGGCTTGTAGCATTCCTAGCCTCACTTCTCCTGCGTAAATCTGATGCTGTCCTTGCTACTCAAAGAATGGTCCATGGACCAGCAGCACTGGCACTGCCTGAAGCCTTCTGAGAAAGGCAGAATCTTGAACTCCACCCCGGACCTACTGAGTCAGAGTCCACATTTTAATAAGATCCCCAGGAAATTTTTGTGCACATTGAAGTTGGAGAAGGACTGGTCTACAGAGTGCCAGTAAAACTGCTGAACAGAGGCTGAGCCAGTCACTTGATATTTAGACAATTTCATGCCAAAATGTTCATTTGAATTTGTTTCTACAGATTGACACACTGCTTTGATTGTGTGTAGATTATTTGATCACTTTTAGAATAAGTGTTGCTTACGCATAATTTATTCACCAAATAACCTGTAAGCTAATTAAAAGTAATTCCTTTGGAACTTAACTGATGAAGACTTTTAGGTGGGAGGATATCACATTGGTTTGGCTGGAGTACCCTGCAAACAGAACGTTCCAGAAATATGTAGGGTTCCTAGAATTCTATTGTCCAAAAATTATCCTTAAGGTGCTCATTTCTCTGGGGTAATTAATTTTTACCAGCTACCCCAGGAAGTAAGCCATAGTAAGCTCGATCTCATGAATTAAGACTGTTTCTTAGATAACCAGCTGGTTTGGGAGGTGGAAAGGAGTCAGATGGGGGGAAGGTTCTGGTGACAAATAATTGCTTGGCAATATAGGGAAAAGTAACTGCTCGTTTCAACTTTTACTTTCCAATTGGATGCTTTTGCCCAACCTAACACATGTATCCTTTGGTGGAAAAATAAAGCACCCCTCTCTTCTTTTAGTGACAAATCACTTTGAAATAAAGGACTTTTAAGAATGGAAACATGGCTATATAAAGATATAGCTCAGAGGGGGACTCTGAAGTGCTTAATGTTACTATTCATGTCTACTTAGATATTCCAATTAAACAGAAGGTCAGTGGGAGGATTTGGTCAATGCTATAGATCATACTCTGAACATATAAATGTCCCAAAGTCTTGTTACAAAATTAGTTTAACCCATGGACCACAAAGTGATTTTCTTATTCTTATTATTTTTATGTTGTGGCTTTAAATTTTATTTTGGTGAGGATGAATATAGTAACACCAAAGAATTATATTTTTCTGCTTACATTTGGGATGGATGGTTCCCTCTACCTAGATTTTTTATGCATGAATTATAATAATACTTTGATAGAGAAATGAAGAAATGGAGAAAAATATACAAACATGAAACTATGACACAAACAGTATTCATAAATGATGACAGTGAAACATTATCAGCACCGAAAATTAAATATTTTTTATGTTCAGTAGACAGTAATAAAGGATTCCCTACGCTTCTTTTCTTTTGCACTTAGAGACAATATTAAACAGTTTAGAAGGAAGCATCATAAGACATTAAAAATTATTCCAAGAGCAAAGTTCTCATATGAGCAGGTGACCATTTATTTCCATTTTCCAGGGACATTTCTAGTTTATGCTTGTAGTCCTGGCTATTACGAACAGCATCCCCTTTCATTCTCAAAACTATCTTGGTTCAAACAATAAATTATATGGTCACTTTACTTATGAGGGGTGATTAAGGTCTTTGGTAGACTGATCTAACAGAAAGATGACAGGAGTCGCTGTATAATGACACTGTATAAAGCGTCTGCAAACAGACCATAACTCTCTGTCATTAAAAACCACCAGTGAACTTTCAGTGGGGTGCTTTAAAAATTAATGGCAATCATATTAGTATTTGTGAAAGATCTGACTCTGTGACTCAGTCTTAGCTGTGATTGGTCCAAATGACAATGGTATATCACTGTTCTTGATGCCTGGGTATGTCTTCATTAGCATAAATTGAGTTTCCCAGGTCTGCGATTGAAAATGCTGGTAAAATTCCATCAGAAGTAATTCTCTAAAGACTCTGGGCATTTCGGTTTGAACATTACATCAGAAATCCAAGTATGAAATAATCAAGCTTTCAAATTCAAACCCCTGAGATATTAGTTATGATCAGATATAAATCATAAATGGAGACTACCCCGAGAATACTGACGAAGTTGAGAAGGAAAGCAATGTCTTGCTTATCAGAGTTTCAGTCCTACCTTGAGTTTGGGACACTGCATGACAGGATTTCAAAAGCTGTTTGTACAAAAATAGTAATGTCAAAATTGAGTCATACATACAAAACAAAGAAAATAAAAATACTGAAGTGAATTTGAGAAATGAATGCAAAACCATATACAGAAAAGCAAAAAGCTAAGAATAAAACATGTATACAACCATCAGTGACAAACTTCCCCCAAGCTGATCTCAAAAGAAAAAAGAAGAAAACAAACAATCGATGCCTATTAGCCCAGATTGTACCTCCCTTCTGAGGCAGTGAGTGGAGAATCCTCCCTTTAGCAAGACCCCTTACCTCTCTTAATAAATGATTGGATTGATGACAAAAATCAATTCTTAAAACTTGGGTGTGATAGTAATGGAACTGTTAATGTTTGAAATGGTACATGTTCAAGATGGATGAGATACTGTATGGCTGATAGGTCTATGGGAAAACTTAAACAGACCTATAGAGTTTTAAATAAATAATTGGCTGACCAAGTAGGCAAGGCCATTAAGTGGCTTAAAAAGGACACATGAGCTAGAATCCAGAATCAGGACTAAAATATATTAAAACTTGAGCTGTTTTTTGCCAGTGCCCTCAACACTGGTCTAGCTAATTAGGTAGACCATTCCCTGCTTTGTTTTGGAGGGACTGGGAGAATTTAGAGGAGCAGGGTCACAGGAAAGCAGTACGAAAACTTAAAGGAAGATATTATTGGAGAATGTTAAATTTAATTTACCATTGGCTTAGAAACAGAAAGGTCTTGGGATTTAACAATGGTTTGGGAGATTATTATAAAAGTTTGGGGTTGTCTGGAGACAGGAAATTGTTCTGCCAATGAAATGTTTATACGATTAGGGAGCTCTCCTACATGGTCCCAGAACTTATCTATTACGAGGGAAGAAATGGAGTCACTCCTGTATCTTTTGCACTATGCCTACAACAGTGTTGTAATATACTGAGTAACTGTGAATTGAGAGCAAAAAAATATCCGAGAAAGATCTGAGATTGAATTTGTTATGGAATAGACCACTTTTGTAAAGCAAAGATCAACATAGAGATTCAAGTGCAAATTCCACATCTGCCAGAAGCGTCAAGGTACCTTGAATTTCTTTACATTGAATTTAATTAAATATTCATCAAACCTAGAATCTTCTCATGTTCTGTGCTTTCCTAAGCTTCTGTGACTCAAAGGATCAGTTGTGGGTGGTAAACATTACTTATGACACATTACAAGGCATTATATGTATCTTTGGAACAAAAAGCCACTATTTTCCCAATATGATCCAATCAATACTGCTACTACTAACTTAATATTTTAATATAAGAATTCTGGTGTGGTTTGAATTATCCATATATTAGAATAAAAGCAAAAAGTGATTTTTAAATTATATACTTTGGCTCTGAAACCAAAAACACTAGGTAACTATATTCTCTAGCTCTGAAAAACATCACTATTGTAGTGATGAGTAATTTTTAGCACATTTACATTCTTTAGTCAAACTCGTTGCTAAGCAACACAATAATTTCTAAGTAGTTTCTTAATTTAGTTAACTGAAACATAATTGTGCCTTACCTTCATTGTGCCTTCTTCTACAGCATCCTTATCCCTACCCAGCCCTGAATCACTGAAGTAGATTCTAACGTTTTGGAGATGGTGGTTTTACCCTTATTCATATTCCCATTTTTTCCCCAAGGAACATTTTCTGAGGAGTTCTTCAAGAGCCAATACGTAAGCTAGGTAATTTGTACCAGAACATGATGTATCTATGAGTTGGTCAAATGACTTGAACCCACAGGACAATAAACATTTATTGTCCCTCTTGGGGATCTGTGGACTATTCATGAATAGAAGCACTTAGCTGAGAAGGAAATGTGAAACGTAACTCAGAAGTATGTTGATGAATAAAACTCCTGCTCACCAAAAAGTAAAGAATCTGTTACCAGAAGGTGGATCTGTTACCCAATGGCAACGCAAAAAAAAGATTTTATGTTGTTTTTCTTTCTCAAAGGTACTTTTTAGCATAATTCCTACTTAAGTGCTCTTCAATGGGAGCCATTTACTCAAAAAATATACAGGAAAGAACAACGTAGTGCAAGGACATATTTCATCCAAACCTCTTTACAGTTTTTCAGATGGAAGTAAATTATCCAGAAATAATAACTTCCAAACCAGCTACACTTAAAGAGTGAAATGTGAACTGAGACAGACTGAAATTTAAACTCCTACTGAGGGCCATTTTGCCATATATACTAGAGGTATTTCCATCAAATTGAAATGAGACTGTGGAAGACTGGCATGGAGCCCATCTATACTATGCTTGAAGTTAACATACATTTATCTTGGTGTTGGCATATACCCAATGGCCTAACGAAACTGTTGGATTTTAGATTTTTATTTGTGTGTACTTTTCAATTTAGTGTTTTGCTTTGCTGGAAAAAAGCACTAAGAGTACAGTATCTACTCACGTCAAGTGGTTTGCAGAGTTATGGCGGCTCATGCCTTTGGGTCCTACTTGTAAGCCCTAATAAGGTTTTATAACTTCATTTTTAGGTTGAGGTTGAAAATATGTGGTTTCTCTCATTTGCTTTTAAACATAATATCACTTGCCTCTAGGTGACAAATTGTAAAATTCTAAGTGAAAACAGAGATAATTTGTAAACTCTGTTTTTTCCTCCTCTCAGTAACATCAGTCTTAGAATCCCCATAATCTACTCAAATGACTTTTGATTCTTTTTTCCCCACAGCCACATTCCTCTCCCACTTCTAAAGAGAATACTTTCTGCTCTTGTTGGATGAGATGGTGAAAATACCGTAATAGGCACTAAATTTTTCTTGCCACCTTTCCATGCCACTACTCAGGTCACTGGCTTTAGCAGATGAATCATTGCAGGCTGTGTGGTATTTGCCTCTCAAAGCTGGCTGGCTGCCTATGTCTTTTTATAAGTTTTAGGTAAAATACCTGTTCATTCTGTTTCTCTAGGAATTCTAGGTGTTCAAGCTGGACTTTTTTCAACTGATCCATTTCTTTGGACTGTTTCATTGCAAGCTGCAAATAAAAAAATTTTGATAAATTTTCGGTTGTAATCTTAAAATTTAAGGTTGAAGAATGACAGGTAAGTTTGTAAGTTAAATGAGGAAGGTAATAATACAAAAAGAGGGGAAAAAAAGTCTAAAAACTGGGATAGTTTAGACCCATAATTCTTATTGGGAAGATCTTTCCTGTTAAAATCTTAGAAAATAATAGATTACTGATGCATTTTCTATATTAAATGGCACCAAATAATTACTTTAAAGATTTTAGGGAGAAATTACTTTAAAGATTTTAGGGAGAAATTACTTTAGCTTTTAGGGAGCAAAGATGCTAGAATGTTTAATGTACAGAAAAATCAAACTAAGCAAATTAGACAAAAGCATATCTAAGCATGAGTTATTATTTATAGATTTTTAAGGAAGAGTACAAAGAAAATTATAAAATACTTACTCTCTTTCTTTCTTCCAGAAACTTCTTAGTGTTGCTGCTGTTTAACTCCCTAACTCGCCTAAAAGCGATAGATACAAATAATAGTTGGTATGACATCAAATGGAATTAACATAATGTTCAATAAAAGCTATATTCCATTTAATTATCTCGATGGGATCATCACTTTTCTGAATTTTTATTGTGGAATTTTGAAACATGAAATGAACAGAGAAAAATATTTTTAAAAATCTGTGTTCTCATCACTCAGATTAGTCAATATTAATGTTTTGCCATGTCTGTCTCACACTTTTAAAGGAGATAGTGTTGCAGATATCATCAAAGCCCACTTTGTATTCTTCCTGATTCCATTTCACTCCCCTCTCTCTCCAGACATAATCATTATTCTGAATGTGTTATGGACCATTTCTAACAAGCTCCTAGGTGACGCTGTTGCTGCTCGTGTATATTGTTTTGTGTGTTTTCCAAATTTACCTAAATGGTAACATATTCTGGGTTTCTTTCTATAACTTATGATGTAGCCATCTGTTTCAGATACAGCTATTTCCATTATTTTCATCTGCTGTATGGATATTTTCTGACTAGATTACAATATTTCCATTTTGACATTAATAAAAGTAGGTCTTTTCCCAACAATCAACGATCTAGTGCATAGGGTCCTGCGATGCTTGGCACAGTAAGCATCTGTTGACTAAATAAATGAACAAGGTGTAGGGCCTATCTTTTTGTGCATCCAGGCAAATATTTCTCTAGGATAGATACCTAGACTTGCAGGTGGTAGGGAATGAACAACTTCATCTTTACTCTAAAGCACATGTCCCAGTTTGCACTCCTATCCATAGTGTCTGGGTGCTACCTGTCTCTATATCTTCACCCACTGTTGGTACCATCAGATGTTTACTTTTTTGTTGGTTGGTTTTGTAAAATGGCATCATGCTGCTGCTTTAACCTGCATTTCTCTGATTACTAGTGAGGTGGAGTGCATTGCATGACTGAATAGACTTAAAACTTATTGAATTTCTATAACATATATTTATTAATTTCTAGAAGTTATAGGTCTGTTCAGGTTTTCTCGTTTTTTGGTCACTTTTGATATTTGTTTTTCTAGGCAACTGTCCATTCCATCTAGGTTTTCAAATTCATTGGTAGTATTGTTTATAGTAGTCTTGGGTTTTGAAAATATTGATTGCATCTACAGTTATTTCCCTTTATTCTAATATTACTAATTTGTGTTTTCTCCTTTTTCTTCTTTGTCAGTCTTGCTAGAGGTTTACTGATTTAATTATTATTATTTTTTCAAATAATAAGCTTTTGTTTTTTTGCTGATACTATGTATTGCCTTTTGTTTTCTATTTCAATACTTTCTGCTTTTTTATTATTATTTCTTCCCATCAGATCTTTGGGTTCACCCTGTTTTTCTAATTTCATACCTTCTTTGAGTGTTTAGCTCATTAATTTTCATTTAAAAAATATATACATCTAGGCTATAATTTTCACTCTAAATAACACTTTAGCTACCTTATTTTTGTGTGTGTTGAGAACATTTAAGATCTACTTTCTTAGTAACTTTCCGGTACATAATATTGTATTAACTATAGCCACCATGCTTACATTAGATCCCCAGAAATTACTTAACTAAAAGTGTTTACCCTTTAACCAATATCTCTCCCACTTACCCCAGCCCTCAGCCTCTGGAAACCACCATTCTACTCTGTTTCTATGAGTTTGGAATTTTTTAAATGATAAGTGAGATCATAGGGTATTTGTCTATCTCTGTCTGACTTATTCCACTTAGTGTAATGTCCTCAAGGTCCATCCATGTTGTTATAAATGGCAGGATTTCCATCTTTTTACAGCTAAATTGTGTGTGTGTGTGTGTGTGTGTGTGTGTATCATCATTTCCTTCAGATATATACCCAGAAGTGGGGTTGCTGGATCATATGGTCGTTCTATGTTTAACTTTTTGAGGAACCTCCATACCGTTTTCCTCTATGGCTGGCTGTATAATTGGCATTCCTATCAACAGTGTACTAGGGCTCTCTTTTCTGAACATCTTTGCTAATACTTGTTTATTGATTTATTGATAACAGCCATTCTAACAGATGTTAGGTGATGTCTTATTGTGGTTTTGATTTGAATTTCCTGGATGACTGATTAGTGATGTTGAGCATCTTTTCATGTACCTATTGGCTATTTGTATGTCTCTTTGGGAAAATGTTTATTCAGATCCTCTGTCCATTTTTTAATTGGATTATTTGTGGTTTTTTTTTTTTTGCTATTGAGTTGTATGAGTTCCTTATATATTTTGGATATTAACCTCTTATCTGATATATGGTTTACAAATATTTCCTCCTATTCCATTTTGTCGATTATTTCTCTTCCTGTAACTTTAGCTACATTCTACACATTGATAAATATTTGCTTGCATTGTCATTTAGTTATAAATATTGTGTAATTTCTGTTGATATGTCTTCTTTGACCCAAGAATAGAATTGTTTTTCAGTTTCTACATGTTTTTTTAGTTCTCTAATTATAAGATTTTATTTCTCAGTAGTTTATTATAAAGTGATTACACACATACTAATGACACAAAATGATAACCACTTAGAATAGGGAAATTGTTTTTCAAAAAACCAGCCATTTGTACATGTTTTAGAATCATCTAGATATAGAGTTATAATAAATAAGTATATTAAGTCAAAATTAGAAAATTAAACAAACAACTTTGCTAACTAGGTTGACAGTAACTCAGAATTGATGATAATTTGAGAGCTGAGATTCAAGTGCTATTAACTCCTTCTCTTTGGAAACATGACTATAGGCACACAACCATATTGAGGGTTCGGGTCCAGCCCACTGCAATAAAGCAAGTAACGCAATAAAGCGAGTCATAATCTTTTTGCTAATGGAGGGTCTTGCCTTCAATTTGTAAAAAAAAAAAAAAAAGTCAAAATCTGTAAAGTGCAATAAAGCAAAGCATGCTATATTGATGTCCTAACACAAAAGTACAAAAGCCAGACACCCTTGGCTCATAGAGACTGATCTGTGGTGCAGTTTACACTCCAGAGCTTGGATCAGACTGAACAGGGATTCTGGACGAGCCCACATCCTTCCCTCAGCCTCTGCCCTGGCCCCATCCTGCTTCCCCTACTCCCCTTCTCTGAAGATACCTTCCACATGTACTCAAATTCCTGTCTTGTTCTCTAGTTTAAAAAAAAAACAAAAACCACCTAAGACAAGGACAAACCAGAGAAATGGTGGGAGCTTTTGAGATAATGCTTGGTGTCAAGGACAGTAAAAGGCAAATCAAGAGACGATAATGGTCCTCCTACACATTACAATTCAGAACTGGCCCACCCAGAATGAGCTTACACCTGAGCAGGTGAGATGCTTGTAGAATGACCCATTGGAATGTGGGAAGGATATTTTGCCATATATTATACAATTCTGTTTGTAAATGAGCCATATATATTGAATGCAAATTTATTTTACTAGTGATAGTGGCAGTAAACAATCAGAAGACAGCTGTTCTATTAGTAATAAATCTTCATAGCTGTTATAATAGCAGCATTCTTAGCCAAAACTTGCAAAGGTTTTAATATTTCAAATGTAAGTACGTGTGCATATACACATAAATGTTAAGTCTGTGTCTGCAAATTGATGCTATATTCCCTCAGAGAGCATTTTCAGACTTACCTTTCCCGTTCTGCTTTATTCTTGATAGATTTATCTTGGCTGATGGCTTTGCTATTTTCCATAGAAATCTTAGCTTGGTGTGCTCTCATTTCCTTGCTTTCTCTATGTATGAAAAATAAACAAACAGGGAAGGGGATGGGAGTGAGTGTTTAATGGGTACAGAGGTTCAACTAGAGAAGATGAAAAAGTTCTTGAGATGGATAGCAGTGACAGTTGCACAAAAGTGTGAACGTATTTAATGCTACACACTTAAAGTGGTTAAAATGGTAAGTTTTATGTTATGCATATTTAACTATAATAGAAAAATAAACAAAAAACAAAAAAATTCTTATGTAACTATAAGACTATTAACTTTTTTTTCATTATTGAGCTCCTTGAGTTGTTTTGTATCCTGTGAAAAGAATGGAAGGAGCCCCAGTTCATGAGGATGTTTCTCCCTGAGGCCAAGAGATCACCTAGTGGTAAAGTAACAGTGATGGACTAGAAAGAGGAGACATTATGTTTATCTATAAAATGCATAAATTTTCCAGCTTTGTCCCACATTTTTGGGGTCATATGGCCTGGAAGAGAGAGAGACAGGATATTCCAACCCTTACAAGTAACCTTTCTGTTTTCTGACAGTTCATGGGAATGAAGGAAACTAAAATGGTTTTAATAAGCGCAAGAAGTAGGAAAAAAGGATGTTTACAGGAGGCTGATCACTGTGTATGTGAATGCATATGTGCATATGACAAAGACTCATATTTTTAGATTATTTATGTGTACATTAAAGGCATACAATTTAGGATACTAAAATGAATATTATTAGCAAAGGATTATTTTTTGGAATCTATGGTGATCTTCTTGAGGCACTGCCTAGAAACAAGTCATCAAGGAGTCAGGTTACCTAAGAAATGTTTACACATCAGAAGGCATAGAAAACAACCCAAGAGTCCACTGAAGGATGACGAGATAAAGAAGATGTCACACATACACACCACACACACACACACACACACACACGAACACTACTCAGCCATAAAAAAGATGAAATATTGCCATTTGCGACAACATGGATAAATCTGGAGAGTATTATGCTAAATGAAATGTCAGGTGAAAAAGGACAAAAATTATGATTTCACTCACATGTGGAATATAAAACAAAAGGTAACAAACAAACTAACATAACAAACAAAAACAAACTCATACATACAAACAATAGAATGGTGGTTACCAGAAGGGAAGGGAGTGTGTGGGGAGGGCAAACTGGGTAAAGGGTTTCAAATACATGGTACTGAAGGGAACTAGATTTCGGGTGGAGAGCATGCAATAGAGTACATAGATGCTGAATTATAATCTATATGTTATTAATCAATGTTAACCCAAATTAATGTAAAAAAAGAGACTGCTATAACAGAATTCTTCAGTTTTGAGACTTTAGGGTCACAGAGGCAGGAATATGTATATAAACTTCTGGGCCCAAGAAAATGGCTCTCGATTTTTTCCATAATTTGTTACTAAACTGACCATTTCTTTATTCATTCATTCTACAAACACATTAATAACCAAATGCTGCTGACAAGTGTTAAAAAGGCAAGATTGTTTAACCTGGAACAATAGCTGTGATGGTGAAAAGAAACACAACCACAGGGTACTGAAGAAAAAGCTTAAACACTGCTATTGTTATGAAAAATGCCCATCATAGATTTATTTTTTAAGGTAATTAGTAAGTAGGTTACGGTCTCTTTGAATGACTTCCTAAGTAATGCAACTATAAGTTTACTTTGTTTTTTTTTTTCTTTTAGCCAATGCCTACCGTTGTGGGCTATTTTTATCTTTATTCAGCTACTAGAAAAGAATACAAAATAGTGCCTTATTCTGTGAAGCATCTTTGAATAAAGGTAGTCACCTAAAATCAGATATTGCAGCAATGGTAAAAAGTAGAGTCATGAACAAATCTTTCTGTGTACTTAATCAAGAGCATTTCTAAGAGACAAAAGAAAAGACAACTTTTTTAAAAATTATTTTTATTTTTCAATTACAGTTGACATTTAATATTATATTAGTTTCAGGTCAGGTGTACAGCATGGTAGTTAGACATTTATATAATTTACAAAATGATCCCCCCGATTAGTCTAGTACCCACCTGACACTGTACATAGTTATTACCATATTGTTGGCTATATTCCCTATGCTTTACTTCACATCCCCATAACCATTTTCTATTTTCACCCAGTCTCTCAACACTGCCCCCCGCCCCCAAATCTGGCAATCAGTTTGTGCTCTCTATCTATGACTGTTTCTGTTTTGTTCATTTATTTTGTTCTCTAGATTCCACATATAAGTCAGATCACATGATATCTGTATTTCTTTGTTGGACTTATTTCACTTAGCATAATACCATCCATATCGTTGCAAATAGCAAGATTTCATTCTTTTTTTATGGCTAAGTAATATTGCATTGTACAGATGTATCACCTCTTTTTTAACCAATTGTCAGTTGATGGGCACTTAGGTTGCTTCCTTATTTTGGCTATTGTAAATATTGCAGCAATGAATATAGGGGAACATATATCTTTCTGAGTTAGTGTTTTGGATTTCTTTGGATAAATACCCAGAAGTGGAATTGCTAGGTCATAAAGAAGTTCTATTTTTAAGTTTTTGAGGAAACTTCAAACTGTATTCCATAGTGGCTACACTAATTTGCAATCCCCCAGTAGCATATGAGAGTTCCCTTTCCTCCATATCTTCACCAACACTTGTTCGTTGATTTATCGATGATAGCCATTCTGATAAGTGTGAAGTGATAACTCATTGTGGTTTTAATTTGAATTTCTCTAATGATAAGTGATCTTTAGTATCTTTTCATATGTCTGTTGGCCATCTGTATGTCCTCTTTGGAGAAAAGCCTATTCAGGTCCTCTGCTCATTTTTAAATTGGATTGTTTGATTTTTTTGGTGTTGAGTTGTATCAGTTCTTTATAAATTTCGGATATTAGCCCCTGATCAGATGTATCGCTGTTAAGTATCTTCACCCATTCAGTAGGCAAGGGTTTATTTCTGGGCACTCTTTTCTCTTCCATTGATTTATGTGTCTGTTTTTGATTTTGTTTTTTTTTTCCTGGTACCTTGCCATTTTGATTACTATAGCCTTATAGTATAGTTTGATATCAGGTAGCATGATACTATAAACTTCATTCTTTCTCAAGATTGCTGTGGGTATTTAAGGTCTTTTGTGGTTCCATATAAATTTTAGGATTATTTGTTTTAGTTCTGTGAAAAATGCCATTGGTATTTTGATAGGGCTTGCACTAAATCTATAGATTGCTTTGAGTAGTATGGACATTTTAACAATGTTAATTCTTCCTATCCATGAGCATGGTACATACTTCCATTTATTTATATCTTCTTTGATTTCATTTTTCAGTGTCTTATAATTTTTGAGTACAGTTCTTTTACCATCTTGGTTAAATTTATTCCTGAGTATTTTAGTTTTTTTTGATGCAATTGTAAATTGGATTATTTTCTTAATTTCTCTTTCTAATAGTTCATTATTGATGTATAAAAATGTAACCAATTTCTGAGTATTTATTTGGTATTCTGCTACTTTACTGAATTCATTTATCAGTTTTTTGGTAGAATCTTTAGGGTTCTCTATATGTAGTATCTTGTCATCTGTCAATAATGACAGTTTTACTTCTTTTGCAATTTGGATACCTTTTATTTATTTTTCTTGTTTGACTTCTGTCACTAGTACTTCCAATACTATTTTGAAAAAAAGTGGTGAAAGTGTACATCCTTGTCTTGTTCCTCATCTTAAAGAAAACACGTTTAGCTTTTCACCACTGAATATGTTAGTCATGAGTTTGTCTTGTATGGCCTTTATAGTGTTGAGGTATGTTCCTTCTATTCTTACTTTGCTGAAAGTTTTTATAATAAGTGGATGCTGGATTTTGTCAAATGTTTTTTTCTGCATCTATTGATATGATCATATGATTTTTATCCTTAATTTTGTTTATGTGGTGTATCACAGTAATTGATTTGTGGATATTAAACCCACTTTGCATTCCAGGAATAAATCTCACTTGATTGTGGTATATGACTTTTTAAATGTACAACTGAATTCGGTATGCTAATATTTTGCCGAGGATTTTTTCATCTACGTTCATCATGGATACTGGCCCATAATATTCTTTTTTTGTAATGTCATCTGGTTTTGGAATTAGGGCAATAATGATCTTGTAAAATGAGCTTGAGAGCCTTCTCCCCTCTTGAGTTTTCTGTAATAGTTTGAGAAGGATAAGTGTTAATTCTTATTTGAATGTCAGGTAAAATTTACCTGTGAGGCTATCTGGTCCAGGACTTTTGTTTATTGGGAGTTTTTTGATTACTGATTCAATTCCATTAGTAGTAATCGATCTGTTCAGATTTTCTGTTTTTCTTGACTCAATCTTGGAAGATTGCATGTTTCTATTCATTTCTTCCAGGTTATCCAATTTTTGGCATACAATTGTTCATAGTATTTTCTGATAACCCTTTGTATTCCTGTGGTGTCAGTTGTCATTTCTCTTTCATTTCTGATTTTATTTTTTAGGGTCCTGTCTCTTTTTTTCTTGATGAGTCTGGTTAAAGATTTATCAACTTTTTGTTTACCTTTCAAGGAATCTGCTCTTGGTTTCATTGATCTTTTGTATTTTTTTGAGACTTTATTTTATTTCTGCTCTGATCTTTTTCTATTTCCTTTTGGTGTGAGGTTAGATTGCTTATTTGAGATTTCTCTTATTTCTTGAGGTAGGCCTGTATTGCTAAGAAGTTCCCTTTTAAGACTGCTTTCACAGTGTCCCATAAATTTTGGGTCATTGTGTTTTCATTTTCACTTGTCTCGAGATATCTTTTGATTTCTTCCTCGATCTCATTGTTAACCTATTCAATGTATGATAGCATGTTATTTAGCCTCCATGTGTTTGTGTGTGTTTTTTTTTCTTGTAATCGATTTATAGTTTCTTATCATTGTGGTCAGAGAAGAGTCCTGATATGATTTCAATCTTCAATTTATTGAGACTTGTTTTGTGGCCTAACATGTGGTCTGTCTTGGAAAATGTTCTATGTGAACTTGAAAAGACTGTATATTCTTCTGCTTTTGGTTGAAATGCTCTAAAAATATCAATTAAATTCATCTGGTCTAAGGTGTCATTTAAGGCCTCTGTTTCCTTGTTGATTTTCTCTCTGGAAGATGTATCCATTGATGCCCATGGGGTGTTAAGTTCTCTACTACGCCAGTGTTACTGCCATTCTCTTCCTTTATGTTTGTCAATATTTGATTTATATATTTAGGTGCTCCTATATTGAGTGCATATATGTTTACAAGGGGTATATCCTCTTGTTAGACTGATTCCTTTATCATTATGAAATGTCTTTCTTTGTCTCTTATTATAGGCTTTGCTTTAAAGTCTATTTTATCTTAAATAAGTATTGCTACATCAGCTCTTTTTTTCCATTTCCATTTGCATTAACTATCTTTTTCCATCCCTTTACTTTCAGTCTCCATGTGTCTTTCAGTCTGAAGTGGGTCTTTTATGGGCAGCATACATATGAGTCTTATTTTCTTCTCCATTCAGCTACCCTATGTCTTCTGATTGGAGCATTTGCTCTATTTACATTTAAAGTGATAGGTACATAGTTATTGCCATTTTATTATTCATATTTATGTTCTTACCCCCACCCCCTTCTTATTAAAGAAGTCCCTTTAACATTTCCTGTAATACTGATTTGGTGGTGATGAACTCCTTTGGCTTTTTCTTGTCTGGAAGCTCTTTATCTGTTCTTCAATTTTAAATAATAGACTTGCTGGTAGAGTAGTCTTGGTTGTAGGTCCTTACTTTTCATCACTTTGAATATTTCAGGCCAGTCCCTTCCAGCCTGCAATGCTGTGTTGAGAAATCAGCTGGAAGTCTTATGAGAGCTCCTTTGTAGGTAACTAATTGTTTTTCCTTTGCTGCTTATAAGATTCTCTCATTGTCTTTAAACTTTGACATTTTAATTATGATGTGTCTTGGTGTGAGCCTCTTTGGGTTTATCTGGTTTGGGACTCTCTACTTCCTGAGGTTGTATGTCTATTTACTTCACCAGTTTAGGGAAGTCTTCAGTCATTATTTCTTCAAATAGGTTTTCAGTTCCTTGGTCTCTCTCTTCTTCTTCTGGTACCCCTATGATGCAAATGTTGGTATGCCTGATGTTGTCTTAGAGGTGTCTTAAATGATCCTTATTTTTTTTGGATTCTTTTTTTTATTGCTGCTCTGATTGAGTGTTTTCTGTTACCTTATCTTTTAAGTTGCTGATTCAATCCTCTGCTTCAGTTAATCTATTGTTGATTTTCGCTAATGCATTCTTCATTTCAGTTATTGCTGACTAGTTCTGTTTTATATTTTCTATCTCCATTTTTAAGTATTCTGTTTCTTCATCAAAGTTCTCACTGACATCACTGAGCATCCCGATAACCAGAGTTTTGAACTCTGCATCTAGTAGATTATTTGTCTCCATTTTGTTTAGTTCTTTTTCTGGAGCTTTGTCCTGTTCTTTCATTTGGGACATGTTTGTTTGTCTCCTCATTTTGGCTGCCTCCCTGTGTTTGTTTCTATGTACTGGGTAGGGCTGCTATTTCTCTCAGTCTTAAGCAGAGTAGCCTTATGTAGTAGGTGTCCTGTGGGGCCCAGTGGTGCAGTCTCTCTGGTCACCTGAGCTGGGTGCTTCAGGTATGTCCCCTGTAGGGGTTGTGTGTGTCCTCCTGTTGTAGTTGAGCCTTGGTAGCTGTTTAAATGTCAGTGGTGGGATTGACTCTAAGATTGGCTGGCTGGAAGGATTGGCCTTGACAACAATATAAGAGCTGTTATGCAGGAGCTGATCCCATGAAGCAGGATTTACCCAGTGGGCTCTGGTGCCTGCTGAGACCATCCTCTGGATGTGCTGCTTCTGGTGCTAATTGGGTGGTACTCTGTTATGGTCTAAAGCTAGCCTCTGGGTTTGTTGGTTCTGGGGCCTCTGGGAAGGGGCTCCCTTGCAGGCCAAGTTCAGCTGCTGCCTGTGACTGGCCTGGGCCTGCCTGGTAGGAGCTACAAAGTGATCCTAGGTTGGTTGCTGCCTGTGATAGACCTGAAGACACGTGGAAGAGACTACACTGTTAACCGAGGTTGGCTGCCACCAGTACCAGACCTAGGGCAGCTCAGCAAAAGGCCCAGGGTACCCTGAGGCCTGCTGCCACCTGCTGGCTGTCCATAAGGCTCAGCTGCTGAAAGAGCCTCCAGTGCTGCATGAATTAGGTGAAGTGGGGTTTCAAGGAGTTGCCAGGGTGAGGTGAATGGTTATCACCAGGTTAATGCAGAGTCAAATTTGGCACCAGTGCTGAACCTAGGGCCACTTAGTAAAACACCCAAAGTACACCGAGGCCAGCCACCACTCACCTAAGTCCCGTGGACTCCTGAGAGTTGTCCAAAAAAGACTGTAGCATGGGCTGGGGCTGGTTATCTGCCACTGAATGTGCCTCGTGCAGTGCACGGCCTAGGGCTGGCTGCCCATCGTCAAAAATGCCTCCGATGGTACATGAGTTGGGTAGGGCTGGGTCCCAGAGAGTCACCAGGGTGGATAAAGGGGATTTCACTATGCCAGTGCAGATTCAGATTTGACCACATGTGGGGAGGGCTCAACATATGAAAGATGGCAGTTGTCCATAGGATGCACGGGAGGAGGGCTCAACATAGGGACAATGGGGGCTGTCCCTCTAGGCCTCGTCCTGAAGCCATACAACTCAGTCTCTGTGTGTGTGTTTCTGGTGCCTTTCAAGTTGTCATCCTTTGGCTGGAGCCCAGGGTGAGTGCCTGGGAGTGGAGGAGTCTGTGCGTGGGCCCTTGAAGAGGAGGCGTGGGTTTCCATCAGTCTTCCATCTCACTAGGATGGACAGAATCCTCACTGTTTTTCACAGCCAGATGTTGCGGGGCTCCTCTTCCCAGTACCGGCGCTCTGGGCTGGAGAGCCTGGTATGGGGCTGAAACTCCTCACTCCTCCAGTGAGACCTCTGCAGCCAAGATAGCTCTTCTGATTTTTAACTGTCACATGTGGGTGTGGGAACAGTTAGTGTCTCTGCCCTTCCTACCAGTTACCATATGGCATTTTTTATATCATTAGCTATAGGGCTTCTGTTTAGCTAGTCTTCAGATGGTTCTCCAGGTTGACTGTTCTATAATTGAATTGTAATATTAATGTGGTCATGGGAGGAGGCAAGCACAGTGTTTACCTACCCTACCATCTTGACTGGACCAAGCCAAAAAGGACAAATTCTAATCCCATAAAACAAAATAGAATACAGTTGACCCTTGAACAACATGGGGGTTAAGGGTACTGATCCCCTGAATAGTTGAAAATCTGTGTATAACTTTTGACTCCCCCAAAACTTAACAGTAAGTAATATGTATTACATACTGTATTCTTCCAAAACTTAATAGCCTACTGTTGACTGGAAGTCTTGCTCATAACATAAACAGTTGATTAACACATATTTTGCATGCTATATGTATTACATACTGTATTCTTCCAATAAAGTAGGCTAGACAAAAGAAAATGTTATTAAGACAATCATAGGGAAGAGAAAATACATTTACAGTATTATATGTATTTACTGGAAAAAACCTCACATATAAGTGGACACATGTGGCTCAAACCTATATTATTTAAGGGTCAGCTGAACTTTAAAATGGATGGGATATAGAACATTAACCTACAGGAAACGTAGCATGATATACCTTATTTAGTTGTCTCCAGAGAGAATTGGAAATTATGGCAAAACTATTTCATGCTCTTATGGCGGTATCTATCACTCCAAAATAAGGCTGGAAATTTGAGAATGTAACCAGATAATTTGTGTGGTTAGCATTTTAAAGGTTTTTGTTAGATTTATTTGTATAATGCTTCTATTTTCTACTCTTTTGTGTGTGTATCAATAGACTCTAACTGTGGCATATAGAAGCAAGCAAGCTGCAACAAAGCTGTAATAAAAAGATGTAATTGACAGAAATGCTCTTCTGCCCGGAGAAAAGTCCAGCTCATTATTTCCAGTATTTTAAATGCAATATTCAATTTGATGAAGTGGGTAGAGACCAAAATAAACTGATCCTTCTTTGCTGTTTATTGATCAGGCCTGTCTTTCTAAAACTCACAGAAGTCTCAATAATGCAAAGAAGGATCTCTACTTTTATCCATGGAGTGATCAGAACCAATCACTCTAGGAACTTCACTGGTTGCTTTTTATCTCCTTCTCTGTATTCTTTTCCTAAGAGACTCCAGATCATTTTTCAAGGGCCAGTTGTAGGCCTACCATTCTGTGAAACCTCAGTGACCATGACGTAAGTGGCAGAGCTCCTTTGGAATGGTTAACCTTTGTCCTGACACTTTTCTATATATATCATAGGTTACTTGTAATATGACCTAATTTATCATGTGAGTGTTCATATCTTGAAAGTTCTTTGATGGCAGGGGCCATTTCTTATAGTTCACCTTGCTCACTTCAATTGTATGATATTATATACATAAAAGCTCAATGTTATATAAGTTGATGTTACTTACTACCTTGGCTCACACACATGTGCAAAATTAGTGTTTCAAAAAAATAAGTATTTCATTTTGGAGATGGCTCTCCTACCTGTCGTGGGACAATTTCAGCTGCTGGGTTTGCTGCTCATGGGCGTTGATCAGGAGCTTTTTCAGCAGCTCACACTGCTGGCTGAGGTGCAGGTCCCGGATTTCTTGCTCCTCAGCACTGTGGGTGTTGATCATTTCTGACCATTCCTTTGTGTGCTGTGCCACAATCTCTTTGACCTATGTAGGAAAAAGGGAATGATGCCACCTATAATTCTCATATTTCAGGCATGAATTGAAACACAATATTATTCATGTATTTTAGACCCTCCCACCAATTTACTTGGTGAATCAGTGGATATTTATGACTTGCAAAAAAATATTTACTAATCAGTGGGATTGGGGAGTCATAACTTATTAAAATAAATCAATCACTTTGGCTCTATATCACTTTGGCACCAAGAGCTGTTATTTCACTGCCTAACTTGTCCACACTCCAGGTGGGGATTTGGGCTCCTTTATTGATTTCATCAGAATTTTCTTCATCACTTCATGCTTTTTCAGATTCACTTCCACTAGGCCACAGGTATGAATAGAGAAGTGGGTTCTCTCATTCCTGGATCAACCCTAATAGGCACTGGGGTAAAATGTCTTCCCTTCCCTGTATCCATGCTCTTTGCAGTTTGGTTTTGCAACTCCTCTCCTCAAGAGCTATCGTCTATTTCTCTACCTCCTTGAATTTGGCTGATTTAGTGATTTGCTTTAGCCATGAGACAGTAGCAAACATGATGCAAGCAGAGGCTTGGAAAGTGTTTGTTCTTTTGCTATATCTGGAACCCTGAGGCTACCCTGTGTCCAAGCCTGGACTAGCCTGCTGGAGGATGAGAGGTCATATAGAAAAAAGCAACCAGCAGCCAGCTAACCAGCGGATATCTCAGGCTACTGAGTGAGACTATCAATCCAACTCACTGTAGACACCTGAGTGAGTCTAGCCAAAATTAATAGAAGAAACATCTAGTTGAATACAGCTCAAATTTATGACCCACTGAATTATGAGCTAACAAATGGTAATCATCTTAAGCCATTACATTTTGTCATGGCTTATTATGCTGCAAATGTTACCTGATATAGTACCCAAGGTTTCCTATTTATGCAAAGCATCTAAAAATGATGACATGTTTCACAGGCGTTAATTCTCAAACATTCTAGTTAAGAAGAGAGAAAGAGAAAATGGGGAACAACTCTCAAAGACACATGGCTTACTGCTTCTATAGACTTCAAGGCAGAATGGACACAAAATACAGAACGCCAAGGAAAACTTCAGCTTGACTTGGGTGGCTGGTCCATATATTCAGCAGAGTTACTGGACTGGATGACAGAACTACATGTAGACATATGGAGGCTGGTTGGTTTGACCAAGAGCTATAGTTGGGTGATTTCTTAGAGTTGTTTTTTTTTTTTTTTTTTTAACTATTACTGCTGAAAGAATTATTTATGTTCTTGACTGGAACTAAGCATCCACTTCTCCAAATGTCCACAAACTTAATTAAGGTCTCCCAAACTCGTATGTTCTTGTGTCTTTGAGGAAATACAAGTAATTAGGCTCTTCTCTTAGAATATCAACTCTTGACTTTTTCTTATCACAAACTTCTGCAGCAAAGTTAGGATGGAGTATCAGAGTTACTCGACCCTTTAGTTGGGTGGTTTTCTGTCACGTTTAGTGTTACTTCTACAGGGAAGCATTTGTATTTTATACAGTTTTCTTTTTAGTGTATTCATTTATTGTTTCCCTTGATGTCTCTGAGGCAGACAATAAACACATTATTAGCATATTTCTACATTATTGTTATCATATTTCTATAGACAAAGGAAAAAATGTTCCATGAAATGGCTCTTCTCACAGCCAGTGAGTCTGGGGCCTGGACCCCTCTGCTTCTCAGACTAACTCCAGGCTAATATTATTTCCGATTTATACTACGTACCAGTTTGAAAAAATTGCAAGGTATCTTCTGCAAAGCTGCTGTAAAAATAGTCATTTTCTTACCTTAGATTTGTGATCTGATGTCAGTGTTTGAATTTTAATTTCTGTTTCTTTTTTCATTTCAAGGCAATTACTTCCCCTGAAAATGAAAAATCGCAAATATGTGCCAGATGTTAGATATCTTCTCATTCCCGTGGGCCTTTGCTACAAAGCTTTCTGATAAAAACAATTTGTTCATCAGACATAGGATGCCGTGGCTCATTGGACAACATCAGTTTTCCTAGTAATAGATGCATACCTTACAAAATTCTGTATCATAATTACTCAATTCAACTACTATACAAAGAGACTTCAGACCTAACAATTATTTCATTGTTGAGGGTCTGTTGTCAGAGTTTCCATTTTGGTTTCTGTTTTTCTTCAAGCTATTTTTCATTTATTTAATAAAATATTATTTGAGATAAAATCTGGAAATTAGGTCCTCAGTCTTGAAGTGAATTTTTAATTCTTCCATTTTGGTTGTAACGCCAGATTTTTGTCTTTGACACATGCCAGTAAGGGAGAAAATAGCATTTCTTGGCATAGAAGGGTAATTTGTGCTTCTTATTCTATTGTGAGTAGGAAGTATATACTAGGAAATTGCCCAGAAACTATTACTGCTTATTTCAGTGATTATTTTTCCTTTTAGAATATCCATATCATTGCTGAAACCAGAACGGGTTCTGAATTTCTATCTTTAACACATATGCACTGATTTTTATGGACTAAGTCAGAATGCTTCATTGTATTATTCATTGAGAGTTTCTCTGAAAGCAGCATTATTCTAAAATATGCTATGTCTCTCATCAAATCTATTAGTTATCAATGGCTGGCAATGAGCATGTTTCCCCTCTTGTCTGTTATCCAATGAGCTTGCAGCATTATAGAAACATTCTCCTGACTTAATTCTAGACAAAATCTTTCACAGTAAATGCAATGATAGGTTTTATTCAATAGTTTTATTTGTTGGCATAAGCTAAGAATTCTTAAAATATTAAAAATCAAGATTGCATTGTTTTTCTCGAGTGCATCAATCTTGATAATTTTCTAGTTATGCAAAATGATTCCTATAATTTTGAATTTTCCCAACTTTAGCTTGCCTTTCCATCTTCCCCCATTCACCTTGAAGATATCTGAGTGGAAAATACATGAGAGACAGTTATTCTGTCATTAACAAACAGCTGTAGAACTTGAATAAAACTCTTTTCTACTTCAGTTGAATGAGTTTCTTATGTTCCAGGAATAACTTTTAATGACAAAAACAGAGTCAAGACTAAGTTCTTCCTTGGCCTAAAATCTTCCAGGCAGCTGAACTGTGGGAAAAGACAAAACATAAAAAGGCAAAAAGCCCCCGGAAGGAAATAAACAGCATTACCCCTTCTTCTTCATTGCCTTCTCTAGGGTTTTCTCATGAGTCGACTTCTCTTTGTCATATTGTGCCACAATTTTGTCAACTTGTGTGCAATGTAACTTCTGCATGGTACTGTGCTCCTGAACAAGAAGAATTTGCAGTTATGAGCTGCACACTTAACGTGGGTGATAAACTATACCCTACGTGAGGCTGGCATAATTGTCACCAGTTATCCCGGAGTGTTGGTTTAGAAATCAAGGAGTGACTGAGTCTGAGAACTAGAAGGACTCCCAAGCTCCCACCCAACATAAGTCTCTTGTTTCCCCAAGATGGAAGTCTTCAGCATCAGCCTAATGAACACACCCACCTCAAATGACAGCCCTGCCCACCACCGGGCAGCACGAATCATCCCAAAATCCTTTCTTCTGCACATATAAAACTCCAGAGAATTTCCACCCATTCATCTTTGTTCTGTCCGAGACACTTAGTCTACTGTTCCTTGCATACATTGGTCCTCAAATACCCAAGTTCAGCTGCCACATTTCCTTTTTTTTTTTATATAAAAATGATTAATTATTAAGGTACAGTTGACATACAATATTATATTAATTTCAGATATACAACAGTTATTTGACATTTATATACCTTATGATGTGATCACCACCATAAGTCTAGTAACCATCTTTTACCATACAAAGTTATTATGATATTATTGACTATTTTGGCTGCCACACTTCTCCTCTTTTATATGCTAAACATAACTATTCGTCATGTGACATGGCTTCTAAACACCTGGCATATTTTGGAGCATTCTGAATGTCATCATTACACAATGAGAATTGCCAATGTGATTGCCACCATTGGCTGATTTCAAATCCCTGTCACTTGGTATTTTCACTGGCTTCCTTATCTAGATGCATTCATGACGATGACAGAGTGTTCACGAGCTCTGGTCTTCAGACTTATAGAGACTATTTCCCATCTGCTTCAATCACTGAAATCGGGGCTGCAATGCTTTGAAAATAAATATTTCTCCTATAAAAATTTATTCCTCCTGGTAATATGTCCACAGCCAGCAACTTATCTGAATTCAGATTTCCTTAGCTGCTCAGGTCCCTAAACATCAAGTAAATCAGTTGGTATTGAAAAACTATCTCTGTGTTTCTCTCTGCTCAAAACTCTATCCCTGTGTGGTAGGTAGTGATTACTGAAGTGTTCTGGAATAATCTGGTTCTCAGACCCCCTTTCTCCTTTAACAAAGGATTGAATTACTGATCATCATGTGACAAGGGTCAAGCCTCACGTGTAAAACAAAAGAGCCAGAAAATAATCTCTAAGCCCATTTTAACTCAAAAAAAAAAAGAAAAAAGAAAAAAAAATCACTGATTTCATTCTTTTGGCCCTTAATTAAATTATGAGACACTGTACAAGAGATATACATTTTTCACTCATTTAGGTCAAGAGCACTAAAATTAAACATGTTGAATCAATTTTTTTTTATATTTATAGTTTTATGATAGTAACAAATAGTTGTTTAAAGGTCAATCTTAATTGAGCCATTTTGGGGAAAAAATGTATAACTTTGAATAAAATTTGTATTTTTTTTTTATAGAAGTTAAGAGTAAATTCAACTTCCTTTGGGAAAACTGCTGCAAATCATTCTTGTGACTGATGTGATTATGAGTGTGAATTATCGCACCACGGATGACGCTGAAAAATCTGAGTAACTCAGGTTTGCTCAGAGGTAACTCTGAGATTACCACTAACCTGCCTTTGTGGGTGGCAGACTTGTAGGTCTGTTATCAAGGTCTTGCCATGAATTACAACTGATGAATTTAACAGCAGTCTTGGTGTTATCGGCTAAGCTGCCTCCATGGCAAAGAGCAAATTTTCCATTAGCAGCTTTACTGGAGTGCCAAATTTTAGTCAGTTTCTCAGTCATTTCCTCATTTCCTTTGGCTTCTCTAATAGTGATGTTGCAAACTGGTGGCCCAAGGGATGTACAGCCAGTCTACAGATGTAGTTATTGTTGGTGTTTTTTTTGTTTGTTTGTTTTGTTTATTTTTACCTACATGGTGTTTCAAGAAAAGATTGAATTACTGGCCAGTACTGAAAGATTAGAAAATTCGTAACAGATTTCAGATTTTATTATTCTCCTTCCAAGAATGACACTGGCCCATAGACTCTGGAAGCACTAATGGTGGTAACTGGGTCTGGCTTGGCTTTTGGACAGGAACAAGTGCTTCCTGTTTTCTACCTCTGACTAACTCTCTTCATTTACTTCTTGCTTAGTCCTTACAGGCATCTGAGTTACAGTTCTTCTTCTAATGTGCTGCTCAGGATATTTATCCAATTTTGGGTTTACGATTTTTTGCTCTAAGGGTCTGACCACATCAGGCAATTGAAAAGCATGCCTATCTTTTAATGGAAGTAACCTAATACTGGATTCCAATGAGCGATGTGCTAGAGTGAGCTCACTGTTACTTAGTTCTGCTTTTTCTGTGTCACATCTAATGAATACTTGACAACCATTTCCCTAGTTTCCACTTCAAACTGAAGAGGTGGTTCTAGCAAGTGGGAGACAATTAGAAGTCTGACTGCCAACTGCCTTCACAGGGTCAAAAGCAATTGACCATTGCATTTTCTAAAAATGGAATGTTAGCTAGCATCCTAATCTCATTTGGGGCTCGAATAGTCATTACCCCATCTTTTCTCCTCACTATCCTAATAGCAGATCACACAGCTATCTCTATGGCTTTTGCAGATGGCAGATTCTCATATTCACACCACTATTCCTTCTCTGTCCTGGAGCTAATCTTCAGGTTTGGAAATAAGATCTCTCTTGGACCATATATTTATTTCTTAACCAATGGGATTTAGTTCTTGGATTCTCTGCTTCTCTTTTGGTCTGAAAAGTGGCATTATTTACCAAGGCTGATATGTAAGAGCTGAGAGTACTCTACAACAGTGGCCCCCAACCTTTTTGGCACCAGGGACCGGTGCTCCTATGAGAACCTAATGCCTGATGATCTGAGGTGGAGCTGAGGCAGTGATGCTAGCACTGGGGAAGGGCTGCAAATACAGATGAAGCTTTGCTTGCTCACCAGCTGCTCACCTCCTGCTATGTGGCCTGGTTCCTAACAGGCCATGGGCCAGTACTGGTCCAAGGCCCAAGAGTTGAGGACCCCTGCCCTATAGTCACTGAATATCTACTAAGTATTGGTCTCTGCTCTTAGCTACCAAGTGCCAAGGTTGAACCATGGATGCTGTGATTGAGAGGGTTCAACCCAGGCCACCTTCCCTCTCCGGTAGGTTACTTTATAACTCAAGGTTTTAGGGCGGCAAATTTTAGCTCCATCTTAGGTGCCTTTAAAACTGTGATGAAAAGTTTGTAGATACTGTTTCACAGAAAGGCTGGGGAATTTATTTCCGCAATTACTTGACAACAGGGCAAAATGTGTTTTTGAAAGAGGCCTGATCTGCATCTTGCAAGCAATTAGTGGAGTTTCCACTAAGGGCTGAGGGACAGTAAAGAGTAATAAATAATACTTCTCTAAAGAATCAGTTCTTAGTGTGTATAGGAGTGAAGCTTATTTAAAATGTTTTCCTAGACCTCTCCTTGGAGATTATATAATTAGGTCTCTGATGGGCATAAGAATATGCATTTTTATGAAGCCTCAAGCTCTTATTTCAAGGATCATATGTTGAAAAGCCAGTCCCAAAGGAAGTCAAGATATCTGTGCCCTAATAGACCTGTGATTGCTTTTAAAAACCTTTTACTAAGACCATCAAAACGATGGGTGGAAAGAAAAAACTAATGTGGGAAAACTCATAGGCAAACAAGTACAGTGTTTAAGGGATTGAGTTCTGAAGTCAGAGAGAATTTTGATTCAAATCCCGGTTCCAACATTTAAAAACTAGGTGATCTGGTCAATCTGTGTTTCTTTAAAATATAAATTATCTCATCCTGTAAATAGTAGTAGACTGTTTGCAAAAAGGGCCACAATTATTCCCTGCTCTGTACCCACCCCACTTTGCAATGTGACTTTGTGGCTCATCCTGTCAAGAGGTTGAGTCCTTGTCCCTTGAGTTTGGCCCAGCCTTATGACCCGCTTTAGCCAAGAAAATGAGGTGGAGGTCTTGGTGTGCCATTTCTGAGCTGAGGCCTCAAGAAACCTCGTATGCCTCTGCTTGGTCTCTTGGGACCCCTGCCATGTGAACAAGACTGAACTAGCCTGCTGGAAGATGAGTGACCACATAAAACAGTGAAGAAGTGGCTCAGCAGAGGCCTTCCTAAGTCAGCCAGCTCCCGCACTGCACATCTGCCCACCACTAAACAAGCTGGCAGTGACAGTGATAGCAGATACATCAGTGAACCCAGATGACACCAGAAGAATCATCCAGCTGAACCCAGCCCAAACTGCTGATCTACAAAATTGTGAGCATTTTAAATAAATGGTAGTTGTTTCAAGTTGATACATTTGGGGACAGTTTGTTACCCAGGAAAAACTAACTGATACGAATTAATATAATTATAGTATTCCTTTATATAATCATTACAAGAATACTTAAAAACAAGTGCTTAAGTAAATTTCAATACAGATTAGCTAGTTTTACCATTTCAAAAGTATTGGCAGACAGAAAAACTAGCGTCAGGATAAACAAAATCAAATGGAGAGCAGCACTAACTATGTCCACTGTTAATAGGTTTGCCACATCCTTCCACCTCCCTCACCAGTTGGTCTTTGTTCAGTTTTAAAGACAAGCATGTTAGCCGAGTAGGCCTCAGAATACATTAGGCAAGTAAATGTTCATATATATCCTTCATCTTACAAGTTGGTTGAGATGAAATAGTGGAAAATACCACAGAAATACTATAGACTAAAAAATTACAGAAAGTTTATAGACAGGAAGGTCTAATTATTGGATAATAATTATTTGCAAAGCCCTCGGACAGTTAAAATAGATGAAAAACACTTTAGTTATAACCAGCATTAACTAGTCATATTATTCTGGGCAAAGGGACTCACCTCTCTGAATTTCACTTTATTCATGTCTAAAATTCGAATAGTATTAATTAAGTTTCAAGGATAATGTGAGGATTTGAGAATATATGTAAAATGTGTAACACAAAAGTGACATTAAATAGATGTTAGCCTTGTTGGTAGTAATTTTATATAAAAAGATATAGAATTCAGAGTCCATAAATTATGTTGCCAAAGCAAGCTGAATAAAAGTGGGCTCCCTGTGTGTTTAATGTGGGGGAAGGAATTCCTTCAGAAACTTATAATCACACATTGTAACTTGAACTTCTGCAGTACAGGAGAATATGAAAAACAAGTCATGAAATGGATCCCCCTGTTCAGAAATGCTTCTGAAAAGCAAGTCAAAGTCTGCATATTTTACTATGGCAATTTAGCTGTTGCTTGACCTAAGGAATTTTGAAGCCTTCCTCCAAAAAATGCACACTAGACTGTTAATAAGTCCACACGAATTTAGGTAGGATTTAGGGAGACTTAAAATCTTCTTTTAGGTTTTGCTTCTATTATAATGTGGGACCCCCAGAAACTCAAGGTTGTGTTCTGCAAAGGAAGGCATCTTGGATTCTTTCAGGCATCTGGGACTTGCTGGTCATTAAATAAAATGAGTATTTCGTTGACAACAAGCATGATGAAAATGGGAGGAATGAAGTACAATGATGTCTGAGGTAGGAAGATCTACTAAAGCTACCTCTAAATTGTCTTACAGAAAAAAACTTTTTGTCTGCTATGAACTGAATGTTTGTGTCCGCCCAAAGTTTTACGTTGAAGCCCTAATCCTTAACGTGATGGAATTTGGAGATGGAAGGTGATTAGGTCATAAGAGTAAAGCCCTCATGAATGGGATTAAGTTCTCTGCAAACCAGGAAGGGGTCTCTCAGCAGACAGTGAGTCAGATTCATGCTGCACCTTGATCTTGGACTTCCAGTCTCCAGAACTACGTGAAATTAATGTCTGTTGTTTAAGCCACCTGGTCTATGGCAATTTGTTATAGCGGCTGAAGCTAGGTCACCATTTCTGCCATTTTTCTGACTAAGCAGATAGTTCTGTTAACTGACCTGCGTCAGTTTGACTCAAAGGTTTAGACAAGGGAATCAGCAGAAAACTCTGCTCAGTATTATGTAGGTCAAGTTCTGAAGAATTGAGGAGCATCTTTCCTTAGTAGCTAAGTAACTAATATATTGACATTGTCCAAACTAGATGGAGATTTTCATAACAGTCCATGTACTGCCACTGCATTTCATGCAACAAGGGGAACTTGTTTACTTTTTGAAGCATCTAATATTCTACACAGAATAATGCAGTTCTAGACTCAGATGATCTGGATTCAAATACCGGCTCTGCTGCTAACTCTGGCCATTAGTTCAATTGCATAACTTCCCTAATCCTTAATTTCCTTACATGCAAAACGTAAACAAATAGAATTTACTTTATAGGGTAGAGTATTAAATGAGATAATAAATATAAAGTGCTGAGCAGAGCATCTAGAAAGTACTAAACATATAAAAGTTCTAGCTCTCGTTATTGTTATTGTTATCAGGCACAGTATATTTCTTGGTCATGCCTCAAGGAAATATTAAATGAGAAAGAGGCTGAGAACTTTTAAGTGTCCAAGTAGTCCAAAGGCCATTGAAATGTCTGCCTCAATGACAGAGATCATTAAAAAAATCCATTGAATAAAACCCTTGCTATGTGGGTACCAACTCCATTCCTGATAATTGAAGTCATTTAGGTTGCATTCTCCACCTTTTCTCTCTTTTTCTTTTTCCTTTCTATATTCTAAGCTGACCGATGACCAACAAAAATGAAATCATTACTTTAAGTAGCTCGGTTTCCAATAGTCCCATACTTATAAAAATCTGTAGCAAGTTTCCCCTATAGGCAATGAAAGGAATTCCACTGAATGCAATTATTCATGAAATTTAAGAGCAAAGAATCTTTGACGTGACCTGAGTATCAGAAAATCCATTAAGTCATCAGTTCAATAATACGAGGAATATTACAAGGCCAACATTAGGCCAAATTTCTCAAAGGAATGTGCACTGATAAAGAAATGACAGAATTCCAGGCCATGCTCTTTGTATCTTAATCTCTGGAGTGACTCTGAGGTCCACCACTCAAGACCAGCTCTGCAGGACATGCTTTGTTTTGAGGCTTGGGTCAGAATATAAAGAAGTAGGAACACAAGATTAGTTTAAAAGAACATTAAGAAATTAAGTTTCTCGTGCTCTCACTGCCCTTAGTGGAAGGAAAGAGGCATTCTGTTTTCTGCCTCCCTCGGTGAGCAGAGACAGACAGCAGGACAGTGTCTGAGTGCTGTGAAGTTTTTCAACCACCTTAGAATTCCTAAGGCCACCTTCTGCTGCTCTCTTCAATTTGCAACTAGCTCTTATAATTTCTCCCAAACACTGTCAAAAGACCTCTTCCTATGAGTAAAAAAACAAAACAAAAACAAAAAACAAAACTATTTCAGAAAGAGGCCATGGAGCAGAGTTTATATAATGGGGGAAAGGTGTAGGGGTCCTGGGTGAGAGGTTTAGAGCTTGTCAGCATCTCCTTCCATGCACTGTGTGTGGCAAACTATTTGCCCGTCACCCAGACAATTTCGGTACCTAGAGGCTAAGATTGTGAGCTTGTCTTCAGTGGTAAGGCTATGGGCCCACTTGTTTAGATAAAGTCATATTATTAAACAATTTTTAAATGAGTGAAGCTTTGTTATGCTTTTGAAATAACTATTAGATATGCAGATTACAAACCAGTGACAACCAATCCTAAAGGGATTCTGAGTTTCAACTTTATATCTAACCAGTTAAAATGCAGGTACCACTGTACAGTCAGCTGGTAGCAGTTTCTAAGTGTTTTTGGCTGTGAAGAATTCATCAGTCCATAACACAAAATAGTGGCTTTAGGTTTTCATCAGAGAGCTAAAAGAAAAAAACAAACAGGCAAACAAAACTACACTCAAATTATGCACATACACACACAAAAACACTATACCTTTGCATGCTTCTTCTTTAAAGAATTTAGCTCCTTCTGTTGTTTCTTTAAATGCTTCAAGTAAGCCTATGGAAGAAATGAAGAGAATCCAAAATATGTTTTTTTTTGTAGCCACAATCATTAGACTTCGTGAAAAACAAAAATATATTGGTTTCACCGATATGCATAATAAAAGAGTGCCTGGAAAATGACCAAGCAATCTTACCTTCATTTGCTTTAAATCTTCTATCCTCACTTGAGGGATAAGTTCGATACCTTTAAAAAATGATTAGATATTGTGTATATTAAAAGTTAGAAAGAATATCTGAAAATAGAACATTAAGTTTTGAAATCTCATCTCAAAACACTGAAGCAAGCTTTACATGTACTGTTATGATATAAACATTTTAATTTCTTATTACAAAACAGTTAACTTGACACTTAACTGAAATGCTTATTTTCATTGGTTGTATTTTCTACAAGCAGAGCCTGAGATAGAGATTCATGTGCACATAATTTATCGATGGAAAGCTCTTAGGAGAAACCCCTAAGTAGGTGAGAGAAGAAGGATATGACAGAAGCAGCAGCTAGGGTGTATTTCCAGCTGAAATGCAGCCTCAGTCTGATCCTACAAGGAGCTTCTTCAGCATAAACGCCCTCCAGAATTGTTCTATCTGAGGTAAGGACACTGGAATTTTGCAACTCCATATTATTCAGCTGAGGCCTTTAGAGGTTTTACAAAATCTTCCAGGCACTTCCAGGCAGGAGAACTTGTATAGCTGGAGAGCAATTCTCTGTAGAAGGGGGTGCAGCTGTGATATGCAATCAGCCAAGACTCCTAGCAGCTGGAGGATGGGTATGGTTCCCATAAAAGAAATCCAAGTGCAACAGCATCTATTACAGCCACTTTTATCTTTGCTTTTCAAGGTATATCACATCCGCCAATTAACTTTCAACTCTATTCCCAACTTCATCACCATCATCAAAGAACAAAACCTTTTTTTTTCATCTTCTTTCTTTTACCGAATTTTAGCATGTAACTAAAATGCTATTGAGCACAGCAATGCCTTTAATATACAGGAAATAATGAAATCAATACATTGCATACCAGGATGCTGGCTCAAGGACCTGGAGTAATATACTATGTCATCCTGCTATGTGAGTAGTGGTAGGCCAGGTGTTGTCACGGCAACCATAGTTGTATAAGAATCCCAAAACGTGTTCTGTTTGGCTACCGATTTTTATCTTATGCAAACAAAATGAATGTGTACTCTGTACTATAATTGATTTTCATTAGAATTCCAAAGGCTAGGTGCGAGATATTCAGGAAAGACAGGCATCAAGTTCTAGGTTCCTGAGCACCTGAAATGTGGCTAATGCAACTGAGAACCTGAAGTTTTTATTCTTAAGTTTAAATAGCCACATGTGGTTAGTGGCTACTACATTAGATAGTGCAGGTATCCAGGCTTTCCCAAATTTTGACTAACTGAAGGTTTACTATATAAAGTTTTTGTTCTTATCAACAAAACTCATTGAAAATAACTTGTTTTTCCTCAAAGCATACTCCAAAGAACAATTAAGTTAAGTTTTCTTAATTTCTTATTCTTAAGATTAAAGAGGAAAATCAAGCAGCACTGGTGTAATTATTGCTGTTTGGTGCATGTCTAAGAAAAACCATTTAGAACTCTGGGATTCCTCACTTTCATAGATGTTTGCAGCAAATGCTGCCAGGCTTCCCCCATACACCTTGCCCTTTCCACATCAGCTCACTCTAGCTGACTTCCAATCGCCAGAACCTGTACTTCCTTACCTGAGGACTTTGTCTTCCAAAACATGCATTGCCACCCTTTGGCCCATCTAGAATCATAGGGGAATTTATCTCTCCCATGGAATTCTCAACAAAAGGCTGACTGAAGTCAGGGTAAACATTCCCCATCTCCTGCACCCCTTCAGATGGATGGCTTTGGGGTGTGTGCCCGATACCAGTCCCCAGGGTTTCCCCACGGTCATTGAGCTCCAGGTGCTTCAGCGTTAACAGGCTTGAAAACACTGATTATTTGGTATCTTCTCTTCTTGTAGCACTTTCCCATGCCCCTACCTGTGCCCACTCTATCACCCCCAACCCCAATAAACTACTTGTACTTGCAACTTTGTCTCTGGGTCTGCTTCAGGGTGACCCAAATTAATATACCTCTCTAGAGAGAAAATGAAAGCTTGCCTTCTCAAATGACATCTCTTCCCATAAAAGCCACTGGAGTAGAATTTATTTCCTAACTCGCCCCCTTGCCCAGCCCCCTGATTCATAGAGAAGAGTGGAAAGAACACCTATAAACCTCCCTCTTGCACTTCTACGCCGTTCTACTAGAAGCCACCAAGCAAAAGAACAGGCCCTTCACTTAGACCAGGTTCTGCTGAGCCTGCTACCTCCACAAGGTTGTACATTCACCTGCTCCATGAACTTCAGCATCTGGCTCATAGTTTTCTTATGCAGGCATTCTCAATCCTCCAACAGAGTGATTAAATACCCATGAGAAGAATCCGTTTCACTACTTTCCTTTTCATTTCTATGATGCCTTCCAGTCTAGAAATCTTCTCCACTTTACCTCAGCGCCCAACAACACCTGTAAACAGTATGTTAACGTTGCTTGAAACTACCCCTCCTCCAAGACTTGTTGCTCAGAGGTGCCTCTTCCTGACCACAATTTCCACACCGTCAACTTGATTTATTCTCTCACATCCCCCACACATGCCTCTTACCCTCATCTCGTTGCTTGTTCCTTTAACCTTTTCTAGCATATATCTTCCCTCTTGCATCATCTCCACGTGAATATTAACCTGGATATTATGATCGATGTGGTAGACTGATTGAAAAAAAGGTCCAAATTCTTTATCCTTCCCAGTTTCCAAACCCATTGCTAAGTAACTTTGGAGTTCCTCTCATCAAGATGTGGAGTCCTTTTTCCCAACTCTTGAAACTGGGCTTGGCCATGTGACTTGTTTTCTTGAAAAAATGCAGTAGAAAGGACTTTGTGCCATTTCTAAGCCTAGGTAGGACTCAACATGCCCTGCATACTTCCATTCTCCATCTTAGAACCTTGCCATTGCCATATAAACAAGCTCAGGTTAGCCTGATGGAAGATGAGAGTCCACGTGAGAGAGCCCATTTGTCCAACCAACGTCACCTTAGATCAACCTAAAGTCCACTGAACCCAAACATGTGAGTGAGTACAGCCAAGATCTGCAGTGTTGCCTATTTAACTCACTGGTACCAACCCAGCCATGACCAGAAAAAAATCACCCAGATAACCTCATGAGCAATAATAAATTTTTACTTTTTTTAAGTCACTGAGTTTTGGAGTTGCTTGTTACACAGCAATAGTCAACTGATACCATCCCTTATCTCAGACTCTCCAATCTCTGTGGTCCCACACCATACACATTATGATAACTTCAGGCTTGGGTCTTCCTAAGCTCTTCTTTATCAAAATCTATTGCTTAAACTCTGGGCACTGCTGAACAAGTAATGAGATCAAGCTACATGGACTTAATTCATACTACCGATCCTCACTTGCCTGTGCACTCTGTGGCAGACCTTCTCATTTCCTATGGATTGTTCTATTCCAGTCAGGGGCTATTCCAAAGATTTTCCATATTCCTATTCTTCAGTTCTGCCTCTATCTTCTTTAGCAGAAGGCCACCTATCTAACTTTTTAGATCAGATGGACTCTACCTGTGTTACACTGTAAAAATGGCCAAGATTTTTTTCCTCTCTCATGAAGAGGTGGAGTCAGTTTGTCTACCCTCTTGAATAAGGATTATTGGTCAACAGGACACTAGCGGAAGCTGGAAAACGATTGCTCTTGACACTCCAGAGAACTGTATGATAGACTGTTTAGGCTGCTGGATGATGTGAGACAACTTAATAACTGATAGACATGAGAGTAAGGACATCCCATATCTAGCTTCTCGTTCAATCCACCAGCCAATCGCAGATGCATGAGCAAGATACTTATATAGATATCAGCCAAACCAGCTCAGACCAACCAACCCAATGAAACATGACCTCAATAAATGGCAGTTATTTTAAGCCACTAAAACTTGAAGTCATGTGTTATGCAGCATATGCTAACTGGTACACCTTCTGTCAGAGTTCTTCCCTTCCACTCTGAAATTTCTCTCATCCTTCTTATTGGCCCAGACAGAATATCTCTCCTCCCTCCTTATGCAGCAGAATTGCTCCTTTTCTCTTACGTCAGCTCTTCCTCAGAGCCTTGTTTCAATATACCCTCTCTTGCATTTTCCTTCTCTTTCATTGGTTCCAACCAACATGCTACTGTCCTCCATAACAACCATTTTACGTCTTAAATCATCAAATTTTTCTAACCTGGTTTCCACCTTCACCATTAAAGCATATCTAATTCAACATTAATTCTGTGGCCTTAACTTTTCTGGACTATCTACATTACCGTCCCCAAACTCATTCTTCCTATAACACAGATCTCTTTTTTTTTTTTTCCATTCATTTTACCTTTCCAAGCATTCTCATATTCATTCATTCCTCTGCACCCCCAATCCACCCGTCTTTCCTTCCTCATCTTGACATTCCATGTTTCTGCCCAGATGTATCATCAACAGCTTGAACTCAATGATATCTAGGACTGGAATCACCTTACCAAAAGCAGTTCTGCCTCTTGACTTTTCTACTTCTCTCAATGGCACCATCTATCTGTGACCTGTCCTTAAAGTCTCAGAATTACCACTGAGCCTCATCCTCCCTAAGGCCTAATAAGTTACCAAATTATTTCTATTTTTTCTTTCTTCGTTCTTTCCCCCTAACTGCTTCCAGCTTAATCCAGGCCCTCCTTGCCACTTGTATGGGTCTTTCATTAATTAGTCATTTGCTTCCTAAGAAAAGAGACTGTTAGATCTTTATTAGGCATGGCTCCAGGGACACATTGATGAAGGAGGTATGGTCTTGCCTGCACTAATCCCTTTCTCTGGTCATTATCACATTACATAAATATAATGTAAATATGTGAGAAGTGTTATAATAGCAGCATGAACACCATAATTCTTAACTGGCCCTTAGCATCTATCTCCCCCTTTCAATGAGTTCTTCTTCCAAGACTATATTAATCTCCTTAAAATATTCCTTTGATTGTCATTCTCCATTGCCTTTCCAGGGTGGTCCTAGAACCCTTTCCAGACTGGAAAAATTGAACCACTCATCACTACTGATCAGCACTTTCCCTGATCCATTTTCCTACATCTAGGTTGCTTCCTATGTTGCTTCTTCCTAGGCTGCCTTCTCTTGCTTCCTCTGCCTTCTCTTCCTGTTTAAGTCAGATCTATGTTTCAAGGCCCAGCTCAGGTGGGGTCTCATTATAAGTCTTCTCTGAGACCCTTGCTGGAAGGGATTCCCTCTTTCCTCCTGTTTCTGAGGGTTCAGCCTTCACTGACCACTGCCTGGGCTGGATGTTATGTGGGGTTCTGCTCTATTTCGCTCTTCTGACCATATGAGGTCCCTGAAGCTGTGAAGGCATTTCTCATACAACTTAGTACTGTCACTTAGAGAAGGGTCTCAAGTCTCCTGAATAAAAGGCCCAAGTGAAACAGCACATAGATTCTCTTTCTCAAGGCGTCTGTTGAGGAGACGAGTGGAAGTGAGAGCTGCTTGGCTCCTTCAAATGAGCCTTTTTTGGAACCAGGGATGAGGCACTTCCAAATGCAGACATGTCCCCTTCTAGTACTGGGATCACCTTGTCCTCTGTAAGCTGGTCACACTGTACTGTCTTTCAAGCCACTTAACTCACTATAATTATAAATGTTCTTTTACTAGTAGGTGTGATACAAGAGCTTTTACTAAAAAAAACTTTCCATTTTCCACCGTCTTTCTCTCTCTGAGTGGCTAATGGCAATAACGACCAGTGCTGGTATGGAATACCCAAAGCCTGTATCATTACCTTATTCCATGTTCTTTCCAGGGAAGAACAGAAAAACAGCTGCAGGCTAAGTACAATTTGGGCTACTTTTGTGCAATCCCATTTTCTAATTTGTTTCACAAAGCCCAATGCATACTTAGTTTCCTGCTAAATTACTAGGTTGCTTTGGTTTGGGAAATCCTGTAGTTTCTTACCTTAAACTGCAGCACTGTGGGTACTTAAACGTACAAACAACTTGATTGCTTTACACCACGGACAGTGAATTCACATATAAATGGGAAATATATATCTATATATCTATATATCTACACACACACACACACACACACACACACACACACTGAGTAAAACATCAGTAGGAAAAAGAGAAATTCTAATTAAAATAGAAGAGTGAGTTTAGTAAATAGTTCATGGTCAAGAAGGATACTTAAAGTATTTAATTACCAGTATGGGATAGGCACCATCCAATCAGAGTAGATCTCTGGCCACAAAGAATGGAAGTCAACTTTAAATAAAAAGTCGGTACAGCTGTTCCCCTACATACCAGCTGAATGTTAGCACATGGGAAACATAATTCTTTGTGATGAGACCTCTTATGATCTTTTCTTTCATCCACAGGTAATTGGTCTTCAAACGCCCATCTGCTAATTTTACAAATAAATAATCATGGATGCTAAATATCTACCAGTTAGGGAAACTGTCAATCAGGAAATCTAGAAATGTCTGAACAATCATGATTCTGTTGGTTCTTGAGCCCACTGCCTGTCCAGATAAATGTCTATGGTAGTAGGTGGAAGAGAGTGGGGAGGAGTTAGTGAAGTTCCCAGTGTGGAAGTTCTTTCCAAAAAGGACACTGAATTTAAACATTTTCTAAACTACGGCTATTGTACCCAGTATAACTAAGATGCAGGGGATCTACTAGAAAAAAACATCAATCCCGACTCCCTGTGAAATAGGGAAATTAAGCAGTTTGTCCAAGCCATAAGAAAACATGGATCTTCAGTTTTATGTGGCAATGAAAATTGCAAATTAACAATTCTAAATATCTTTATAAAAGACTCTTTGCAAAGATTCTAAAATTGCCATAATAGATAAGGAACCCAAAGAACTGTCCTTTACCTTTTTTGGCTTCCATGCCAGACGCCAGGGCGGCTGTGGTGGTTGGTCTGAGCTCAGAGCTGCTCTGTGGGGTCACATTTGCTTTGGCAGTGTTGGCCTTTCCTTTCTTGTCATTCTTAGAAGTGTCACTGGGCACATCAGCTATGTCACTCTGGAACAGAAATGTTAACATTAACCCAAGTGAATGGCTGCCATCTTGAGTTCAACTGTCTTGCACCTTCTCTATTTTAATAAATCAAGTCTGTACCACTCGACTTCTTTTCAACTCTCTTAACAGATCTTTTCCCGGCAGGAGGGCACATTATAAGGTTTCCTCAGCCTTAAGGCAAAGGATGACGCCAAGAAAAGATCCAATTCCTTTACAAGAGGAGTGTACCTTCTCTTTCTAGCTACTGGAGAGACTGCTGCTTCCAGTTCAAACTGAGAAGTATGGTAAAGGAAGCTTTAGAAACAAACAACAGAAGTGTGCACTGAAATGGGAGGCTGGATGCAAGATTGGTAAAAATAAAAAAATAAAAATACATGTCAATTTCATTAATTTATTGAATCGGGTCGGCTGGTATTTCAGTATATCACAAAAGTTTTCTGTACTTTAAACATTCCTAAAAGCACCATGGATGTTTTTCATTTTGTTTCTAATGGGGCAAGGGTCCCCAGAATTAAGCCACAGTGATGTACTGGGTTTTTCAGATAGTGGTCACATTGTATTAAATATGGCACATTCTCACTGATCCTTGAAACTATTTTGTTGAATTAATAAGTATGATTTCAAAAAACTTTGTTGAACTTGTTATATTAATTTATTTGTTTGCTCTAGGAATCACTGTTTAACAACTAAACTTCCCTTACTTGGCTGTCTTTAATTGACTACTGCTACTTACGGTTTCAATGCCCATAGCTCTCATTTGGTCCGCCCTCTTTTCCGTAATTGAAAGAAACTTCTTTGGATCTGATAAAGCATCCACAATATCTGGGGAGGAAAAATTCTTTGTTTTATTGAAAACATCCAAGAAAATTCAGCTAATATACTATTCAGAACCCTGGACCACCATTCTACTCTGTAAGTTCCTTCTCGTAGGACATAAGACAAGTTCGGAAAGCAGTTCTAGTTGCAGAAAACAAGAAATAAGTAGGCTAGGATCAAAAGCCAGTTGGTTTCTCTTATTTTCTCTTTGATTTTTCCCCGAATAAAGAAGACACTGTGGCAGAGCAAGCCAAGTAAATTGCCTTGGGTTCCTGACTGTTTACTTGTGTGACCTCAAGTACGTTGATTATAACTCCAGCCTCAGTTTCCTCATCTTAAAATTAGAACTGATAACACTCACCCTGCAGGGGTACTTGGAGAGTTCGACAAGATGATGAATGTCAAAAGTACTTGAAGCATATTAGATGCCACCAGCACTAAGTCCGATTTTTATATACAGAAGGCTAATGCATATTTAAAGCCAATTTTGCCCCATGGTAGATAAACTAAAATATTTCTCCAGTGTTTTCTCAGCTATAATTTGTACTTAAAAATAGTAAAATTCCATCTTTTATATAACATCATTTGAAGAGTTCCAAGTACTTTGAAACAGGATTTCATATAATTTGGCATAATTTACCAATACTATAGAAGGAATCGTTGTTATTACCTTAAAACAGTAGTTTACGAATTTTAAAAACTGCGTTTATCTGTTTCTGCCTAGCAGAATCACATTCGTAATTACATTCACAAGGTAATTTTTCTCAGTCTAAAATTTTTTGCTTTTATAATAGAAAATAATACGTGCACATGAAAAACATTCAAATATAAAAAATGAAAAGTAAAAATCTCCTCTCCTGCCAATTCTACACTCTGTTAACTAGTGTTACCCATTTCTTGTATCCTTATATTTTTCCAAACTCTAAATAGTTCTCTCCACCTATTTTTTTATTGTTTAATTTTACATACTTTGGAAACACTTTCACATCAGCAACATGGATCTACTACATTATTTTTAAGAGATGCTTATTTATTTCATTTTCTGAGTGGCTATGATATCTTTAACCAGTTCCTTATTGATAGACTTTCCCATTACTTCTAGTTCTTGCTCTAGAACTCCCTGCTATTTTACACAGTGTTGTAGTGAATATCTATGAATATCTCACAGAAGACCTCTGCATATGTCCATGGGATAAATTCCTAGAAGTCAGAATGATGGGTAAAGGCATTTGTCCTTTTGGGAATTATTACCAAATTGCCTTCCACAGAAGCAATAGCAATGTATTCTCCTACCAGTGGTCTATATAAAGGTTTGATTCTAGTTATCGCTCCAGTCTCTCAGAATTCTTTGTCTCATAATGGGGAATGTGGACAAATCAGCCCTTAAATAATGCTTAGGAAAAACCATAGAGAATTATTTTTCAAAAGTTAATATTCTAGGAATGTACTTACATAATTTAACTCCTTATTATGAAAATTTGTAAACATACACAAAAGTAAAACAATTTCCTATATGCTGCTGATGAAGACCCAACAATTATAGAGTCTGCCAACATTTCCTTTATCTATCTTCCTCTTTTTCTCTCTTCTCTCTGCTGAAATATTCGAAGGCAAATTCTAGACATCGTATTTCATTCTTAATTACTTCTCTGTGCATTTCTAAAAAAGAAGGGCATTTTCTTTCAGAACTAACTGTATCAGTTTTATATCCAACAAAACTGGCAGTAATTCCTTACTATGATACATAATACATGTTGGTATTTCCTTTTTTACAATTAGCTTGTTTGAATCAAGAAACAAAATCTGTATTATGTCTCCGAAAACTATTTTAAAATAGTTCCTTCTACTATTTATTTATTTATTTATAATGCATAGACTTGTTGAAGAGACAGATCAGGAGTCCTGTAAAATGTACCACGTTCTGATTCTCCATGTTTCTTGTTGAATTATTTAATTCTAAGGCTTCACTTTCTCTTTTTGTAAGAATACAGCATAGGAGGTGCTGTGACTTCATACCTGTCACATGGAAGCAGACAAAGCCTAGTGGTCCCACTTGTCGTGGTGCTACACTCACTGAGCGGGCTCAAGACTTTTAGCCCATTTGTGTCTGTCTTCTAAATCCCTCCTCCTTTCACTTGTCCACATTGTTATGGGACAAAATGAAACTTAAACTGTGCATACTAAACTCTCCTGCTCTTCCCTGGAGGCCTCCAACTGCCGGCCCACATTGTACTCACTCTGCCTCTGCTTCCAACTGGTACATTTCAGTGAGTGACCCACAGGGTTGGCTAGTTAGGAAACAAACACTTGTTTACCTTTAATAATATACAATCATTTGGGGGGCCTGAAGAGAATATATGACATTTCCTTCCAGTAGGGAAAATTAGATAATTTTTTAATCACTTAAACCCAATATAAAATCAATAAAGCAAGACATTAAAGAATGAAATGATCCTTGTACTACATGCTTGAAACTAATAAAATAAATTAAAAAAAACAATGAAATGATCCATAATCATTCCATCCTAAGCTTTCATTCTTATATATTTTTATGTAATTTTTTCTATATGAATACATATTTTTCATGTTTACTTAAAATTATATTACCTGCTTTTAAAATTCATTAGTAGGTTATATTAGGTTATATCTATATAGTTCTGAAAATTATTTTTAGTGAGTGGCTAATGTTCCACTGAGTCTTGTACCTAACTATTCCCCACTGCTAGATATGTAGATGGACTTTCGATTTTTCTATAAAAAATGAATTCGCAAGACATATCTTAGTGTGAAAAATGATTTCTTCATTACTTTCTTTTATCAGAAAATTAGCTGTTCGATTACATAATATAGCAAACTATATGCCTAAAGAGCATTCCTAACAAAATTTGTTCCTGATAAGCTTTAAAGTAGTTTTGGAAGAATGATTAATGGAAAAAATCAGTACTGAGAAAAAGTATAATTAAGAGGTTGCGGTGGGTTGAATAGTGCCCTCCAAAACTTATGTCTCCCTGGAAACTCAGGATGTGACCTTATTTATAAATACTTCATTTTTAGGTATAGGACATATAATTTTGCCATGTGACAGCAGGTGCACATTCTGCAGCTGGAGTCATAGATCAATGCAGAGGGTAAACACTGCATATCTGGGACAAGTCCACCAAAATTATTCGGCCAAGGGAAAACAGGCTCAGGTTAGGGAGCCAAGGCCTGTCCTCATATCTTTTAGATAACTTTTCTATTATAACCCAGTTTTTCCTTTGTCCAGAGGCATATAAACATTATTTTTAAATATATACTTTGTATACACACACACAAATCAGTTTCCATATTTGATATGCAGTATATATATCAAATATGGAAACTAATTTTTAATAACCACATGTAAAATAATGCATAGCCAGAGAATGAAAAACTATATCTCAAATATCTCATACCTTTATATACTTAGTATAACTCTATTTGAAAATGTTATTTATTTTTTCCTTGCCTCAGCCCACGAAAAAAGGTTTCAGGAAAGAGTTAAATAAATCCGGCATATTCTTGGCCAAAGTTCTGTGTATTCAAGTAAATGTGGCATCTTCCTTTGGTGACAATCTGACATTTTGTGGGGCTTTTCCCCTGATACTGGGGGGCCACTGTGGCCGGCTATATCCCATGTTGATCAGCATTCCACAAGACAAACCACCGTGGCAAGAATGAATTTTAAATGCCGATAACACTGACTAGTGTGTGAATAAGTCTGTCCAGGGAACAGCCACACTGAACACCTAACAAGCCTCTGACTCTTCAGAACCCACGAGGTGAGCTAAAATTTTCTAGATACTTGGAGGCCATGGCACAAGTTCTGGAACAAGCTTGCTTTTGCTTTTTCTCATTTGCTTCTTCTTTCTGGACGCAATGGAAATTTTGCTTATTTGTATTTTTAAAAATACTACCTGTTTCGGGGGGTTAATGCCATTTCCAAAAGGCTCTCCTGGTAAAGACTTTCCATGTATACTCTGCTTCCCCCTTCCTCTCTCCCACCCATCCTTCCTCACTTCCATATGGAGTTGAAAGCATCAACTCCCAAGAACTGAAAAGAAGATAAAGATTCCTTAGTACAGACTTCTAGGTACACAGAGGTTTTTCAGGAGAGCTCTGTTTTTTGTTTGCTTATTTGTTTAGCCATTTCTTTTCGAAGCATTTTTTTAGGGTTCGTCAGTGGCAAGCACCAACCGTGGCACTTAGGACCCTCACTGCCCACCCCACCCCCCACCACTCACCCATGTGCTCATTCCTGGCCCAGTTTCCCTCCCATTCCCCACTTTACTGTTTTCTATCTCATCAAGAGATAAAGGCAGCAGAAAATACATGTTCTCTTACTGGCTGTAAAGCAATGCTAATAAAGATCAACAAATCCCACAACTATGAATTTGGATTAGCTCTTTTAGCTTCTACTAAATGATCAAGCGTTCCCCAAACCTCATTTCCTAGAATGCTAGAAGATACAGTTAAGTGCTCAGGGGAAAAAGGATCCTGTGGTGAAACAGGAATGAGAAATGTTCGCATGTCCCTTCCCCTCGGGCCCCACAGTACATCTTGAGGAGCTATGCAACAAGGAGCCTGTTGAAATTCACTTAGTCTAGCAATTCCTGATGTATTTCACCACAATCCATTCCAACCTCTTCTCTGAAGCTTTTTTCCTTGGCATGCTTACTAATATTTTCTGTAGTTCATAAGAAGCAATACAAATGGATATCACTGCTACGCGAATTGGTTTTTCATCACATATTGGATAGGATAAGGTGTTTTGGCATCCATGAAGGCGAGGCCAATACAGAACAACTTTAAATTATATCAGGAAATCCTGAGCTCATACTCCAGCAATGGCATCTTAATTATGGAGGTTCTTTCTCTGGAACTGTCCGATGTGAGAAACAGCCAACTAGCCTCGCAAAGGGGTTGGAAAGCAAACCTGTGAAGATGCTGGGCAGAGTGAAGAAGAAACACCTCCCACCCCTTGCTGCGATGTATGTTTAACCATAAGGGCGGTGGAAAGGGGAACTGGGCAAGTAAACAAGGGGCCACTTCAGCTTTGCCTACATAAAATAGCTTAGTTGCAGAAGAGTAGACAAAATTTATAGTTATAAAAGCAGGTATGGCTCAAGGAAGAAAGTACTCAGGAATCACAACTCAAGAGAGACATTTAAATATAATGCTCATGCTCCATATAATCTGGAAGCATAGCTTCAATTCTCTTATTTGTTGTCCCTTCCAGACAGTAATAATAAAATAATTGCAAACGGGAAAACCCATTAAAAGTAGATAGGAAAAGAAACACTGGCACTCATTTAATTGTCATCAGCTTGGAACTGTTTTCCTTACCAGGTTAATAGTGACAAAGCTGCTGTGACGGTAGTGAGTGTCATCATCAGCAGCACTCGCACCAACGAATGAAGCAGTAGAGACAGCCCCAGTACTCTGAGTCGCACTAGGTCTGACACAGGAAAAGGTGCCTTAGCACCCAACCTAGTACTTACATTTTGTGCATGAGTGTGGGAGTAAACAGGAGGACTGTTTTATTCTATGTTCAGTAGAAAAAGAATATTGAAAAAATTAAACGGAAGCTTTTTGATTCATCTCTAGTCATCCCTCTCCTAAATGTTATCATTTCTTTTCACGTCAAACTTAGTTTCTGATAGTTAAAAGAGTTCATCTCTGTTCTTCAGCCCTGAGATATTTTACTTCTTAGCCACTTAGGAACAAAACTACAGTAGTTCCCCATGTATCTGTGGGGATACATTACAAGAACCCCAGTGGATGCCTGAAACCTCGGATAGTACCGAACCCTTTATATACTGTTCTTTTTCTATGCATATCTATGATAAAGTTTAACTTATAAATTAGGCACAATAAGAAATTAATAATAACTAATAATAAAAGAATTGTAGCCATATACTGTAATAAAAGCTATGTGAATTTGGTCTCTAAATCTTATTGTACTGTACTCATCTTTTCACTTAAAGGAAGCACTTTATGGCTTCTCTTTGGCATTTCTGAATTGCCAGCATCACTAATCTTGTGCTTTGGGGCCATTATTAAGTAAAACAAGGTTTACTTGAACACAAGCACTGTGCTACCACCACAGTCAACCTGATAACTGACAGGGCTACTAAGTGACTAACGGGCGGAGAGTGTCTACAGCATGGAGATGCTGGACAAAGGGGTGATTCACATTCCATGCGGGAAGAAGCGAGATGGCTCAAGATTTCATCATGCTACTCAGAATAGCGCATGGTTTAAAACTTATGAATTGTTTATTTCTGGAATTTTCCATTTAACATTTTCAGACCTTGGTTGATTGGGGGTAACTGAAACAGTGGATAAGGGGGGACAGCTGTACTTGTGAAGAGTTCAGAAGCTCTGGTAGCCATTTTGGCTCTGTTATTTCTTTGTGTGTCTTGGGAGTTATTATAGTAATGAGAAGGAGAAGCAGTTGCACTAACCCCTGCCCCTGACTCTTGAGGGGGCGAGGGAGAAAAACGGATCTGGCAGTAGTGGAAGAGGATCAGGGTGGACATTTGCTTTAGACCTATCTCATGTTGTGTGACAACTGGGGTGGCTCAGAGTTCAAAGCTCTAAAGAGCACCATATGGCAGAAGACAGAAATAATTACAGGTAATTGGAAAAGTGCCAAGTTGTCTCATCAGTAGGGACTCATCATCATATGGTGACCTCATAAGAACCCCAATATTGGCACAGGACCCCAATAAATAAGTGAACATAAATATCCTGTAAATGTCCAGGCTCTACCTAAGGAAATGTCTCAACTTGGATAAACTTTTTAGGCATAGTTTTCTTGTTTTTATAAAATGAAACTACCTGACTTTACTAAGATTTAAAATACATTTAAAAATCACATAGAACAAAGACTTGTTGGTGTTTACAGACATTATGGTAACATTACTAATGCATTAGAATTCTGAAAATGTTTAGTAGGCACAAAATTAAGAGATGTTTCTTAGGATAACGAATTGCTATGACAAAATAATTTTTGCAGCAAACTAATGGGTAAAATTAGGAAGAGGAAACTATAACCAATGGATTTTTCTTTAGCTGTTAAAAATAAATAAATAAAAAATAATGGAGGAGTTGCTATGGTCGGACACCATTCCAGAGGTCATCTGATCTTTACTTATAAGGTGGAGACTGCTGTTATCTCCAGCTTCTATGAGGATAGCAAAATGTAAAATGTTTTGCAAACTCATACAAGGTCTGACAGCTAGTAACTTGTGGGGCTCTAGTCAGCATTCTTATGTACATCATATTCATAGAACTTTATCTAGATGTTGAAATGTATCTGAGACCACTTTGGAAATTATGAGAGAGAGATCTATGAGTAAATTAAAATTGGATTTAAATAATTACTTAAGAAAAAGAGGAACAACCCAATTAAAGAAAAAAAAAAGGGTACTAGAGAGTCTTTTTCTGGCAAAGGAAGACAAGTGACCAAAAGGCACATAAAATATGCTCAATCTGACTCATAATTGTAAATATGCAAAATGAAATGATGAGATATCACTTTTACTACCTTTACTTGAAAAATTTAAGAATCTTTCAGAATCCAGAATTGGCTAGGGTGAGTGAGAATAGGCTGTCTCATATACTGTGTAGAAATAATACTGATCCAACTTAAAGGGCCAGATAAAGAGATAGTGATATATACCTATATAACGGAACATCATATAACCTTTACAAAAAATTAAAAAGCCTTGTGTGCATTGACATGAAATGTTCTCCATACTACATTATATAAAGAAAGCAACTGGTTAAATTAAAACTATATAGCAATTGGTTAAATTAAAACTATATAAAGAAAGCATTTGGTTAAATTAAAACTATATGTATACTCACACACATATTTATATAAACTTTATATTTATGTATGTACATATTTACTTATATACTTATGTTTTATAACCTGTTGTTTTAAAACATTCATGTATCTTTTATTTTAAAATATTATTAAGAATTATCTAGGTAGCAGGATAACAGGTTGCTTTATTTCTTTTGATTCTTTTCTAAATTCAAAATAAATATGTATTTTAAAAATTCTTCTATGTGCTATTTTCATATTATCTTACCGTTATAGAAAAATGGGGCAAAATAATTGTTTTGAATTTACAGAAAGTAAAGTTATATAGGCTTACTTAAATTTAAACAATCCAGAAGTAATAAGTAGAGTCCTGCCACGGCAGGCTGCCACATTGGGCAGAGTATTCTCTGTGATGTTCCAGGTGGTTGTCCAGTGCAGTTGGCTAGCTCCACTAAATGCTTACTCTGACTCTCAAAGAGTAACTATTTTTGAAGTTGGGTGTGTACTTATAGAATTTTTCTATGTACTTTATGTACATGGTAAAGGGTCTCTGTAAATAATAATGAGATTGTTTTGCAATTCACTTTTTGGCAATATATTACTGTCATCTTTCTAGTTTAAATGCTGAGATCTGAGTCATTATTTTTAATGGATGCATAGTATTCTATAGAATGACTATAACTAACATATTTACCTAGACCTTATTGGTGGACTTACGCTGTATCTGATCTTTCTTATATAAATAATGGTGCGTGACATTACAGCATGGGTTTTTAAAAATTCTCTTTTAACAAAATGATTAAAAATATACATAATTCCTAGGTTAAGTATTTGGTGAACTATGAGAGTTGGGACTTAATTAGCTTGGTCAAGAATAAGAGTTCTTACTTCTATAACTGGATCTAAACTTGCGGAGTATTGTGGACCAACCTATTCGCCTAAAAATCGAGATGTGATTTACCAAATTACTTAATGCTCTGGAAATGTGCATATTTTCCTCGTGGTGGCAAAATTATTCAATAGGAACAGCACAGTCCTCTTGCTGAGTAACACTGGTCTCTGAGGATGCATCCTCAGGCAGGAACCAGACCTTTTCAGATTCATCACTACAAATTCTCTATTTCACTGTCCTCGGAACACATAAATAAGCTCAGCTCTTCCTCACCAAGGGGTTAGCATGGGCTGCTTCCCTGTCTGGAGAGAAATCCAGTCTAGATTTTTGCTGTGATGTATTATATATCTTTCAAGGCCCAAACAGCTACTGAAGTCCCCCTCATCCCCACTCTGGTTATTCACTCCTTAGTTCAATGCTCCTGACACCATGTGGCTTACTATCGTTTGGTCACTTATATAATAGGCTACACTTATTTATGTATATGTATGTACATACTTATGTATATGTATACATGTATAAGGCTGGGAAATTCTTGAGGGTAAATATACATGACTTTTTCAACTTTACATCTTTTACTCAGGCCATTCATAGAGCAGGTGCGATTAACAATTGTTGAATATATCTTTTCCTCTGAGAAAAATATTTTAAGTAAATACATTGATGAAATACCATATTTACTGATTAACCTAGTAAATGTTAACAAAACTTCTATCTCATATGCTTATAATGTGTTATTTGGCAATCTAAATCTAAAGCTTTAAATACGTACACACTCCTTAATACAACAAATCTACTTTAAAAATTTCATCTCAGGAAACGATCGTGAATATTTTCTAAGCTTTATATTAGGGTTCTTAGATGTAAAAAAAAAAAAGAAAAGAAAAAAAAGGAAAAAGAAGACAATGACTTCAATGTTTGTTAATAAATTATGGTATACATGAAATGGAATCCCATGTAGCCAATAAAAATATTTCATGACATGGGAAAATATTCTCCATTAAGTGAAAAAAAAAGATTATCTCTCTGAAGTAATAAGTCCAAATGATCCAGTAAGATCCAATTTAATTAAAAATAAAATAGTGGAAAGAAATGAGATTGGAAGTAAAGGGACCAACATAGTAATGGAGTTCTCTATGGGCAGTGAATTTACGGGTGACCATTCTTTTATTCTTCATGTTGTCAGAATCTCTCTATAATATATATTTTAGCTACTTTGCCTTTTACAGAATAAAACCTGGTAAACATATTTGTGGTATGAATAAATGAATCCATATTACCTTTCTTTAGCCAAATAAAAATCTGATGTTATGTATCAATAACTTTCCTTTTTCCTCCTACAAAATGCTAGAATGTAATGGTGCAGTTTCATTTTGAAATTTTTCCTATAGTCAACAGAGAAAATCAATGCTCTTGGGAAGGGGAACTCAATAGACTTCCTGACATGCCGATTCAGATCTGAATGTGGAAGTTCACTTAAGCAGATTAAATATAAACACAGTGAACTAATCAAGATGCTGTAAAGATCAGAAATTTGGAAAAGAAAGTTCTCATACTCTCATTTTGTTATCTTCAGGTAAGATGCTTACACTGCATAATGTCTGCCTTCAGTTTCTTCACATATAAAAGTGATGACCAGAAAATTCTGAAACGACAGTCTTTGAATGTCAAATCTGGGGTGAAAACATTAACTGCTGAATCGCATCATTTATAACACAGTACAGAGATTTCAAATGCTTCTAATAAAAAGTGGCTACAACAATACGTTAGGAAAGAATACTTGCAGGACTATTTTTAAAGAGATTAATTAGGATCAATACTTATATAATTATTGATGCTGACAATAAGTTACATTACAAATACAGATATTTTTTTCAGCATGGAACTACACATGTCCACATCCATGTTGAAAAACTTCATGTTTCTGGACTCTATATAAAGTGCTTGACACAAAGAAGAAGCTCAGACAAATTATTATTTTTTCCCTTTTCTATTCAAATGGCCCATGTCTCTGGATTGAATTATAGAGTTTCATTTGAAAAGTAACTCATGCAGAGGCAAAACTTTTAAGTCTTCCACCATATTCATTTATACGACTATTTCCAAAATGTATTAGGTATTACGCGCTGCCTGCTTTCTAAGCTCAAGTGTGTGGAACATGATTTAATTCATCTACTGATGCCTTGTGAACATCACATTCTCCTACGTACACACTGCAAGCCTCCTGTCTCTTTTCTGATTCACTTACTCAGCCCACAGCACCCCCTCTCAGCCTTTTTTATGACTCTTACATCTCCTACTCTATGTTGTAGCTTCTAATAGACTTTTTTTTTTTTTAAAATGAAAAACACAGAAGGAGGAGGAAGGAAGGAGTCTTTACTCTGAATTTGTGACTGAAAAAATCCTCATGGCATTTTGAACTTCCAATTAGGTTGTTAAAGTTGAGGATTAGTTGCAGAAAATCTTCCCTCTAGAGCAGCATGTATTATTAAAAAGAAACAACAAAATAACCCCAATTCCCCAAACCAAACTGATGTGTTCCAGTATAGAGATCACAGCTGTATATTAGCCACATGCACATGTGTGCACACATTTTTGAGCCTTGCTACGGCATAAACTGTAATGATGAGCACTTCACACGAATGCTCTGAGGGAGGTAGTATCGGGCGAGGAAATGAGGGGTTTGAGAGGTTATGACTCTGTCCCAAGGTCACCTGGCCAGTAGTAGAGAGTCAGGATTTGAACTGTTGGTTAATTTGATACAATGTTTCCTTATGGTCTGAGAATACAGAGGATGTTTGTTTTCTGTTAATGTTCTTGCCTCAGTTGGGGGTAATAAAAAGTTAATATGTTCACATTTAAGTAAAATCCTATGACTTGGTCCAGCTTTTGATTCTTCCCATTGATTACTTTTGTAAAACCAAACGTGGCTTTCTGTGGACTGATGACTGGGATTTTTTTGTGAAATTGAACTCTCTTGGGTATTTGAAAGAAAATCCAGGTATGTGGATAGTTGAGTTAAATTTAAATCTTTTAGTGATACCAGTTGATATCCATGGTTCCACATTATTATGTCTTTTCCCCCTTTTGAATGATAGTATAAATACATCCTTCACAAACGTATTTGTTAACAATTGATAAACAACATAAAACTATAGTATTTTAAAATAAGAAAACTTTAAAGATAATATAGCCTTGATTTTCATTTCTTACCATGAAACCTGAGATTGTTATTTATCCTTGATCTCTTTCAGGCTACAAGGGTTGGGAGCTCTGTCCGGAACAGACTTTTGTTTTAACCATTAGTGAAATATTTCATAATCCTGTAATTTAGGACCATATATATCTATAGCTATACACACAGATGGGTATGTGTGTATGTATGTGTATATATATACGTATATGTATGTGTGTGTGTGTGTGTGTGTGTGTGTGTATATATATATACACACATACATACGTATTCTGTTCTCAAAAATTTAACTTACCTCCAAATCCATCAGGCACGTATGTTTTAAGAACAATATTGCAGAAAATTGTTGGCAGTGATAATGGTTTATTTCCCTCATTTCGAAGAGAAATGTGTCGATAGCCTGCCTGAAGGCCATCCAGTGGAAGAATCCTCTGGCCAATCAGCTTGTTGTTGTCATCATACACTGCTATTCTCAAGACTGCCAGGTCAGGGAGGATTACCTGCAAACAAACAATGGTCCTTCCTGTTCATTGAATTTTGGAATGCAGCTCCCAAGAACCTAAACTCAAGGATCTGGATTATATCCACACTGCTCTTACATGCTCTGTTATGGTGAAAATAGGCCCATGATCAATAATGTACATTCCTAAAGTATACTATATAAGCTGCAGTGCCCAAGCCATGGAGAAGGCAATTGAATAGGTTTCCTGGAAATCATCTCACTGGAAATTTTAGATGGGATGGATGTGAACAATTGCTAGTCAAACCCTTGTTTTATTTCCCAATCCTCACCCACAATGGATAAGCAAAAGAGACCTGAGAAATAAAATGACCTTCGTTAATCTCAGAGACAATCAGTAATAGTTGGGTCTGGCAACTGGGGCTCTTGACTTGTGATCTGTCCACTACCTGGTGGTAGTATCGGCTTCTGACATCTAGCTCTGCCTGTTTTTAAGAATGTAGAGAGTATCTTTGAAGAAATGCTTTATGTGTAAAAGGTAATTTACATATAAATTTGGATTCTCTCTTTTCCTTACACTCCTCAATTTTTAACATATTTTGGATATCAGAGTAAGATGGAATAGCTATAAACATAACATATACCCATAACACCTACTCTTGCTATTCCCAGACTGAAGATGTAGACATAATACCTGAGCTCAGATAGGAGAATCCCTATTCAGATATAAAATAGCAACAGGACAAGAATAAATCCAGTGTTTTTCATGAGGCATGCCTTTTCTTTGGCTAACAGCAACCCAGGACATCTTGGCTGACAGGAATACTAAGTGTCTAAAACTGGATTATGGATTGATTGCCTATTTATGCCTAGATGTTATAATTTAATTCCAACTTTCAAGATGAAAAGGAGTAAAGCTAAAATTCAGCCAATTTCAGTCACTCTCTTGTTCCTCATTTGGTGAATGGGGGTTTATTACCATGTGAGATTACTGCAAACAACAAAAACAATAACCAAAGGAAAGGAAAGCAAATTAAAGTGCTTGATTATCAACGACGGGCAATTTAATTTCTGAAGAACAGCGAAGCATCCAGAAATGGCATTTGTTTCTGAGGCCAGGATTGTTACATATAAAAACCAAGTTTGATATTTCCTCACTCATGAAAACAAACAACCTCTGCAGATAACTTTCTGAATTCTTAGAAATGTGTCTAAGGATTATTCATTACGACGAAGAACACTGGCCGAACCAAAAACAGATCTAGTTATAACAAATTAGAAAAACCAGGAAAGAAAAAAAAAATCACAGCTATGTATGCCATTTATACCACACTTTGACAGCAGCAGAGCAGGTAACAATGTGAAGAGCATGATAAAGGTACTCACATCACAGGGTGAACCTGAACTTCAAAATGATCTCTTTCATCATCCCTACATTTATCTCCCCTAAACTGGTTTCTGTAAACCAGTCAGTCTGTTCTGAGGTGGATAATCCTTATTTTGTTAAGACAAGAGGCCAATTATCTGTGTTGAAAGATGCAGAAATGGAGTAGAAACACCTGGAAAACTTGTCCCCAAAGAAGCAAGAAACCATTTTGGTCAGGTTAAAGAAAAAGTGAGAGAGAAAAAACAAACATTCTTGGAGACAGCACTGCCAAGGAACAAATTTTTCAGTACAGCTTCAACTGACAAAAGAGAAACAATGTGAAAAATGATTACAAGATTAAAAACTGAATCATTAGAAAGAATGACTGATTGTTCTTAGGATCAAGTTATAGTACTGGAGAAAAAAAGTCTGAACTACCAAAACAAACAAACAAACAAAAGAGCAAAAATAGCACATGAAGCATAGAACTTGCAGGTAGCAACAGGTATCATACTTTCTGGAGGCACAGGACAATACCAAGTGACCCATTTGAAGATAATGATTGGCCTTAATTATGTGTGCAACATCCTACCTGCCCCCTTGGCTAAAGGAACAGTGTAAGTTACCAGCCGCTGTTACGGCAGGGAAGAACTCTCCAGTGTCCACCAGAGAGGATGTATTCTAAGTAGGCTGCATACCTGGAGCTTGGCACTGCCACATAGGAAGTGGGCTCTTCCAAGGAGGAGAAGAGAGCCAAAAGAAAGACAGGGACACACAAAACAATTGTATGACAGCTACAGAATGGAAGAAAAAAAATCAAGACATTTCGAGTTGAATAACTGTCTCTGATATCATGTAGTATCTATGCACTACGACATGGCTCCCAACTTAGCAGAGTGAGTCTGAGATATTGGAAATGTCCTACCTTCCGAAATACAAATGATTCTTCATTGTAAACTGGATTGAGTCCATTGTTCATCACCATGCGAGTTCGAAATTCCTTACGTATAGTGTCGGTGGGCAACCCATACATATCCACTTCTACATATGTGCCAATTTTCTTATCTGATAAGAACTGACCTGATATGACCTGTAGTAAGACAGAAATAGAACAAGAGAAGTAAAATCTGTGTTATCATAAGTAGCAAAGAATAATCAGGTAGTAAATTCTCTGTTCATCTTTAGAAATTTTAATTACCTACGGAAATAAAGTTGTCAATCTTTATTGAATTAAAACATTGTTGAGCAACTACTATATGAAAAAACCCATCTAAGCAGAGTTTCTAGAGTTTCTAACTTTGAAAACTGTCTAGAAAGAAGGGACATGTATACAAATCACATTATACAAAGAAATAGTGTCCAAGCATCTTTATTTCACCTAAGTGCCCACATCTATGAAATGAAGTGATGGGTTCAGATATGCCTTAAGATCAGTTCAAAGCTCTGAAATTCTGCCATACCATACTTTCACTGAATTCTTTTAAAAGTCTTGAAAAGACAGATATACAGAAAGAAAAGCAATACGAAAATTTGCTTGTTATTATTTATGGATATGGGCACTGGTCAACTATGACAGTGTTATGTATTTGTAAAGAGCAGAATTAAATTCTATTTATCCTAAATCTATGGAGAGGCAATTTTAAATTTACTTTCCAAATGACGATAGCCATTTGTAAATTTTTTTATATGATTTAATAGCTAATGATCTGAAACAGTTTTTTGAGGTATAATTGATATACAATAAACTGTACATATTTAAGACGTATATAATAAGATCAGTTTTGACATATGAGCACATGTGTGAAACTACTACCACAATTAGGACAACAACAACAAATGTTTCCATCCCAAAGTTTCTTTGTGCCCTTTTGTAATCCCTCACCCCCATCGCTGCCCAGAGGAAACCCGCTGATTTACTTTTTGTCACTATACATTTGTTTGCATTTTCTAAAATTTTGCATAAATGAAATCATATAGTGGGTTTGTTTCATTAATAAACTTTATTTTTTACAGCAGTTTTAGGTTCACAGTAAAACCGAGCAGAAAGCACAGAGTTTGCATAAAACTGTCACACATAACCTCCCACACTATGGTTATGTCAACCAGAGTGGTACATTTGTTGCAATCAATGTCTACATTGACACAATATTATCACCTCAAGTCCATAGTTTACATTAGACTTCACTCTTGGTGTTGTAATTCTATGGATTTGGACAAATGTAAAATGACATGTATTCACCATTACAGTATCATACAGAGTAGTTTCACTGCCCTAAGATCCTCTGTGCTCTGCCTATTCATCCTTCTCCTACAACTCCTCAATCCCTGGCAACCACTGATCTTTTCACTGTCTCTACTTTTGCCTTTTTCAAGGTGTCATATAGCTGGAATCACACTGTATGTAGCCTTTGCAGATTGGCTTCTTTCATTTAGTGATGTGCATTTGTTTCCTCCATGTGTTTTCATGACTTGATAGCTCATTTCCTTTTAGCACTGAATAATAGTCCCTTGTCGGGATGTACCACAGTTTATCTATTCACTGAAGGACATCTTGGTTGCTTCCAAATTTTGGCAATTACGAATAAAGCTGCTGCAAACATCTCTGTGCAGGTTTTTGTGTAGATGTAAGTTTTTTCAGTGCATTTGAATTTTATAAAAAGCCACCAAACTGTCTTCCAGAGTGACTGTACCATTTTGCATTCCCACTAGCAATGAATGAGAGTTCCTGCTGCTCCACATCCTTTTTCGACCTGGTGTCTTTCACTGAAAGTACCTAACAATTTTACTAGTGAAAAAAATGTATCTCTTAAGAAAAAAGTGGGGAATTTTAAGTCAAAGTTGAGAGCAACATATGGATCTTGCACATTGACAGTTAACACTTTATTTGTGATTTCTTAGGACTTTTCCAGGACCATCTGTATACACATTCATATTATTCTGTGAAGAGCAGGGGCCTTACCTGCACTGAGCAAGTGGCTGCAATAACACCGTCAACAGGAGTTTCAGAGAAGGGATCAAACGTTCGATCAGGCCGCCTCATGAAATCCGGTTTGAGAAGGTACCTGGTAGGACAAAAGCACTGAAGTTCGCTTTATTGTTGCTTTTACAAAGACTAAAACACTAACACTCCAGGACATTAAATACTTCCTTTTCCTCATCTCTAACTTAGGAGCCCTATAGGCTTTTAGGCAGAAGGTCTTAAGGACCGAAGGGAATATCCCTGCCCTATGGATAATCTTAAAGAGGAACAGGGAAGAAATGTTCTCTAGATTCCAGAATCAGTGACATCTAGGACTTCCTGAGACTATCATCTTCTCTTGAACTTGTTTATACCATGGACCTCTTGAGATACTTGCTCTTACATGCACAAAGTAAAATATAAAAAATAACAATGAAAAATCAATTATATGAGCTATAGTTATTAAAATATGGAAAATACGTGACATTCTACTTCTTTCTGTTTAATTAATGTATTAAATTATGAGATCTAATAGAATGTTTGACGACTACCATAACTTTAAAGTACTGATATGCATAAAAATATTTTGAGAGCTCTATAATAGTAATGAGATATAAAAATATCTAATTTATATTAGTGTCAGAGTCATGGGTATCACTAATACTACTATGGTTTGTTGTCAATGTTAAAAATCAAAGGAAATGTGAAGTTTCAGTTAGAGGTAGGTAAATATAAAGATGTAATTATTTCTCTACTTCTAGTCAGAGTAATTAGGCAAGAAAATGAAATAAAAAGTATCAAGATTCGAAAGAAGTAAAACTTCCTTTTCACAGATGACAAGATCTTATATATAGAATCTACTGAAGGAAATTATCTAAGGAATGTACTAAAAACTATCGGAACTAGTAAATGAGTTCGGCAAGGTTGTAGGATACAAAATCAATATATATGAATCAATTATATTTTCATATGCCAGCAGTAAACAATCCAAAAATGAAATTTAAAAAATTCCATTTACAATGGAATTTGTAAAGATTCCAAAAGGGATAAAATACTTAGGAATAAACTTAGCAAAATAAGTGCATATACTTTGAAAACTACAAAACCTTGTTGAAAGAAATTAAAGAAGATCTAAATAAATGGAAAGACATCTTGTGTTTATCGAACAGAAGACTTACTATTATTAAGATGGCACTATTTCCCAAATTGATATACAGATCATTAAATCCTTATCAAAATGCCAGCTAGCTTCTTTGTAGAAATTGACAAGCTGATCCTAAAATTCATAGTCAACTCAAAGACCAAGAATAGCCAAAGAATCTTGAACAAAAACCAAAGTTGGATGTCCCATACTTCTCAATTTCAAAACTTCCTACAAAGCAACAGTATGATAGGCAGTGCGGAACTGGCATAAGGACACACATATAAATCAATGAGATGGAGTTGGGAGTCCAGAAATAAATTCATGTATCTACAATCGATTGACTTTTGACAAGGATGCCAAGACTATTCAATGGGGGAAAGAAGAGTCTTTTAAATAAATAATACTAGGACAACTGGACTTTTCCTTCACATCATATATAAGAATTAACTCAAACTGGATCAAAGGCCTAAATGTAAGAGCCGAAGCTATAAAACTTTTAGAAGAAAACATAAGGATAAATCTTCACGACTTTTGATTTGGCAATGGATTCTTAGACATAATGCCAGAAGTACCAGAAACAAGAGAAAAAAAATAGATAAACTTGACTCCATCAGAAAAAATTTCCACTTGAAAAAACACACTATCGAGACAGCTAAAGACAAGCCACAGAATGAATGTGAGAAAATATTTGTAAATCATATATATGATAAGAGGCATGTATCTAGAATATATAAAGAACAAATAACCCACTTAAAAAATGGTTCAATGACCTAAATAGACATTTCTACAAATGAGATATACTAATGGCCAACAAGTACATGGAAAGATGCTTAATATTATTAGTCATCAGAGAAATACAAAAGAAAATCACAATTTGAAACTAATAATAATAAAAATAAAAACCACAATGAAATGCCACTAAACACATACTAGGATGGCTATAAAAAAAAGTCCAGTAATAGTCAGGTAATAGTGTTGATGAAGATGTGGAGAAATTGGAACCCTCATATATTGCTGGTGAGCATATAAAATGATGCAGCCACTTTGGAAAAAAGTCCAACATTTCTTCAACACTTTAACAGAGAGTAACCACATGAACCAGCAATTCCACTCTTAGTATATACCCAAGAAAAATGAAAACTTGTATGTGAATGTTATGGCAGCATTATTCAGCATTATTCAAAAAATGGTAACAATCTAAAAGTCCATCAACAAATGACTGGATATACAAAGTGCGGTATATCTGCAAAACGGAAAATTATTAAATAACAAAAAGAAATGAAGTACTGATACTGAGAAAACATTATGCTAACTGAAAGAAGTCAGTTGCAAAAGACCACATATTATATGAATCCATTTATATGAAATGTGCAGAACAGGCCAATATACAGACATAGAGAGTAGATTAGTGGATGCTTAAGGTTGGGGGAGAAGTAAGGGGATATTGGGACGTGACAGCTAAAAGGTATGAGTTTCCTTTTTGAGGTGATGAAAATGTTTTGAAATTGACCCCAACTACACAGTGTCTGCCCTTTATGTCCACTGGATCTCGTCACATAATCATATCTCAGTCAGATTCCACAACTTCTCTGAAACTTGAGTCAAAAACTTCATATCTCTAAAAAATATCTTTTTTATTTGTTAGAAATGACTATAACAGAAAAATTCCACACTAATATGAGCTATATATACAGGAAAATAAAGTACTTTTCCCAAAACTATAGAGTTGCTTTCAAATGTAAAAGAATAAAAAGTTGGGAATCATATTCCTCAGGAACATAAATTTTACTAATTTCAACTCTGGGTGATCTCAAATTCATTATTATCTTTTAGAGTACAACCAAAAGGGAATCCCGAGGCATTAAAATTTTCCTTAAATAAAAGTTTAAAGTCATGTTTCTTGGTTTTGACAAAGTTGCCATTCTTTGCTATCTTCTAAATCAGAACAAAACGTGTTAAAAAATAACCCACTTTAGATGTAATCAATCAATAGGAACCGCCAAAAGACAACACTAAGTTTTAAGTCACGGATATAGAGTTTACATTCAAATATTAAAGATGATTTTGAACACTGACCTGTTTCTAAGTCCAAAATACTAATATAAAAGCTCTCTAATGACACAGAAGAATATGTTTTCTATATTCATAGTTTTAGATTTGGACCTATTTCTGGGGCTAGTGTTAGCAAAAGATAACCTTAGGAAGGAAAGTAGATGAGTAACTAAAATGCTACACATGCACTTCTCCAAGGAAAGCCTATCAGCTTTGTCCAGCAAAATATCAGACACAGGTTACAAGAGAAGAAAACAGGGGAAGGTTCTGCCTTTCACAAGAGTGGCAGCACTTGGATTCTACATGTGTGGAATGAGTTGGGGACTCTGGTGTCCATATAGGACTACAGTCATCTTTCCAGTCCAGAATCTCTTTGGGAGATTCAGCATTCTCTATAACTTTCAGTCATTTCTTTAAGGGTCAGGAGCCCTTTCTCACTAAAAATAAAGAAATGTGATATTAAAGATGTCTTAGTGCCAAAAACATTCTTCCATACATATCCTGCTTTCAGATGTGCTTAGAAGAAAACTAATCTGTGGAAGAATGGATTGATCAAAAATAAGAAATGCCAGGGGAAAAGAGCAGTTCTCCAAAACAGGCAGCTTTCAGTATAATACGTTCATTATACACACTTAACACTTAACAAATGAAAGAAAACACGTAGAAGTTTGACAGGATCACGAGGTAAGCCCTGATTTGGGGCTGACACTCAGGTTGTCTTGAAGGTATGTCTGGTCTGAGCCATAGACTACTTAAAGATGCAGTCCTGATGTCCGTGCAAGTCCAGGGACCCCAGGCCTTGCTGAGGAAGCTGAAGCCGGAGCCCAGTGCCATGACACAGGTGTGAGATCTGTGCAGATGCACAGGGTCCTGAACTTAGAGGGCTCTGTGCTCCGTAGGAGCTGTCTTAAAATTCATAATAATTTGTGAACAAGGAGTCCTTCGTTTTCATTTTGCATTAGGTCCTACAAACCATGTAACTAGGCCTGCATAGTGTTTTTTTGGTACAGAAAATAAATTCATTCCAGGTATTCAGGTCTGCGTGGTGGACATGAGCATAAGCAGGACCTGGGAAATGGCAGGTGGAGGGATTTGAGAATTGCATGTGAACTTTGTAGGGCCTTAGAAGGCAAGGGAAGGAGAAAGGAAGGGTCTGAATTCAGCAAGGTGGGTAGACAGGAGCTGTAAGAATCAGAGGATGGGGTCATTAATAAAGTTAATTCTATTTCATCATCCCTAAGATGTCATCAATTATGTAACATTCCATTATTTTATTTGCCACCAAGAAAGCAAATTGGCTGCTGATTATAACTATAAGATGCCATGGATTTTAAAACACATCTCAGTTTGAAAAAGTTATATAAAGAGTGTGTATCTTTAAATCAAAAAATGCCATACTCTTTTGAAATTTCATCCAATTTCCTCTAAAAGCCTAAAAAAGATGGGAAATTAATTTGTTCTATTTTGTTTCATTAGGACTTATAGAAATGCCTCCTATTTTTCTATCTTTAAAAATGAGTCTGTTATAAAACACTGTTCACACTTGCTAGGCTCAATGGCATGGCCTCCCAAAAGATCAGCCCACAAAGCAGAGGAATTCCCAGGCGGATTTCCGATGCTTTGTTATTGTTGCTACTTTCAGGGGTGTGCATTGATGTTCTATATAAAACAGCTATTTGTCACTGTAGGCCTAAAAGGCACAGATGGCCTCTTTATAGAAATGCAGCCCTCAGACCCAGCCCATAAGAATTTTTTTTAAAACGTCCCTGCTGGTGGGTGGCAGAATAACAAGGGCAACTTGTGCAATCCACAGAACACCTTGGACACCCTTACTCCGTGGAAAAGTGTCCTGCATGGTTGGCCTCGTACCTACCAGGTACGACTCCTCCATCACTGAGGGGCACAGGAGCACACAGATGAGAAAGACTCTTTCTCTTTGCCCTGTTGGTGACAACCTTTGCCTCCAGGCTGGATGTGGGGAAAAAGGAAGGGAGAGGCAGGGGACGCACAAGACTGTGAACAATACCTCCTACAGCTGGACTGCCTCACTGAACGATCATATTTTTAGTTCTTCTGGTGCGACTTAGGTTTTTGGTCACATTGCCTCAAACACATCATCGCAGAATTCAGGCTAAAGTAGCAACATCCTTGCTTATGAATGTATTTTAAAATAAACAATGGTGCAGACAGTGGGACACTGAGCATATATACTATGGCAAAATGGACACTCCTGAAAAGAGATGTAACAAATGCATACAACTCCTGTCAGGACCTCTTTTATCTGGAAGATGTTCTCCTCCCTGTGTCAGTACTAGCTGTGGGACAGCTGAGGTAAAAAATGGAAAGTTTTGGCTCACCAGGAAGGGTCCAAGGAGGACCCATTGCCAGACCTAACGTATCTATGAACCACGAGGATGATGGCAGCCGCCCTGGATCCCTTAAAGGCCCGATTTGATCAGAGCGCTCATTTAATCTTGTGTGATCTCTATGTGTGGTCGACCATAAGGTCTAAAGCTTTTCTTAAGGCTCAGAAACTTTTGCATAGAAATTTGCAGTTTACAAAGCACTTTCATATACACTCATGTTCATCCTTACTGAGCTGTCACAACAAACCCAGTGTGGTAGGTGTTATTGTCTTCATTTTATCAACCAGAAAATCGAGGTTCACAGTCTAACGCACCTGCCCAGGGCCATGAGGACAGCACACAGAGGAGCTGGGGCTCAAACCCAGGCTTCAGACTTGAGCCTAAAACATTTACCCCAATATCACAACTGCCCCTAGGGTCCCACTGCCTCAGCCTACCACTGAGGGTCCATCCACCAATTTACATGCACAATCTGCTGTTATGAACACTCTGCATTCAATAATGAAATAGCTTTAAAAAACCTCCAAAACGTGTATTTGGTTGTTTTTTTGAACGACATAATTTTTATTTCATTCCCCCGCCCCCGGCAGTTTTATTGAGCTATAATTGACATACAATGTTGTATTAAAGTGTACACTTTTTATTTCTTTCAAAATATATAGCAGAGAAAAATGTTGTGTATGCTCCAGCTATGTGTGTGATGGGTGACTTGGGTATCAGGGCTATTACCTGTGTGTGTGGCAGAGGACCATGTGGCAGGCAGGAAGAGGTGGGAGTGTGCACTTTGAACCCACGAATGATGAAAAATTTTATCTCAACTGGCTGTTTTTAGTAATGAAAACTAGATATCCAACAATGAGTCCAAGAACTTCTTGACAAGAGCATTATGAGATGGGATGGTGCTTCACTGGACTAACTTAGAGATCTTTGGGTAGTGATTAGGGGCTATTTACCTGCAGTGCTACGTGGCAGAAAAATGGACACACGATTTTTCCATCTCTGTAGAATTTTAACTTTATATTTTCATTTAATCTTTCAGTATTTCAGTGAGATTAACATTTCCTATTTCACTACTTGGTTCACAAATTTCAAAGTGCTATTTAAGTAAACTAGAACAACATTCATAGCATTATTTTTTAATAACTGCTATTTACAAGACATGCAAAAGAATTAAGAGAGAACAAAACTTCTTCTTAGATGAATTAAATTCAAGTTGCCACTCATCGTTTCATTATATCTTAAATCAACTTCATTCCTCTATTTGACCTAGGTAAAGTACACATATTTAATGTTCAGTTAATGCCAAAATGAACAGGGATCATTATCTGTCCTAGCTATAAAATCCTCCACTATTGAATTTAAAGTGAGAACATTAAACTCTAGAGGGTGAATCATAAACTGCTTAACTTATAGTTAGATTTAAAAAAAAAATTGTTAAAACTTGGGTAGATGAAGAATGTATATATGCAAATATAATCTGTCCAAGAATTTCCTTTGTTTTATCCCATCCCTCAAACCTAGCTTAAATTCAGCAGTCCTAATTAAAAATGACACTGTTTCATTATAGCTGTAGTACAGAGCGCTGGAACACGGTGACAACAGTTTAAATCACATTACTCACCCGCATGATCCATTATATTCAAATTTTCCCTGATTCAATTGCATCGCTAAATCTGTCAAGAGACAAAAATAATTTAGCATCTTGTCTCCCTGGACAAAGAAGATCCTGAAGGGGTGATTTTAAACAATGGAAATCAAATACTAATCCTAGGCTAAAAGGTCCTTTTTAATATCACAAAGTACTTCTGGGTCTGTTTAAGGCACACAACTCTGTCTTCTATGTTGAAATGACCTCATGTTTAAACATAACATGTATTTTCCTAAAGATCACGTTAGCATTGCTTTAAAATCTGGATTCAATATATGAGTCATCTGATTATTCAATTAGTGTTGAGAGTACAGATGTCCAACCTGATATAGTTGAAGAGGATGCGCCTTATGACACCAGATTAAGTGTGAATACAAAACTCCATTAAAAAGAAATAAAAGTAAACTAGGTAAGCATCATGTAAAAATCAATGACTTAAAGAGAATTCTTCTAGTGGGGTCTACATTGGCAGCGTATGGCTTATGGTTTTTCTCTTGAAGCAGACACAATCTTTATTCTTTTTCATCAGTAAAAGGAATGGGTCAGCTGGTGGACATTTTTCTTCCTTAAAATGTTGTGGTTAAACCTAACATTTCAGAATAAAACATAAACTGACCTACTGAATAAACTGCTTTGGGATAATTTAATCCATATAATGGACTCACTAACAACTGAGAATACAACTTGACCCCTTTTTAAGTAAGTAAAATCATCGGTGCCTTTTTATTTTACTTTGTCTCTGCTAGAATACGCTAGTTTCGTAAAGCAAGAACTGATGGGGACGCTGTATATAATTTCACTCCAACTTCTGGTCGCTGAAGAGGCTCTATCAAGGGGTGGGAAATACAGTCAGTGCAAATTCATGTCAAAAGGATAAAAGTTAAAGAACCTTTCAATCGGTCCAGAGAATTAGGGACCAAGATGGAGAGGTTCACAAAGCATGGCAGATGGACTAGAAAAGGAAAATGCTCCCAAACTGGGAAACATGGAAGGTACCTTCATATAGCAAAGAACTGAATAAAAAAGCATTGTTTTGTTTTGTCTTACCAGTTTTAAGAACCATGCTGTGGAATTAACCAAGAAAATGAACAGTTTTTGTGGCATGTGTCTCACAAAACCTGTTTTAGGTGAGAACTCATTATTTTTCTATCTCTAATCTCAAAATTGTGATCCTAGGCTCTTAAGCAAACCTCAAAAACATTAAAATTTGTTTATGCATTTATAAAAATTTATTCCTCTCCTTCTGGGGAGGTGACCATAAAATAGAAACTTGCTTTTGCGTATACTTTAGAAGACCAAGTTATAGATTAGTACCTCTAAGAATATATAACTCCCTACACACCATTTTAGCAGAGTCTACCCCATAATATTCTGCACTTCTATGGGGAGGTGCCACTGTGTCATTGATATCTGCCGAATATTCACAGTGGGGAGGGTACTTTCCAAAGGAAAAATGAGTCATAGTTACTGTAACAGAGATAGTCAAATTCTTCTCATTTAATTCTGTTTCTGGAAACAAAGATAAGTTTGATCTAAAAGGAAGAAAAACTAGAAATATTTTGAAATAGAGGAAAATGTTTAGCAGAGTAGTCATGGCATTTACAAAAGGAAATTCAATCTAAATAAAAATATACTGTCTTTTATTTATTGCTCTATTTTGAGTTTTAATTTCTCACCATTACATAAATCCCACAACACATTGTTTTGCCATATGTCTGCTTCCTTTAAAAAACGCCCATAGCCAACTGATGGCAATTGTTGGCACCATCCTATCAAAGCGTTCTCATGGAATTCGAGGTCACTGGACATCAGCTCCTACCTGGGGTTTGATAGTTCAGTGAAACCATCTGGCAGCCAGCGTTCCAGAAAATCTGAGGCATGTAATTACTGGAATCGACTCGGCCTCCCTTGGGGTAAATGCGACTCATTTGCCGTTTGTTATAACTGTGTAACTTATTAAGGATAATGGAAAAACGGTATTTCGGTAGCAATAAATAAACAACAAAGAGCTCAAACAACAAAGGTCTAGACCAACAATGACAAACATGTAGACAGCAGAGAGCAAAATTCACATTTATAAATAATGCTTCAAAGAAAAACCATAGTTTGCTGTGTGGATTATGAAAACAATCCACATTTGGGGAGATTTTCATAGCTGCTATGGTCTTTCACACATATTATTTTATTAGCTCTATAACCACAATTATGTATTAGCCATTTATCTATTTTAGAGACTCCTGCCAAGCCAATAGTGCACCAGCCACTCATTCCACTTACTCCATAAGGATACTTCACAAATTCAATCGCGTGTGTCTTCAAGTAGCCTAGACCGACTGACTCATTAAAAGAAGACATGTTATAATGAATATTGCGTTCTGTAGAGAAAAGCAAATATGCACTCAGAAATCCTGCCATTGAGCCCTCACAGAAAGACAAGCAATAAATATAATTTACACCCCGAATCATGAGGCTTTGCAAGCAGATGTTCTATTATCGTATCAGTAGTTCCCACTTTCATTAACGTCCTGTGGATAGAAACAGCTGACTTAAAAAAAAAGTGTGATGAATTAAGTTTGGAGTCATTAAGCAAATTATGTGTACACAATTGCCACACATTGCCACCCTTGAAATATGTATGTTTTATGATAATGATGATGATGATGATGATGATGATGATGACGGTTTCTTTAGACCAGAAATAATTATGAAAAGTTATAAAATACTTTCTACATTTTTGGAGACCAGCTTTTGATGAAAAGAGGTCTTTTGAAATATATTTAACACAGGAGGCTACCCTCTTCGTGTGTAACAAATCCAGTCTGTCAGAGCCACCCTGTGGATGATGTAGGGAATGACATCACAAATGCCACCCCATGCCAAGGACATGTAGAACAAAAATAAGGTGAGTTGAAACAGTCCCCATGCTCAGAAAATGGCAACAAGTTGGATCACAGCTTATCAGCAGAATAACAGAAAAAGCAGACAAAAAAGGCAATAGCATTTAACCTTTGGTGTTACCTTCAGCCACATGGAAACCTTGAAACTTTACAGGCTGTGCATAGTTGATCATTGTGGACAAATATGGATGGATATTAGTGGTAGCACCTACGTATTTATAAGATGCCATCCACGCCTGCTCATCTTCTACAGTAATCAGGCCCTACAAGCACAACAAAGGGAATATGGATGTCGATGACTTCAGCAGGACTCACAGACATATGCTACAGACTTCCTCACTAAAGATAATTCACACACACACACAAATTGAAAGTTAAAGACTTTTCTCTTCTTCAATTATGCTAAAGAATAATTTTAAAAGTTAATGTCTACTGAAGTTCAAAATAATCCAAAAGGAGACAATAAAATGTTAAGCTTATCTTATATTTCTAGGACACTTTTTAGATTTTCAATGACAAGAAACTATACTGAGGTTCACAACAATACTATGAAGTATATATAACAGGTATTATTCTTATTTTCACAAATGGAGGCATACAGTAAAAAATGGTTACTCTACAATTTTATTATCCATCAGAATCACCAGGAGGGCTTACTAATACACAAGTTATTGGGCCTCGCCCTCAGAGGTTCTGAAAAAATGAATCTGGAGTGAGGCTCAAGGATTTGCATTTCTTACTAGCCTCAAATGATAATGATATAGCTGGTCTGGGGATCACAGTTTGCTTAACACTGCTAGAATTTAAACCATATACATACGTAGTTTATGGTATTTAAAAAAACAATGTTATTCTTAAAATCATCTGATAAACCCACTGTTATAGGACACTAATAATTGTCTTCCTACTGGAATTGAAATTGCATTATTTTGCATAGAGAGGAAAACAAATTATTTTAGTTGATTTCTTAGTAAATCAGAACAAAACCAACAAAATCAACAACAAAAATAATGCCTTTAAAAGTGAGCAGCATTTTGTTGAGAACTCTGAAAAGCTAAATCTCCTGCATAGTTTGTTATAGGTGGACAAAGTGCTTAGTTGCATGAATCAATTCATTAGTTTAAAAAATGGTAAGACCATTTGTTTGCCTTATCTGATGACACTAAATCATCAAAATGATTTCATCAGTAAAAGCCTGAGATAAAAAACAAATATTGTAACTTATTGGGGTATTTTAAAATCATTTCTTCAAATGTTCTGATCCGCCAAATAAGAGCAGAGGCCATCTCTGATTCTTTTCTTGTGTGTTCAATGATGAGTAACACCAGTACCATGTGTTGAGCACCAGGCTGAATTCCTGTATGCACAACTTCATTATTGTCAGCAATCAAGTATAGTAATGATTAGAGTCCTACCCACTAACCACATGAGAAGACTGAGGCCTTAAGGATTAAACTAACTCAGTCACAGCTACTCAGCTAATAAACAGCAGTGACCATAGGTCAACCTGTCCTTTGTTGACCTCAATACCTTATGAAATTCTCATAGAAGAGAATTTTCACAAATATCTTGGGAGGGGTTTGGGATCAGACTTATTCATAATTATTCCAAACTTAATATTTAGACGATAAGAAAATAGGGTCTTATTCTAAATAAGATAGGAACCCATAGTTATCAAGATAGTATTTTCTGAAACTTTAAAGTGTGGGGATCAAATTACAAGGCAAATTTCTGCCTGTGACTGCCATCAGTCCTACTATTGCAATAAACCAAGTACATTTACTAAATAAGACCACTCTGATATCATGAGGAACTTTGAAGGGGATAAAAGGAACTAAAAATGGAACTTTACTTCTCTTACAAAAAAGTCAATATCTTATAATGTCAAATAAACTCCTAGAATGTGTACAATGTAAAATTAACTAACGATCCCTCAGAATGTCAAGGTAGTCAGAATCAAGATTGCTTTTCTATTTCTCTACTGTATGCATTCGCTGACCTATTAGGTCATTCATATTTTCAAATTCAACATGTTGATGATTATGCACTCCTATTCTAGGAATGAAATCTCTAATCACAGCTAAGAAAATGCCTAACTGCGTTTTCTAACTTATTTTAAGGAAAATCACCTTATTTATCTATCCTACTTTTGTGATTTTTATTGAGATTTTTTAATCATTTCATCACTGTGATTAATTCCTTCTTTTGAACATTCTTACAATTAGAAGCATCAAGCATGTAAATATTATACCCATTAACAGTAAGCCTGACATTCCATGGGGTGCGGGCAAGATACAGTAACAACACTTAGTATAAAATGTTTAATATTAGGAGACCACATACAGTGTCTCATGATGAAAACAAAATGGACAAAGAATCTTTTTTTACCTTTTTGTTGTTTTCATGTTCAAGGTCATCAGAAGCCTAAATTAGAGAAAGAAAAAAATTCTCTAAGGGGCAAAATTCCAAATTTACCAGCCATTTATATGCATATATTTAAATATAAACTTGTTATTCTATTTGTTTGTTAGAATGGGCATTTATTGATGACATAAAGCCAGGGACAAACCCAAGTACTGAAAAGCTCCAACAGCCTAACTGTCTCACATACCAGAAAAGCTAATTTTAATGCTATCTCCCTCCTTCGTTGGCAGCTTTCACATACTCAGCTCCTTCCTAATAGTGATTTAATTAGTGATTTGGGGGCTTGGGAAATAATAGTGATTTAATCAGTGACTTATGGGCTTGGGAAATAATCTATGTGGCTACCTCCTCTAATATGTAAAAAGCAGCAATCATGAATGGTCACTGCAGCAATTCAAAACTCATGGCTGGGTATTGATAAAGACTTTGCGTACTGATGTAGCACAAAGATAAGTTCTGAGTATTAGTGGCATCCAACAGTCTGAAAGTAGTCATAATTCTGTATATATGAAAAGATAGGGTGTGGGCGTAATAGCAGTGTTCCTGTGGCTTTGCTCATCAAACAAATACTCTCCCATTTTCCTACTACCAAATGTATCATCTACCTGTATCTCCATCCACTGCCTTCAATAATTATCCCTGCTCCCATCAAAGACCACGTTCACATCACCACGATCCCTTCCACTCTCACCTTCTCAAGAAATGAATGCACAGGCAGTTATCCGCTCTCTCTCCTACCGGACTAACCTCTCCCTCTCTACTGCACCACTTCCAGCAGTTTGCAAACACACTCCAGATTCATTCATCCTATAAATAACACTCCCTTAACTCCTCAGGTTCCTTTTAGCCACCAGCCCATTTCTTGTTCCGGTGGGAAGATGTTGGTCAAAGGATACAAACTTCTAGTTATGAGAGTAAGTTCCGAGGATCTGAGATACAGCATGGTGTCTATGGTTATCAGAACTGTATTGTATACATCAAAGGTGCTGCAAGAGCAGGTCTTAAATGTTCTCACCCCCCTCCCCCCACACAAAAAGGTAATTATGTGATGGATGTGTTAACTAACCTTATCGTGGTAATCATTTTGCTATATATATGTATATCAAATTATCACATTGTAACACCTTAAACTTAAACAATATTATATGTTTATTATATCTCAATAAAGCTGGGTTAAAAAACTAACCACTACGCCTTTCTCTTAACACTGCTCTCTTGGCTCCCTTGGTCTCACTATCTGATTTCCCTCCTACTTCTCTGGCCAGACCTTGCTCTTATTTTCTGTCCCTGCCTCATGAGTCTACCGTTAATTAGGGCTTGACCTGGGCCTCCTTTTCTTCATTTTCCCATGGATCATCTCATTTATTTCCCATGGTTTCAAACATTATCTTCTGAACTCCCAATTTATCTCTCTAGCCCAACCTCTCTTCCAGTTCTAGATACTGGAAGATGCTGTTAGTGATGGTGATGGTAATGACAATGGTGAAGATGATAATATGGCAACAACCAAAACTTTTATAGGAGTTACCATGTGCCAGACACCATTTTAAGCTCTTTACATATATTAAACCAATTAATTCTTCATAATGGACCAATTATCATCTTCATCTTGCAGACGAAGAAACTAAGGCACTGAGAGGGTAAGTAGATTCCCCAGGGTTAGACGGTTAGGAAATAAACCCAGAGTCAGAAGTCAATGTTATACACACTTAGGGGGCACCTCCCCCTGAGTATCTCACAGGCCTCAAGCAGCCTGTCCCATTTGAAACTCTTAAGTTCTTTCTCTTCAGGTCTTCCCCACTACCTACCTGGGTCCTCAAACACAAACCTTAAAGAGTCATCTTGCTTCCTCTCTGTCCCTCACTTTCCCACATTTCAATCCATCAGCAAGTTGAATCATTTTTGCTTCCTCAATAGATCTTGAAGCCAGTCAGCACTCTGTCCCTACTGTCCCTCAGGAGTCTGGCCCAGGGCAAGAGCCTAGCCTATCTACTCTTCCTGCATCCATTCTTACTCCCTTCTAAACTAGTCTCTGCATAGTAACCATAGTGATTTTTAAAAACTCCTATGAGGCTACATTGCCCCCTTCTTTAAACATTTTCAATGGCTTCACATTTCACTTAAATTAACATCTGAGTTTCTCATAATGGACTCACAAATCCTGAATCATCTAGTTCCCATCCACCTTTCCAATCTCATCCTGTTTCACTCTACCCCTCATTCGGTCTACTCTGTTCACACTGTCTTTGTTGTTACTGTTGTGGTCCCTCTGAGGACAAAGTTGTTTCTCTATTTCTGTGCATGGCTGCTTCCTCTTTACTCGTTGGGTTCTGGTTTTCTTATTCCTTCCACTTCGTTATTCTCCACTTTAACACTCATTTTTAGTTTCATAATAGCATTTATGACAAGTTAGAATTATAATTATAATTATATAATTGACTGTGTACTGGTTTGTTTTGTTTTCCACTCCCTTCCCATAAACTCCTAGTGGACTACGAGACCAAAAACCAAGTGTGTTTTGACCCTTCTGGGTTGTTATGGCCTGGTACACAGTAGGTACACAGTAACTATTTTTCTCGACTGAATGACTGAATGGATGGAAATATTTTTATGTTTCTTCTACATTAGGAGGGAGATGAATGATCAAGTTAGTAGGATTGGTTTTCTAATGAGGGCTTGCTTGGGATGATTGGAGGTCATTTTACTGATGATTTTAACAGGCTAATCTTTGCCACTGGGATGCTGCTGTCTCCCTATTCACCTAGAATAATGCAATAAATGATAATATTTAAAGGAAAAAGGCCAAATAGGTAGAGTCACATAAAGCATGATGAATGAGTAATTTAAATTTCCTTCCTAACTTAGTATCGTGTGTGTCTCGAATTCAAACATTAACCTGGTCACCCAATTTAGAAGGGGGATTATAGGCTGCTTGATTCTCTTGTGATGATTTCTAAAATTTTATATCTAATAGATGCTGCCTCTTGAGATTCACGAAATAAGGGGGACACCAAAACTCTGACCTTCTTGACGCTATTTGCAACAGCTTCCTTGTGACCCAAGTCATCTGCAGAAAGTTCATTTCCAAATTTGTATTCAGGGTGAGCTTCTTCCTCTTGCTCAGCTGCGTGAAAGACAAAAGGAAAATCCACGAATCCAGATTACTACTAAGCAGTCAGACCTTTTCCATAATCTTGGGTGAACATAAGCACTTTTAAAAGAAAAGACAAGTAGAAGAAAATGGAAACATTGAAATATACAAACTTTTTTTTTCACTAAACTCTTTCGTACTCAAGGCCAAGGAGCATATCTTGTTATTTATTATTTCTCTTGCATCTAACACGATGTTTGACATACTTGATACTTAATATACGTTTCTTAAGTGAATGATTATTTCCATCCCATTATACTAACCCTAAAAATTAAAGACTGAAACACCTCAGGAATATCTGTGACTCATAAGAGGATATTCTGATTTTCCATGAGACCTAGAGAAATCAAGAAGAAGATAAAGAAAAGGAAAATACATTTGATAATTTTGAAAAAGGAGACTAAAATATCCATTTGATGTTATGGGTATACTGACTTGTGGCCTGGAGTGGTGTGATATAAAAAAGAAAGAGCTTGGAAGGATTATATTGCTCTTGTAAACCATCTGTCAAACTTGACTTAGGTTTAAAAGTCTGTGAAGTCATTTTATGGGCTCATGCTAGGAGAAAAGCTGGAAGTGGGTGCTAAATAAAGTGGCTGCACAGGAGCATGGCCCAGGCTGTGAAAAGAGGCACAGAAGCACTCAGTCCATCTGTCCAAGAAAGTGATAAGAACTTTGGTATCCACCCAAGTTTGTTGGTGGAAAAAGAGTCACCCACTGGAGAATGAGCTACATGCTGGTGTGAGATCAAGAGCTCCCAGGAAAAGGCTTAGCCTAAAAACCAGCCAGAGTCAGGAGAAACTCACGGGCCTCAGGACAAGGCCTACACAAATCCACACTGTCACAACACAGGGCATGAAGGAACCTTATTGTTAAAAAGGTGAAATAATTTCTGAGTATGGACTCACAAGGGAGGTGAGCAGCCCCATAAAAATTTAGATATATATTTTTTAAAAGCACGTTTAAAATGGGCAATAAAAAATGCAAGAACAGGATTAAATGAAAACTATTTCACTGATTCTAAGATGCATTCCCCCCCTGCCTCATATTTTACTGTATCTGACATTGCAATGTACCCGTCAATCTATGATATTTTACAATTCATTAGAAGCACTTTCCTTTACTGGTCATAATAAAATAGTGGTCTCTTTCAACTGATGGTATCTTGAATTCAGAACCTGAGGTATTGCTATTTGCAAGGGACTATTCCAGGTATGGGATGAAGGTGAGGCAAGAAAGACAGACACCCTCCTCCTCTGGGACTGATATTCTGATGAGGGGATATCCTGGAGGCAGATGATTAACACACACACAACAAAAACAACAACAAAATAACAGTAGGTCGTATAGGCCTTAGGCAGGAAAAAAAGAATTAGAATATTTGGAATAGGTCTTAAAATAATCTATTCCAGTGTGTTCACTTTATAAATGAGAAAACAGATTGAGAGATATGATTCGACTTATGAGGGTCACAGAGTAAGAGCTGGACCTAGATTTCTCCAGATTCTTAGCTCAAGGCTCTTAACATGACACTGGGCTTCCACAAGCTGCAGTCTGTAATAAAGATTTTGAAACTTCCCATCATCACTATTAAATCTCCATTTCATATATCTGTAGTCTAACCTGCCCAGCCTGAAGTAAACTACTTGATGTCAAGGGGTATGTCCCATACAAGTGTTAGAGACTTAATAACTACATTAAATGTATTGTATGAATGAACGTTTTTATCTCTTGCGTGTGCAAGAAGACACAGACATACTCACAACCAGATACAATTCTGGTATTCCTCACTACTTGTCTCAGAGTCCCGGGAGCCATGTGTCCTTCTGAATCCGAACCCAGCTAAAGAAGGGGCATATGCCTTCACTCAGTGAGAGCCTTTTCTATTTTCTAGAGCCTCTGGGCATGCCTGCCCTCTTGAACTACGCTTGGTTTCCCTTTGCCTGCTGTGTCAAAGTATTTAAATTAGAGACTCTGGTCATCCATATACAGTAGGATCATACTGTGATGTCAGGGTAATTACAGCCAACTGATAGACCAGAACTAAAGCTAAGTATTACTGAGGGAACTTAAGACTGTATCAACTATATAACTGGTATCGCAGAAACCTCAATGGCCTTAAAGAGAAATTCAAGTAGATGATTCCGTCCTCTTGGTTACTTTCCTAGATGTATATTATCTCACATAATTATTTCTGTTAAAATTTAGTCAAAATCTCAAGTGTATTTTGGAATAACATGGGAGCCACTAAAGTATACAGTTTTTGTGGGAATAATTAACATATACATAAAATTTGAGAAAGCATCCTTAAGGATAAGTGGAATCATACTGACCTTCATTTTATATTAATGTGTTTTCAGAACATTTCATATCTTTGACTTTTATCAGTTATATTCTTTCTCCTTTAAAACATTTTTTAACAACCATTTTGCATATTTGTGTTTTCTTTGCATTCCTGTATATTAGAAAGGCAGTATTGTAAGGTATAAAAGGAGTCAAGGCAATTCTAGGATTGAATCTTACCAGCTGTGGGATTATGTGTGAAATATACGTTATTTCGCTAAGCTTCAGTTTTCTCATTTAAAAAATGAGTGTAATAATATCTACTTTATCAGGCTATATAAAGGTCAGATGAGCCAGTGATATACACTGTTTGATTCACAGTTGGTACAACAATGGTAGTTGTTATTTTGTTGTTATTGATTTATTCCATTATTCTGCAGTTTGTTTTATTGGATTATAATATCTAGTAATGCTTTCATGTTTTTGATGATCATCTATGAAATATAAGTTAAGGAACTGTTTTTACCTATTGTTCATCTTTTCGAATTTTAGAAGCATTTTACTTAACTTTTGAAACATCTTCTTTTCAAAATTTTATTCTTAAATCTTGTTTAGGTTTATTGTTTGCAAAAAAAAAAAAAAAAAAGTGAAATAATATAATTGGCATTGTGGCAGACTGTATTTTCCAAAGACAGCTGCAAAAGGATCTGCCCTCCCATTTGCTCTTCTGCAATGCAATCTCCCATCTCACCCACTTCCTCAAATTTGGGTGGGACCTAAGTCTGGTTTGATGAATAACATAGAAAGGAAGTGATAATGTCCCACTTCCAGGCATAGCTCTTTAACAGCTTAGCAGCTTTTGCTTCTTGGGACACTGGCTCTTGAGATGCTCCATCTTGGCCACCATGCTGTGAGAAGCCCAAACTACATGGAGAGGCCACATAGGGGTGCTCTGGTCAGTAGGCCCAGCTGATCTCCTAGCAGATAACTGTCAGCCACGTGAGTGACCCATCTTAGATGACTGGCCTAACTGAACCTTGAGATGACTCCAGCCCCAGATGTCATCTGTCAGCAACTGCATGAGAAACCTAAGGGAGAATCAGCAGCCTGAGCCAAGATGATCGACTGAACTGTGAGAGAAAATAATAGCGTTGTTTTAAGCCTTTAAATTTTGGGGTGATTTGTTACATAGTAATAGATAACCATAACAGGCATCGATTGAACAATATCAGATATCTTTGGCATCCTAGACCATCCTGCCATCTAAAACCTATGAAAGTAAGTCATTATGGTTTTTCTCTGGGAGTAGAGTTGAACACATGGTTTGCACATGCAACATAAACCATTATTATGAAGTCTGTTCCCTAGTTAGAAGTCTTTATTAAGGGGTTGTGAATATCATTAGTTAATTCTCACAGCATGAAGGTTTTTACCTATAATATCAAAATTTCCTAAAATCTACTCTTGTATTTCAGATGTTTATATAATAAATGAAGAGGGTTTCTACAAATATTTCTAAATTATTTAGCCCAAAGACACTGTCTAACCAATAGAAACACAACGCAAGTCCAAATCATTTTTTGAATGAATTCTCATGATACATAATGAACAAATAACTTTCTAAAAAACCTTCCAAACCTCTCAAAAGACCCATTTAAAACCAAACATGGTTGTGGCTAGATGTGTGACATAAAATAGAAGCTAATAGCAAATATTCAAATATTTTAAGGAAGGCTGCCTTTGTTAAAATTATCTACCTATATAGATAGTTCTAGTGAGCTGGTTATTTAAATGAATTTGAACTTGAAATTTTAATACTGCCTTTGGGTTTCCAGTTCATTTTGTGTGTGCATACAAACCAACCATTTACTTGAGGGTGTCTACTCACGTTCCTTTCCTTTTAACTTGCCTTACTACTCTTATTATTAACAACACTAAAGTTCATGTTTTTGTTTGCAAAGGGATTGGAAAACATTCTTTTTATTCCAACTCCTGCCTTCCACAGTAAGTGCTTTAAGGAGTCCCTAGCTGTGAATTTCTGCTGAACAGCTGAACAACGGGAATGGAGATGACTAAGCCACTAAAATCTAGCATCCAGGTAAAATGGAAATAATACCATTTGGGAACATACCAAAAAATACCAAAAGATTAAGTTTGGCACGTGAATACACACCTATTAAGAATTAAAACGTCACATTATTTAAAAGGGTCCACTGACACAAATTCTCATTATTCTTATTTTAAAAGTATTTTCGTGACATGCAAATTAGAAAAAATAAGCGACTCACCATTTTCTACTTCTTCTTCATTATCATCCTCTAAGATGTTAACTGGGGCAGCGGATTCTCCAGCTTCCATCATGCTTTTCAAAGCTTCAAGCTGTTCTGTCATTCAAAATAAACAAGAAAGAGAAGGGGACAGATGTTAGATCACTTATAAAACCTGGCCTTTAAGATTGACACTGAGAAGGAAATGAAAAGGGAGATCAAATGTATTGTCTAGGCTCCTACTGGCTATGTTCCTACAGTGTCTTGATAACAAAGGCCCATAATTTGGAGAACAATTAAGGTGAAGTGACAGAAAAGAAATATGTATATCGGAGATGGACAAAACTTAAGGAAAAAATATCTGATATGGATAAACTCGCGTCATTATCCTAACACATAAAAAACACTTATAAGTCGGTAAGATAAAGACAAATGAAATAATTTTAATAATGGAACAAAGAGGCAAATCATAAATAATGATATATATATATAGAAACTAATTATCAAACACACACAAATAAAAAATTAAAGTATCATTTTTATTCTATTATAGGGCAATATGTAAATGATGACCAACAGCCAGCATTAAGAATAGTGCTGGGAAACAGGCTGTCTCATTCTGGTGAGTGAAAATTGGTACAACTTTTCTGAAAGACAGCATAACAAGATCCACCACAATGTAAAATATGTATATGCCAATCAACTCTAATTATTCTAACGTATTCCAAGGAGAAGTCTGCACAAATGTACAAAATTAACATTCAGGCATGTTTATCACTGTTGTTTTCATAGTAATAGAAATCCATTACCTTGGGACTGGTCAAATTATACTGTACTCCACATAAGAAATTCTGTATAGTGTATAATTCATGCATTAGAATTAGAGCTAGGATGTAGATTTATATCCTACTGTATATACTTGATTGATTTAAAAATAATAAAAAATTAGTACATTTAACGTGACTGTAGTTTTGTTAAAAATGTATGTATATGTCTAAACATGTAACGGGTAATGCAAGTGTCTATAGTACATGTATCTATGTGTAAAATATATAATTTAGTGCTCTTTTATTTCTTATACTTTTTGTTGTTTTCATTGCCCTATGGCATAGTTGCTTTTGTAATAAAATCTATAATTAATATAATTAACATTTTAAATTTAGAATGTTTAAGGAAAAAACACAATGCAATCATACCAATATATGATACTACTAATTTATTGAAGTAAGACATTTGCTGTAAGAAAGTATTTTCATAGAAAATATAGGTAAATATAGGGGGAAATGTCTACATAAAATAATTTATCTCTCAACCTCTCTCTCTATGCACACATATACACACATCCACACTCTCACATTTATCAAGAATCACGAGATATGTACATATCACACAGGCAAACTGCAAAGGGAAACTTTTAAAGAGGAGTTTAGAGTGTATAAAATGATAAAATGCTAGTTCCTTATATCTTAATAAATTTTAAAATGCCTCCTCCATGTCTTATTTTTCCTTGGGATCCCTTCAGATTCTTTTATATGAATGCGCTTTTCCTACTGCAGAAATTAACTGATGGAAATGTAGAAACTTTCCTCTGGAAAGTATATGTAACATCGTCACTACACCCTTTCCCCCCAAAATCAGTGGTTCTAAAATATATTTCGTTCTAGGTAGCAGAATTGTCCAAACACACAGTGTACGTATGCTTCCATCGCAGATGTGTATATTTAACTTACTTTGTTCAACTTCAGGTTTCAGCCGTTTATTTTTTATGAGTATTTTTCTTTTGAGGTCATTGGGGGATGGCAAGGGCCTGCCTGGTTCAAGCTAGAGAGAAACAGAAAAGGCTGAATTAATGACAGGTTGTGCTTCTCCATTCTCAGTCCCAGCCCAGAATGAGCAGGAAGTCTATGACTTATACCAGCCATATCCACTAGATGGCAGTCAGCACAGTTTTATGTTTTCATTCCCCAAACCAAATTAGCCCACCGCATCCAACTTTGCCTTAGACTACCGCGGCAAACTTCACATCCACACAGTCCCCAATGTATGCATAGCTGATCCACCTTCCCCAGGGGAGCTGGGTCTGATCTGGGGTGATGTCAGGGGAGGGGGTCCTGTTCAACCTCAGGCTTTGCCTCTTTTAAGTGTCTGATAAAGTACAAAAGATCATTGTGACGGCTGGGGTCAGAATTGGCTTTCCCGACCTCAAGTCAGGAATCTCTCCCGATTTTCCCAAGTGTTGGGCTGTACAATAGGCTGATCTAACCTCAACACTTGGGACTGTGGTTTTGTGGGTTCAATAAGGGAATTAAGAAGGGAGTGACCCTAATTACCGAAATCCGACCTCTACTATGGTTTCATTTGTTTAGATTCATGTCCTCGCTTTTATTACCTCTGATCTATAGAACTGTGCCATATCTAGTCATCCATTCCCCATTCCCTCATCCATCCATCTATACACCCTCTCTCACAATCCACTCACTTACTCATCCACCCTACCAGGCATCCATTCATTTTCAGAGCTAAGTTTTATACTTATTACATGCAAGGCACTGTTCATTCCAATGTCTGTGTTGCCTTAAACAAAACCCTTTGCCAAAATTTTCCTTCTTTCAGGAAGCCCGCTGTAACTGGTCCATTTCCCAGCTATTTCTCTTGAGCCCGGATATCTCCAATAAATATTGGACACATCATAGGCCAACTTCTCTTTTAGTTCTGTTTTTACATTATGTCCCGTGTCCACTCCCACCACCACTCCCCCTAAGACTGAAAGCCCTTTAGTTCAAGAAGCAGCTCTTACTCTCATTTATATTACCTATACTCCCCACAATATCTTTCACGTATGTGCATGTCGCTTCACAAAAAATAGAGTGGTCATTTCGCAAAAGCAAGCACCTTAGCCCAATCAAATAAATAGAGGGCCTAGGTTAAAAAAAAAAAATCGAAATAAAAAATCAGGGAGGTTTTTTAGTTTGGGGTTCCTTTGAATCAGTCTCTGAGATAAAGATAAATGCACAAGTAGTTTATTTGGGAGGCTGCCCCAGGAAACTCCAAGAAGAGTAGGAAAGTAATAAAAAGAAGACAGGCAGCCAATCAAGGGTGTGTTATCAGGCAGACTATCACCGTGGGCAAGTGGAAAGCGATTCTGCTGGAGAATCCTGGGAGGCGGCGGAGAACATGTGCTCAGAAGTATCCTTCCCGAGGATGAGGAAGCATGGGCTGGGGGTGTTTATTCTCTGGCACTCTGGCCTGTCATTCTCGTGTGGGCAGAGCAGGCTCCAGTGACCAGAGCTCTCCCCAGGGGAAAAATTGCAGGTGTTGGCAGCCAGCTGAAAGCCAGGCCACTATGCAGGAAACAGGAAGTGCTACATGGACATGGACAGGGTGCCCGCAGCTACAGCTTCAGTAAACTGAAGAGAATCAGGGATGGGTGCAAAGGGTGCACATATCTTTGTCTCTTATATTTTTTCAACTCCCATAGATCACTTCTGAAAAAAAACTCATTTTCAACTACGTGACATACTCACAGGTAATACAAAGCACCTTCTTTCGTCTCAGTCATTGTAATGTTCTACTGCCACTTCATTCTACCATGTCTGGGTCCATCAGCTGCTTATCAACAGTACGGCAAAATATTTTACTACTGTGCAGTGTTCTATTACTTTAATTCCATTAGCTCTCTTGCTAATCATAACATCTGTGACAGTGGATCTTAATCACTTGGGGTTATGGATCTTTGTTAAAATGTGATAAACTCTCTGGAATCTTTGTATACAAAAAAGATTGTATGCAATGAAAATGAGTTCTGAAGAAGCCTATTTATGGGCCAACAGTTAAGAATTCTTTGCTTGATGAAGGAATTAGCAGGTGTAAAAACGAAGCTCAAAAAATGTACATATAACATTGCCCAAATATTTATTATGGAGTTGGGAACTTGAACTTTGGGCTCCTGTGACTTCAATCTGTGAACTTCCCATAGCGATAGGCTCCCATGGATGCTAAACCATGGATGCACATCAGATTAACCTGGAAAGCTTTTAAAAAACACCATGCTCAGGCTTGATTTTGGATCAATTAAATCAGAATCTCTAAGTGGGAACCTGGCAAAGGTATTTTTAACAGTTCCCCCAGGTGGTTCTAACATGTAACTGAAGTTGAGAATGACTGCTGAGTCTAAAATCCTGGCCAGGGGGCACTTTATGAAATTTCAAGAGAAAGATCTCAGAAACCATAAAGACCTCAATATCTTCTAAATTAAGTTGAACCAGATGTTTATTTTTTGTCTCTCTCTACACATTCCTCTGAAGCATGATGAAAGCTTTCCGTACCAACAAATTTAAATAAATACGAAGATCTTTAGCATTAGTCCTCCAGGACTACTTGACCCCTTAGAAATGAATTTCAAAAACATCCATTCATGTTAGAAATATGGTTAGCTAAAAATACATACTGGATGTGATTCAAGTGCTTGTTTCAACAGGAGATCCCCAAATAGATCTTCGCAATATTTGGACATCTTGTACTGTTGATATTTGCTGGAGAGAAAGAACTGGCATTTGTAAATTCAAACATCCATTAACCGTCTAAGAATAAGAAACACTCGTTCCTACGCAATTAAAAATTCTCACTCTACAAAGTGCACGATTGTTCTCTTGATGTTAATGTAAGATATACTGTTATAAACTTGAACCAGTGTCTTTTAAAAAATAAGTAGATTCTGCCCCCAAATTAAGATCTGGTAAACAGAATAAAAAATGTCTTTCAAGTTCATAAAGTCTGATTTCAAATATACTGCCAAATCTTCCAACTCAATGGAGCTTTGAGCAAGGTGTCCTGTTGGTTAGAGGAGGCACCTCTAAAACTAAGATGACTAGGGGATTTATTTTTTTTTTGGAGGTAGGGGGCAGTAGTGGATAAGGGTTCTTCCTTTCTCCCTCCCTTTCTTCGTTTCTTCCTTATTTTTATTTTTTTATTTTGCATAAGATTATGTGTTACCTAAGACAAAACACGCCATTTCATTATTTAAAAAGATAAAGAACAGGAGTGGGGGATAGGAATTAGGAAATAACCCTTAGAGACTTGGAGTAGAATGCATCATTATACCTGCAGTGATTTTCAAAGGAGAGAATTACTGGATATTCAGATGTGACAAATGCTGTTTCCTTGATGGCCTGAATAACATCCTTTAAAGATAAAAGAGTGTTAATTAGAGAGAAAAGAAAAAATATACTTAAGGCACCTGAAACCAATCAGAGACTATTAATTTGAGCTTTTCAGAAAGTCAGTTCTGGCATTCAGACCTGGAGAACCCATTTACCTTGATACCTCTACAAGTTGAATCCCCTGTGGATAGACCCAGGTGCAGTTAATGGTTAATGATAATTTTTTTTCAAAGCTATCTTTTACTTCTCTAAACCTACGGACCTATTAACTGACAAGGCAGTTCCCCTACATGGCAGGTTAACTCCTTGCTCAATAATTTGCCAGGCAGGTTCAGAGTTCACCTTTTTTGTTGAGCAGGGGGCTTTTGGCACAGCAATTTTCACAGCAGGCCGTTCTTCAACTCCTCCTGCTTGAGGAGAAACGTGTTGGGAACAACCTAAGGACTGCTGGAAGCTTCATCGACTTTTCTCTGCATCTGGGAATCAGTCTCAGCCTACATTTCATGAATCTGATAAAGACTCCTGTGAACTGATGTGACATTTACAATATCCCTTGTTTCCTATTTAGCCTGGTGAGGGTGGGGGACACCACGGAGGGGGTTCTCCTTGGTCAAGCAAAACAGGGAAGCAGTAAAACAGGGAAGTGGTAAAACAGGGGAGTGCTCTGGATGACCCTCTCTGAACTGAGAGCTTGGTCACTTGAATGACCAAGTCACTGAGAGCTTTTGAATGAGCTGAACATGTCCTCCCCACCATGATGTCTCATAAGAGACAGTTGGCTCAGCTCTCTGCTGAGCTTTAGAAATGGCTTCAGACCAATGCTTCTATAACCAGGGCATTATATTTAGTAAAAAATCCTCAACTTCTTACCAGTTTATAGTTAATCACAGGGAAAGTCCCATCATTCATTTAATCAGAAAATATAATAGTTACGTAGGGAAGCCCATTTGAAATGATAATGTCCTAGGTTAGATAATCTGGGAGTATTTTATTGAACATTCTTAAGGCCAAGGTGGTCCTTTAGTTATTCCTGCTTAAAGATACTTCCCAGGTAAGAATGCCCATGACCTAGATTGTCTACTTGAGCTGACCAATTATTCCTTGAGGAATAATTCTCTGCCCATGGGTTCTCCTTTGCTCACCTCCAAGCTGAGGGGAAGAGCTTTATTTTCAGCTAAGCTTCCTTATTAGGCTCATTAACTCTCTAAAAAGGACATCAACCCTCCCTGTCAGTCTGTCTGGCTGTGCAAATCCATGATTTCCCACTTGAATATGCTCTTAGTACTTCTCAGGGAACATAATCCTGAATTCATTGCTGCTCAAAACTCACCAACAACTTGGCTAAGAGAAATGATACACACAGAGTATTATGGGTATAGAACAAAGGTATCTACGTTTAAAAACACCTCTGGTGACTTTCCACACAGACAAGGTTGAGCACCACTGCTCCAGATGTTGCAATAACTATTCCAAGTTACACCGAACTGACAGAGATCATGTACCTGACATGTTGGCCAACCACAGATTTTCATTTTTGATCCATCTTTTGGTAGGATATCAATGGAGCATATTGAGGAACGTTCTAAGAAAGGAACATTCAAATTGTGCATAGAGATCACCAAAAGGCCATCACTGAGATGCTTATTTGTGGAACTGTAGATTCCCCTCTATGAGGATCCCAGAGGAAAAACACTTCTCTCTGGTGTCAGTACTAAGAACAACGGCGCTTCTCTAGACCAATTGCTCTGTCCGCATTTATGAATTCTGTGAATCATCATGTTTCTCTCCTTGTCCTCAATTCTACAAAGTTTGAAGCCCAATTTATAGTAATGCCTTGACATTTTACAGAACTACTTGACAAGCATTTATAAAAGCTAATCTCGCTATCTTATTTTCTTACCTTTTTAGGCACTTTTTATCATCTATTTTATTTTCTGTATTCTATTTATCTTTTCATGCCACTTTGAAGTCCTTCAGGAATTATGCAAAATAAGCAAGCAGAAAAAAATAGATAAGAAAATGAAAGATTTTTTAAAAGTAGAGCCAGGGAGACTCTGCCAGAGAAAACTCATTATATAGCACTGTCAGCATTTGAAAGCAGGAAAAGTAGCATGAAGGAGATATTAAGTGCAGAAAACATTTTTCCTTGACTTTCTCCTCAAAACTGGAAGACAGGAATATGAAGGTAAAATGCTTGAGAAAATGAATAGTGTGTATTCTTCACGTCATCTATTTCCACAGGAGTTTGAAAAGGGCTATGGCTATGTAATTTTAAAACTTACTTTAAAAAGGATATCTGTACACATTGCTTTTCCATGAGTTATTATCGGTTCTTGGTCTTCACCTTTTCCATCCCAACAGTCAAGTTCGACACATCTAGGAACATAGAGAAATTATAATATGGGACCCTTACATCAAATAGTGTGTGTACAAATTAAGCCACCAAAATAAGTTGTTTTCCGATAGAAGTAGAAAATGGAATAAATTAACATGATTATTTCACACGGAGTATGCAGGCTAAACTCGCATTATTCTCTTTATCGGTTTGGTGTCATCAAAAAGAGATTGTCAGAAATTAAGAGATTTCGGAGATATAACTGTCAGCGTGATTCTGGATGAAATTCTAATTTTAACAAAGCTACAATGAAGGACAATTTGGGGACAATTGGAGAAATCTGAATATGGGCTAGGTTTTAGATGATGTTAAAATAAAAAAAATATTTTTAAAATTTTGTTAGGTGGGATGATGTTACTATGTTCTCATTGTCTCAGTGATTTGTACTCAAGTATTCGGAGACAGAAGTAGTGAAATACTTCCTTTTAAAGTATTTCCATACTCAAAAAAAAAAAAGAAAAAAGCAGGTTAAAAAATAAAGTATTGGAGATTGATAATCAAGAAAAAATCATAATGTAACTACATGTCTTATTTTCACTTTCAGCATTTTTTTCATATTTTAAACTTCAAATGTTTGCCAATTTCTTTAAAAGGAAAACAATTTTCAATAATCTTTATTTTCAGAGAATGAAAACTTAGAACTTTTAACATTAAGTAAAACTAAGTTTGCAAGTGCCTATGACTAATAGGAAACCTAGCATGACTTCTTAAAATATGTATTTTTTTTGCAAGTTTTGGAGAATACTTCAAATTTACAGTATAAAATATCTTTTGACCACAGGAGGGCTCTAGACCTTTCTGGAACAGATATCGTCCTTCCTTTCTCAGGGTTAAATGGCCATCGTACTACATTTAGGAGGAGGACCGATGTCCTTTTCATTTTGAATATTACTTCCTTTTTTGATGAGAAAAGTTAAAGGGCATCATATACAAAAAAATAACAGTCATCTTATGTTTCTGACCTGCACCCGGCCAGGAGAACCTGTCTGTACATTTCCACCGAAGACCTCCCACCAAATTGTCGGCCAGTGAGATAGGTGTTGTGGGAAGAGCTGATGAAGTAGTGAGCCAGAGGATGGTCCATTTCTTGGTAAAGTTCTAAACGATCTAGAAAGACGGGGGCATTTTCATCTGACATCAGATATCTGCAAAATCCGTCACTTGATATGACGCCTAGGGGAAAAAAAGAATATCTTAGTAGAGTTGTGGCTCTGAAGACACTCATCTTATATTTTATTCACGAAAGCTGAATCAGCTTAAACAAGAGAAGTAAAAACTTCGTCATAGTCTCTTTTCTAAGAACCTTAGTTTTTCAGAACTTGAACAAAACAACATAGTTGTATGTTATAAGTAACTTAATGCGTTCTACAAAGAGGTCGATGGTGGCAGAACACACAATTCACTAAGTACAGAAGGACAGCACCAGGAGCTGCAGTGACCAGGAGTCAAGGGGATCTGGGTCTAGTTCTACCTCTGCCACTCATTCCTTATGCTCCAGGGTCTCCGCTTCCTCTTCTGTCAAATGGGCAGAAACACTGGCAACACCTGCTTCCCTAGACTGTCACGAATGACAAATGAGAATATAGACAAGAGGTGCTCTTAAAAAACTGGAATACATACAACTGTAAGGCATTATTGTTCTGGGATTGGAGAAGGGATCAGTGACCTCTCTGGATTTAAGCTATTCAATTTCCTATTTTATCTAAAAGGCAAGGGTGTGGGACTGGTGAGAAGAGTCTGCAATGGTCATTGAAACGTGGCCCCAAGAGCCACTGTTCATTTCAGTCACACTTTTCTGACACAGGAATGGGGCCCATGATTAACTGCAGGAGAGGCGATCAATATTTCTGCATCTTCTCCTATCCTATCAATCACTGACAGCTTCAGCTTTTTGGTTTTTTAATCATTTGTAAATTATGAACCGATTTCAAGCTTATGGAAAAATACAGATGATAGCATAATAAATAAACCATGGACCTACACCACAGCTTTGTCAGATCTTAATATTTTACCTTATTTGTTCTACATTTTTAAAGAAATACATAATTACAGATGCTTTTGCAGCACCCTGTGTACCCCACCCTCAATTCCATTCAATTCCATCTTTCTACTCCATTGTAGACAACCACTATCCTAGTTTTTGTATTTAACATTCTTCAAATGGTTTTGTAACATTACTACATATGCATTTATCCCAAAATAGGTAGTTTGAATATTTTAAACTTTATATAGAAGAGATTCCACTATTTGCATTCACAATTTGCTATTTTTACTCTATATTTTCTTAGGACTTACTCAGTTAATATAAGTACCTCTTGCTCATTTATTTTTCACTGAATAATGTATAATAGTATGTACAGCAGTAGTATGTAGTGTGTAGAATATATAGTAGTCTATATCTAAATATACCACAATTTATTATCCATTATTATGTTGATAGATATTTAGATCATTTCTAATTATAATTAAAAGTACTGCAATAAAAATTTGTGTCTCTATCTCCTTGGGCATATACATTCATTCTAAGAGCAAGTACTTTTTGAAGCACTGGGACAGATGCAGTGATAGAAAAAACAGACAAGTCTCATTGTCATGAAACTCATATTACGAGCAAGAGAACAAAGAAATTAACAAATAAATATAAGTTTAATATAATGTCATAAAAGTGATAGAAGGAAATAGAAAGCAGGGAATGAAAGTGACAAGAATGACCAACATGCTGTGTTAGACATGTGGCCAAAAAAAGCTGTTCTGAGGAGGTCACATTCATGCTTGGGGAGCAAGCCGCATGCACACCTGGGGGAACCCCATCTCAGGCAGAAGGATCAGCAAGTGCAATGACCTTGATGTAGAAGTGTGTGATGGAAGAGAAAGTAGCTGGAAATGAGTTTGGAGAGGCAGGCCAAGGCTATATTAGTTGGACATTAGTCTTCCTAAGTATTTTGGATTTTATTCTAAGTGTTCTGGGAAACCTTTGGAGGGTTTTGAAAAGTGCAATAATATGATTAGATCTGGTTTTGAAAGGTTTACTCTGGCAACTGTGTGGAGCATAAATTGCAGGGCATTGAGTAGAAAGGAGACTAGCTAGAAGTCAATTGGCATTGTCCAGGGAGAAATGACATAGGCTCAGGTAGTCTGGTAAAGGTGAAGATAATGAGAAATGATTTATTCAGGATTTATTTTGAGGATAAATCTTGCCGGTGTTCCTGATGGATTAAAGATGATGTGAAAGAGCAAAGGATAATGCCAAAAGTTTTGGCTTGAAAAGCTGGGTAAATAATGGTACCGATTTCTAGTCTAGGAAAGGAACAGGTCTGTGGGCAAGGAGAAGCAAAATATGATGTACGTATACATGTGAAATGCCATTTCAACAACCAAATGCAGAGTTCTACTACAGGTCCATAGTTTAAGTTAGAGGTTAGGAGTGAAGAGTTAGTGAGAAAGTCGTGTGTATAGAAGAAACTTAAAGCCACCGGTCTGGATAAGCTCACCTAAGGAGTGAGTGTAAATGGAGCAGAGATCTGAGGACTGAGCTTGGCCACTCAGACATCCATAGTTGGAAATTACATGAGAAATTCTGTAAGGTACACACCTGGAAGTGGAAAGGATGGGCTGGAGGAGAGGTACATTTTCCACTGTACTATTGCCAAAATAGTCACTAAGGTGGTTGTTTAGACCAATTTATGCCCCCACCAGAAGTTTAAAGGTGGGTCATTTGTACCACATTTTCACTCATACTTGATAATGACAGATTTTAAAATTCCCATCATCAGTGAAATGGTGAAGCTGTGCTTTTTAGAGGTGTCGGTGATCATTTCACAGTCATTTAGGATCTGGAAGGAGTTTAGAAATAATCGATATAACTCTATCATCACATCTATGACACGGCCAAGGAACTGCCGAGTCATGTCTTTCTTCTTCAACAGATCACAACTGCCTTACTCAGTTTTGAACTCTAGTATCCAGCAGTGCTTGGCACCCAGTCAGCCCTCTACAAACTTTAAGGAACGAAGGTAGAGAGAGAAATACTAGTTGAATGACTGCATGAACCCTCACCATCTTATAAGCAGGGAAACTGAGGCCCAGGAATATAGTTTCTTGCTCACGGTCACGTGGTGACAGGGTAGCAACAAGAATCAAATCAAATAGTGCGAAGTGCTAGATTTTCTATTGAGCCACTCCTCCCTTCACTTTAATCCCATGCAATGTGGAATTATAAATGATGATACTCAGAATACTTATATAGAGGTAAGTAATGAAGCAGTGTGTTAAAAATAGGTATTTGAGGTCCTATCAGAAGGTACAAATGTAGGACTACAACCAATGGAAAACTCTACTGGACTTGGAAACAATATCAGGGATGACGCGGTATGGTGGGTCAGGCATGTGTATAAACAGGTTCTATGTGGGTCCAAAGAACGTGTAAACCTTTCCAGCACATTCACTGAGATACAGAATAAAAAGAACTCCTATTCTAAAGATGAAGAAACTGCAGCCATGAGATTCATGGGGATATAGGACAGACCAAACTTGAACCTAGATCTTCTTTCTCTCTCCACTGAAACACAAGGCCAGAGGACTGAGCTCGGGTGGTTCCTGGCACCCTCAGTCCAGTTATATTGGCATCTTCCTTCCCATCATTTGCAGGTGTTTCCCACTGCTATTGGACAGATTTTAAATTTTCTCTCCATGCCTTTCCTTTGTCAAATATTGGAAGAAATGACACATTGCTTCCAAAGTTTCATTGAAAGGGGCAAAGGTTCGAAAACCCCAACAATTTGCTAAATTCATTCCCGAGTATTTAATTTCATATCAATTGCATTTATCTTCCATACCAGAGGTCAAAGGAAGGGTGAGAAGGCTCATCAAATAATGTATTAAATTTACTGGGTTTGGCAAAACTAAAGGAAGAAAAAGAAAGTGTAAATTTTTATAGGAAATTAAATTCTTTTCAAAGATTGCAAACTTTGACAAAGATTATATTCGGCATTTTTACATTTTTAGTATTATGCAATACTAAAGATCTATGATAAGAAAGTTCAAAGGGGAAATAGCATTATGTGTTTAATAATACAATACATTTAATATTTTATTTCAAGCAGCACACACAAATTTAGTGTAAAGTAAAATTTATACCAACTTAGAGCAAGGAGAAAAAAAAAAGTCAGTTCCAAGGCATTTAAAGATACTTTTAACTAAAACCAGAAGGCTTTAAAAGTTGCATACATTCTTGCTTTTATTTTAATAAAGAAAAATTCTCTTTTTTTCACTTTAATTACCTTTTTTCTTTAAGTCTTCATCAGGCTCATACATCTCAATGATCTGCATTGCCCTTTTAGCATCATAAAATGGGAATAAAATTTCATTCAGTCGAGGATCTCGTTGATGCTATGATGGGAAAATAACTCCATTTAGGTTGACATTTCTTGCCTTTATGGCATTACTCAATCTCTAAAACAAGATATATCTATAATATCATGTTTATAGTACACAGATAGGATTTCGCTGTCTTCCTGTCTTTCTCCCTAAAATAAAACTACAAAAAACTCCAAATATGGAAGTACTTGGCTGGTTCCTCTCACTGAGCTAGAAAGGGAGAATACAGAATATACTTTTTTTTTCCCTTCAGAAATTGAAGGATACGTAACGGTGTGCATGTCAACTATTGTCTTCTAGTTCCCATACCACAGGTAAGACATCTGGCATGTCTATAAAGAGTGAGGTCAAAAATCTTTAAAAAAAAAAGGGAAAACAAAAGCAAAAATGAAACCCCCCCCACAGAGTTCAAATAGATAATATATTAATTTAAGTGCCAAAACAAAAACAATAATAACAATGAAATCCCCTGAGACAGGCAAACATCATTTCATTTCCATTATTTAGATATTCTACATCAATAAAAGATTTCTTGGGCATTCTATAAACTTCACTTTTTGGAGTAAATATTGATCAAAATGAACCAATGGTAATAACGAGGAAAGTTAATCAGCATAAGGATATTTACAAGCTATAAACAGTACGGAAATCTGCCTTTTTCTCTAGGAAATCGAACTCAGTTTGCCCTGAGGAAATTCTCTGGGCAGAGAGTGCATGAATGATTATGGTGCTTAGGGGGGTGGCAATGTCATGCTTTTCCAATCAGCACCAAATGCTCGCGGCACTACACGAGGTACCGGGGGCTGTTCTTGCAGTTCTGTCACCCTAACTTCACATCAATGATGAAGTAAGTTCAAATTACCAACAACTCAACTACATTCGTGTATGTACGTGTGTGTGTGTGTGTGTGTGTGTGTGTGTGTGTGTGTGTCTCCATCTGTCTGTATATATCTTCGGGCAGTGGGTCCATTAAATTTCCTTAGTGTTCACTGTGGCTTAGAGGACCGAACACTGTGACCCTGGTCTTCCATCAAATAGAGCAAACTTCAATGAAATAATGGCAGATAAGCAGATGTGAGCAAAACCTGGTCAATAAGTAGGACCTTGGCAACAAACTCTTTACCCAAATATATGCACAGACTTTGGAAAAACACTATTGAAAATGTATTTAAGAAACAGTTGTTAAAAGTTCATATGGATTTCCCTTCCCCATTTATTTTGAAATGATGATTTCAAAAGTGGTTTACATAGAATGAATGCCTTTGGCCAACAGAACATTTGATGTAATTTCTTAAAGCACTTGTGGCCTGGCCTGTTCTGGTCCTCCCACCTCCCCACCGAGTTGAGTGTTAACTCAAAAGGAATCAATATCTTTTTGTCAATTTATCCCAATGAAGCATGCTTCTGTTGTCATCTAAAATTACGGTTCACAACAGCTCACATCCATGCATGTGCTAGAGCAGAAGCTGTTATAATAATAACAGGCCTTGAGACCACAAAGAACAAAAGTTATGGAGTATGCAGAGAAACTGTGAAGGAGGCCATGGAATGCCGGCAAGTGAAGGCATGCTACGCCCTGCTTGGAAAATGGATGCCATCATGCAACTCTAGGACTCGCTATTCGAGGAAATGACAAGCACCATCTGTCTGGTGAGAATGCATTGTTTTAAAAACAAACAAACAAATGAACACAAAACTCTAGGTACATTCCTTCTCCCGTCTGTCTCTAAATAATATCACGGAAGAAGATGCATGTGGGATAGAAGGTCCTTTTAAGACCTCAATGCAGTGTGTTCATGGTTGGCCACTCTATTTCTCTCCCTTATTAAAATTAAGTCTTTTGATTTAAAGATATACTCATTGGTAAGTATTCTGGACTCATGGAGATGATGGGGCAAATCCATATGAATTAAAAAATGAGAAGAAGATAAGACTCAGCTAAAGGGGAGAGAAGAGATAAAGTCAGGGAAAGGAGGAGAGGGAATCTCAACATTCTTATGTGCTTTTAATATACAAATATGTGTGTATTCTAGCCCGGTGTTGCCAGCAGTGAGATCTGCGGATGCCAGAGACAGCATCACCCTCTCCTGGGAGCTTGTTAGAAATGCAGATTCTCGGGCCCCATCCCAGTCCTATCGAATCTGATTCTCTGGGGTGGAACCCATGAATCTGTGTTTTAACAAACCTTCCAGGAGATTCTGGCATGTTCCGATTTAAGAAGCACTACTCTAACACTTGAAAGGTAGGCCTTTTAACACATTTGCATAACATTAAAAAAAGCACCTAAGTCCTGCAAGGGTAGACGAATGCTAAATGTTTAAGATGTCCTCCCAATTAACACATATCAAAGTTTAGTCCCAAGGCATGATATCCACTAGAACATCCTGCCTCTCAGAAGCAATAGCTAAGAAAACCAAGTCCTAAAGTGGATGTATCATAATCCCCTATTCTACATTCATAGCAAATAAGTATTAAAAACAGACAATAGGAGATTGCATTTGTTTTTGCATCTGTTGCACCAGATAACATAACCTTTTGCTTTCCCTAAAATTTTCACATTTCAAAACAAAAGGAAGTACTGTGCAGTCTGGATAATCCAAAGGCAAGGAAGCAAATGGTAAGATTTGCATTAGTCACAAAACTATGATTTTTAAATGAAAAAGCAAATGAGGAGAAAGATTGTTTCCGGGCAATCTCTGAGTAATAAAATTGCAGAAGTGTTCTACATGGACATAGCACAGTGGGGCAAAAGCCTTACATCTCTGAGGGACTACGGGTTTTCAGTTGGGAAGAAATTCACCCAGGATATTCACCCCATGATGTCTAGAGCTTTGTAAAATGAGATTCTAAACAGCTTCCAAAAATAGGTCACAGAACATGCCCAAGTGAATGAGGAGTTAATGGACATGGCTCCATCACTACGTCCTTGCTCTGACTGAGAAAAGGCACCAACTGGTTTCAAAGCGGCATTTGAGAAACATAGATGTTGACATAAATAATATTTAAAAGAGATATAAAGAAAATAAAGATATAATTGGCAAGGGTAGGCTTACTTGTGAGACTAAATACCTCCTTCTCTCTCTTTGCCTATGCATTAAAGAATAAAGATACTGTAAATGGAAAGAGATCTTGGGGCCTTATATTCTTTCGACTGGAAAATAAGTAATAAATAAATAAATTTAAAAAATCATAATGTGATGATACCTTATGTGTACTGCAGGGGGAAGATTACCAGCAACAAGAAAATAAAGCTAATTCCTTATTACTATGGATATCTAAGATCTTTTCCTTTTCTTATTTCGATCTTTCTCTCCTGTTCTCCATGCATCTCTCAATTTTGCAGAACCTCAGATGTTATCACCTTTGTAAGAAGTCAAATAGAGGACAAAGGTAAAACTAAAATCAATTTAGCTTCTCATTGAGAACAGGAAAAGAAAGGTGAAACTAACTGATGCCCAGAGATTTTAATTAGTCCTGCCACAGACAGAGAACTGAGTGGAGAGCCGCATCTAAGCATGGGGCAGCTCATAGAGTGCCTCCACCAGCTCTCCTAGACTCCAGTTTGCTATTTTCATAATACAAAGAAAGTTTTCCCCAGACTACTGGATGAGAACTAGACACACAGTTGTGGTAAAATTTTAGATTGAGTAGTGAGTTTCCAAGACTAAATTCATTATGCTGCTCTCACATCCTTTCCATTTGCACCAAGCATTCCAAGGGGGAACCCAGGCAACTCACTGGGACAGTACTTCACTTCACAAAATGTACTATGCAGATGAATCACCTGGGGATCGTTAAATGTAGATTCCAAATCAGCAAGTCTGGGTGGGACTTAAGATCCTGCATTTCTAATAAGCTCCCAGAGGATGCCTATGCTGTTGGTCCCACACTTTGGGGAGCGATGAGCAAGGATATACTGAGAAGCAGATGAGGAACAGGTCTAAAGCTATTGTGAAAAGCTAGTAAGTGCTGATGGCATGGATAGGGAGGAGGTGATACAAACCCCTACAAGGTGACTAAGGCAGTAAATTGCCGACTGCCCTTCCATTTCTCCTTCCAGTTTCCTGGAGTTATACATTAATATATTGAACAGAAAATTTTATATAAAGAGTAAAGGGATTTACAAGTTGGAAGGTGGTGGGAGGCTACATAGCTTTTATAATATAAATGGTATTTTTTTCCTGTTACCTATTCTAATTGGTTAATTCTGGTGTAAACTTATCTACTGATTTTGCTCTCTTGATCATTTCTCTGGTCATCTTGCTAAACTCTCTTACTTACTCGAAGAATTTTTCAGTTGATATTTTTTAATTTGCAGGGTATACAATCATCGTCTGCCAATAATGAGTAGGGCTTTGTCCTTTCACATTCACGGGACTTATTTTTCCTTGTCTTGTTGCATGACCCAGAGCTTCTAATACAATGTTAAAATCTGACTGTTGAGTCTATGTGGCCAAGGCATTTTGAAAATGTTTAGGTCTGAGCTTTTGGATTCATAGACCCTTACATTCCAATGCTGCTCCCTTCTTGAGTGAACTCTGTCTCCTGTCATTATGAGTTTTGAAGGTGCTCTGCCTAAAGGGTGCCTTTGACTTTGGAGATTGATAGGGCTCAGAAGAGTGCAAGGAGCTGGCAAAACATTCCTTAAATTCAACAAAGCTTCTTCAGGGAGACATTCAGATTTCTGTCTAGACCTTATGGTTGAGTTCACTAGGATAGAAAAGGAAGAGATTCAGGGTTGACACTTTGATTAAAAATAAAGGCTGTACACTTTCCTGGACTGTCTTATAGTCTCTATGACCTAAAGAAAGCAATATGAAAATCACACTGATTCCATCAGTCCCGCCCCCAAATCAAAAGTGCTTCCCTACCATTAATGAGAAGCCAAACAGGAGGAAGCACATACAACATATGAGTGCTACTGGCCACTGTAATAGTGACTGATAAAAGCTTACCAAGTATGAAATATTTTAAGAAAGAATTTGGATGGCGGAGCAAGAAAGTGTGGATGATCGTATCTTTTAAAAATTAAATATTATGTCTTAGATTTATTAGAATGACAAGAGTGGTTACTGGGTAAGCCTACAAATACAATTCATAAAAGGCATGAAATAAGAGCTCATGAACACAGTACCTATCCTCAGACTCCAGAACTGTTTATTTGTACAGTGAAATGCATATTAACGTCTCTGTAATGTTTAATAGATGGCCAGGTGTCAGCTTCACCCCAGAGCACATAAGAGGTCTCTTTTATTAGGAAGTGACAAATTGATGATGTCGATTTTTCTCCTCTCCACTAAAGTGTCTTCCCTCTTTGGTAGAAAGCAAGATTCCTACCCATCTCACCAAAATTTAAGATGATTCAATGATCTGAAGTGCATGAAGAAGCTGAAGAAAAAAACACAATAATTTCTTTTAAAGAAGAGGAGGGAGAAGGGGTTAAAGAAAAACAGAAGTCAATTTAACTTCTGAGCAATGGTGGCATAAGAATGTGGATAATATCTGGGTAAAGATTATGAACGTGGTATTTGCATGACCAAAAACTAGTGGAGCGGAAGAACTTAAAATGTTTTCAAGTAAAATAAATATTGTATCGTACTGAAAGGCTTATTTAAAAGTGGAGGCATCTGCGCTGATATGTGGAGTACCTTCCCTTTCCTGCATCCGTGCTTTTCGGCTCTGGTCACCACAGCTTCTACAGTGCAACCCTAGCAATTCGAAGTAACTGAGTCCTAGCAGGGAAAGAAAAGACAAGCCCTTTGGCAAAAATGTGATCTGTCTCTACAAAATGGCAAATCACAGTCAGCCTGCTGTCTGTCTTGAGGCAATGGCTCATGTCTGCATGGTACTGTCTTTTCTAACATTTTCCCTTTAGATGGCATAATGGTTAATTTGAAGTGTTTTGAAACAAAAATATGTTGTCTATTCCTCACTTAAACTCTTATTATTATTAATGTGTTGGAAAAAAAGTGAATTTTCCTTTTTGGGTTTAGCAAGAACTTCAGTGGGTTTCACTGGAGAGAAAACACCTTTTATTTTGTGCGTGTAAAGAAAAAAGCTCATTTTAGTTGGAATAAAAGTTGCAACCTTTCCTTGTTCTAAAATATTTTTCTACTGTGCTTAAGAAAAATTTTCAACCAGTTTTGGTTGGTAAGTGAATCATGTTCTAAAATTAGTTCTGAGGATTTTATAAAAATAAAAAGTAAAAATTTAACCTGCAATCCAATTGGCCTAATATGTACTATATTTTCACCCTGGAACACGAGTGCTGTGCTTGTTGTAATAATGTTCTATTTGAACCTGCATATTTTTCTTACATGCAATCCATTAAAAGACAAAAATAAAGCTTTCCAGTCCATGCAAAGGTATGAGAAAAAGTTAGCAATGGAGAATCCAACTATAGTGTGGTAAATTCAATCCATTCTTTCTGTTTAATGAGATCAATAGAAAAAAAAATAAGTACCTTAAATATCATCTTGCGAAAATATAGACACATATAATTAAATGAATATATTATAAAATTAACACGCACACACAGAACCAGAGCTACACATCACAGCAAGAAACCAACAAAAAAGCAGTGTGCGAAGCCAACGTGTAGGAAGTGCATGAACATACAAGGGTAGCAGCTGATTTTTGCACCTGGTAAAGCCATAATGGAAAGATCAGCAGGTCAGAAGCGAAGCCAATGAGGGCGTATGTTGCAGGCATGCAATGAGGACACTGGAGGAGGCAAGCCACAGCACGCAGACTTTATGGAGTTAATGTATGAAAAAGCTTACTTCATTTAGAAAGCTCACTAATTGGTCTACCGTTAAATAATCAGTTTTGTCTCCATTGCTGAAAAGAAATTTATTAGAAAAAGTAAGTTTTTGTATATGATGCTACAGTAGGTACGATTTACATGTTGACATTTGTTGATAATTCTAAACTTATTTTCTAACCCTGAAGTAGTGGTGCATTCTGAAAATGGCCAGAGACTGTTTGTAAAGGGGTGGGGGGGGGCGGGGGACAAAAAACAAAAAAACAAAAAACCCACAACAACAAAGGAAAGAAAGCACTCCCACTAGCTTACAGAAAATGTCTGCAGTTCCTCTTTAGCATTATCAAAAGACATTATTTAAAAAACAACATGTAAGTCATCCATTTGAGATAACTGGAATGAATGAACTTTTCAACAACATAATAACATTCCAAATCGAATCTAGTTAGTTCACATAATGGGTTAATACCTAAAGGAGCAGGTTAAAATTGTAGGTAGTTAGTAAAGCCAATGCAAGGGGGAAAAAAAAAGTTCCAGGTGCTGCCACTAACTTATGTAAAAGCTTCTCAAAAAATCAGAGCGAACTTTTACACAGATAAACTAGGGGTGAAAATGTGACCCTGACTAGAGATATTCCTAGGTACTATAAACATACTATAATAAAATATTATGACAAAAAGTTTTAAAACTCTAAAAGGACAAGGATAACATTGATAGGACACTTTCCCATAAATAAAACTTACATTTTTTTAAAAAGATCCTCTATATCTGTCCGAGGACAAATTTTTTGTGTCAGTTCATAGAACTTTTCATAAGTAAATGCTGCAGGCTCAATTTCATCATTCTGTAAAGAATAAAAGTGTGTCATAAATCACGGAACATATTTTCTCCTTAGAGGGAAAGAATCCATAGGATCGTGAAGCAAAGAGATGACCATTTGGGATCCAAGGGCCTCCGTCTCTGATTCTTGCTGACAGAAGCCAGAAGGCCAGCCTCCAGCCTCGGCCAGACCACCCGTACAAGGCATGTGTAAATGAGTGTTTCTAGTTACCGCACAGCCTTGGTTTGTGTGTTCAAACTTCAGCTACAGATGGGCTCGCTCTAGGAAACGTCCCATAGAACATATATTAAGAAACACTTCCTTCTTCTCTACTTGAGAAAGAAAAGCAAGTGCCTGCTTAAAGAATGCTGAATAAATCAAGCCCAAAGTTTACTTATGCTTATTTTGTGAATTTTCACAAGAACACATGAATGGGCTCAGGACAACCCTATAAGACTTTACTTTTCATATGAAAATTTATATTTGAAATAGGATTTGTTAAAGCGGCGACAGACTTAAGTCTTTCTTGCAGTCAATAAATTAATTTCAGTTATTTTAAATCTGAAGGGCCATAAGCACAAATGGTTTGTGTAGGAGGAGGTGCTTCATAAAATACTGCAAGCCATCTTGAAGAACTGAATTTATTAGTCAATTATTCATGCTGACATTGTGCTTGGTTGAGGCAATGTTGATAGCCCTCTCTAAAATAAGCTTTCCATAAACTGTGTAAGAGTCACTTCCTTTTCTTAATAAAGTTGACAAAAACATTTTGAAGTTCACTATATGAATTTGAAAACATTGAGGTTAAAATGTCCAGAAAACAAAAGGAAGGAAGGAAGGAAGGGAGGAAAGAAAGAAAATGAAGAGAAAAGTGACTACATGTGACAATCTAATTCTGAAAATAATTAGATCTATTTAATATTAACGATCTGGCTTTTTACATGTATGAACATAAATAAACAAAATAGTTTTAGAAACACATTAGTAAATCAATGAATACCTTTCCACTGGGAAGACCTAACTCCTTGAGTGCTTGAAAGATCACCTTTTCTGTTTTCCCCGATGCAAAGGTTCTAGTAATACTAGAGCAGAAAAGAAAGGAAAAATTAAACTTATTGTTAATTCTGTTTTCTCTGATGAAAAAATCCACATAATACTAAGGATGGTGGGATAGGGGGAGAAAGAAAAGGAGGATAAAATTACTTCTCATTTCTAGGTGTTTTTCACTTCCCAAACTAGCTCCTGCAATGTCCCTGTGGTCGCCAGCTAGTTGTGCTAGTGGGGCAACTTGATTCTAAGGAAGGCCATCCCCTTGGGTGCTTGTGAATACAAGAGGCACTGGGGGATACATACTGTAGGACAAAAACAATGATAAATTCTGACCCTACCAAATCACTTTCTTGGGAAAAAGGAATGTGGCAGATGGAACAATAGCTCTGGAAAAAGATCTCATGCGGACGATATATAGGCTTGGAAAAAAGAAGGGGGACCCCTTAGAACTTAGCCCCTGCCTGTGAACACTCTTACCCTGGTTTCACACTTACTACAGCTGACATGCATCACCAGACATATTTCGCTTATGTGTTTGTTTTTTGAGCTAAGCACCCTGGAGCTACTCTGAAATATCAGTTGCCTCAAAGACTGGGTTGTTTATTATGAAAGTGATAGGTGTGGGGATGAGGGGAGGCAGGGGAACAATTATCCAGTGTTTCAACAGAATTTTGGCACTCCCCTAAGACATGGTATTTTTGAATAATGGTGCTACCTTTTAATTAGTATGGTGTACATTAAGGCTAGTAAATGGATACTGCCTCAATAAGCGTATCTTCTAATGATAAAAGTAAGAAAAAGAGACTCCCTATGATCAGTATATTGGTGACCCTCAGAATGAACGCCGTTGAGGAAAGAGGACTGGGTGCCCTGGAATCCACACTTGGCTATGAGCCATCCCTTAGGCACCGAAAGGAGCCTTCGTTCACTCCGATTGGTAATTTGTCACCACAACAACTTAAACTCTAAATCAGAAGTCCAGCTTCCACTTGAAGATAAAGCTTACTTTCTCCTCTGTGAAGCTTGGCTTTAGAAAGCCTTCCCTGTGAGCAAAAGAGGATCTGTAACAGCGCCTCCCCCAGCCCAGCCTCGTCATGCACTTCACCATTCACGTTAAGTGGAAGGCAAGCTCCAAATGTAAGCACTGACCGCCAGTTAACCTTCACGAGTAGGAGAAAGAACCACTTCACCTGCAGAGTACAACTTCCCAAAATAGACTGGAAACAACTGACTTTAAGTAAATAAATCCTTATGTATTCATTCAAAGTTTTATTGTTTCATACTCGGTCCAAGAATACTTCAAGAGATACATTTTTAAGAATGCTTGAGACAGTTGTATTCAAATATATGGCAGCCTAGGAATTCTCTTTAACAAATCTACAGACATGTTAGAGTATACATGTTTGACATTAGTAAAAATGGTTTCTAGTGTAGAGGATGCTATTTCCACAATTTCTCACTTCTCTGGAGTTCATGGAATTTTTATACATTAAAGTGGGTTGAGAAAGCAATTTACCTGACCTTTATAATACAGGGGGAAAGTAGCTATTCAATGAGTACTTTTTTAAAGTGTGTTTTAATAGAGGAGCTATAGGCCCCCAGCAGGATTTGGAATGTCTGCTTCCTGTACTCAGGAGGAAACACTTTGCATAGCAAATCAGGGGTATCTCAACTAACTTGAGCTTCTCTTAGGTTTGAACAAGCATGGCAAAGGAGATGAAAACTTACTGACGTGGTCATGAAGGTAGCAGGTATAGGGTCTGAGCATTTCTGGTAAAACAGAACCTGGGTGTTGGGTACAGGGTGGAAGGGAAGAATGTATAAGCATAGAATTTCTGGCTAGAATTTGGTGAAGTGACAAAAAATAGGAAGTAGAACATCTCATGGAAATACGGAGGTCCAAGCATTTGTGAGGAAATAGAGAACTTGAGAGAGGAAATAGGGTGTCTAGTGCCAGCACAGAGGGAAATCCATGTAGAAATATACTGGGGGGTGGGGAGGCGAAGTCTGAGCCTAATGATATGACTGCACAAAAGACAATAAAGGCAAGAAGTGGCCTAACGGCCAGAGAGTTTATTCTCACGCCCGTCTTTTCATGAGAGGACTTGGGCTGGGCAACCTCGCCAAAGATTTGCCCACCTCATTCTATAAAGGAGACCAAACCCAGGACGGAAAATGAGAGCAAAGAAGTCGAACAGACCATTCCCCTGGGATGGTATCTTTGTCGCCTTTGCTTCAGGAATCATTCTTGAGCCTTAAAATGGATTCGGTCAAGGGTGAGGAGTATGTAGAGAGAAGGTAAATTCTTTGAGTTTCCAGTTGCATCAGAGGCCCAGCAGAATGTCATGTCACTAGGGTCCTGAGAGAAACACACTTATCACAGGCTAGGGGCATTTTAGACACCATCACGGGGCATTTCATAGAAACATAGACTGTTTATAAAGGACTATGATTTAGTCGACTCTATATACAGCCTCATGCCTGCAGAGTATAGCTTAGTACTTTATAGCTATGAGATGCACAATGAGTTTTTACTGAATCAAAATAAACCACCTTCTCAAAGGAAACGCCATAAAAGCAAATACCCGTAAGTGGTACCCAGTCCTATTAGAGTCCTGGGTTACATTCCATGTTTCAGGGTACCTTACAGGTGATTAAGCCAGCAAAAATCCTAGAAACTAAGGGAGTCTTATTATTTGCTTGCCCTCAAAGGGTTCACAACCTATCCAATGGTTTTAACACCACTGTCTGAAACAGTCAGAGAGGACTCATGAAGTGAAGCCTCAGCAGAACCAGACCCTCCTTGCAGGCAGCTGAGCCTTCATGACATGGGTGGATAACACAGGAGTGGGCTGTCATGACCATCCCTGAGGTCTCAGCCTTCTTTAACAGAACTGACCCCTCCAGACTTCTTCAAGCCATAGCCCCTATTGTCTGGCTACCATTTCCCAACTTTCTAGCTATTGGTTCCAACTCCAGGTTATAAGGAATTGGAGATGGCAAAAGAAAAGAGTGACATCCAAAGCTTTGGACTAAGAGGGAAGATAAATTGCATGTGAGTTTGTAAGTCTGAGAGAGAAAGCAGAGTGCATAAAATTACATGCATAGAAAGAAAAGAGAAGAGAGAGATAAAGGGAAAGACTTTCTTCATTCATCATTCCTGACACTTCCTGGATATTAAATTTTAGCTAATGTCAAAGAGCAGGAGCCACTCCCAAGCGATGCAGTGACTATGAAGCCAGATCCCCTTGAGTGTCATGCACAGTATACTAATAGTTTCCGTTTATTAAAAACTCCGGAATGATAGTGATGAAATGATATTTTAAAAGTGTTTACTCTTCATATCCATTAAAACATTCAGAACAATTTCCACCTAGCCCTTGGCAGCTCATCCACCAGATTTAGCTGCCTTTTTTTCTGGCACAGTATCAATTCTCCATCAACTCTAACAAACTGCCCCCGAATCACAGATGTCTTGTGTCAAACACCTGTTAATACTGGCAGGCGCCAATGAGTTCATGTCCAAGAGAGCTACGGAAGATGACAAAATATCTAGGCTATTGCTACAAAAAAAAAGGGAGAATAATTTTGTATGTGAACATGCTAGATAAAGATCGTTAGAATCAGAAGAGGCTTCCAACATCCTATAACAGCAGTTTGATTAAGGACAATACATACACATGAAACCAGAACCGCTAGTTACAAGTGCTCTGATTATAATTTATGTGTTTTCTACTTTGTCAATTTCCTGAATCTTGGAAGAAAAAGCAGGAGAATACGGTATGTAAAAACAGATCCAACTTACATTTCTGTTTACACTGCTATCTGTGTTCTCTAAGTTTGGACTTATTACTTCAATACTAAATTTAAATAAAAATGCACTATATTTTTGGCTAAAGCCATAGGATGCTGGGGATATTAAAATAATTGTCTTACTATTGCTCAAGAGAGCAAAGGGTTTTCAATAAAATAAGGATCAGTGTAGTCTTTGACAACAACCATCAGTCAAGGACCCTAACAAGGCTATTTTTAAACTGTAAAGCAGGCATAAAATTGACTTGCTAGTCAGTTATTAAATAAAAAGCAGAGAATCCTACATATAGATTTGTAAAGACCACAGAAAACACATGAGGTCTATAATCCTGTAAGCCCTCAATAAAAGGTTAAATAAAAGGAACACTGCATAAAGTCTTTTTTTTATGAGTTGTATGCTTTTTCTCATTGATATTTCACTTGTGTCACATGAATCCTTTAGTTCATGATTGTTATAATACATGAAATCTTAATAAATGATGATTTCTAGGGCAATTCTGTTAAATGTGGAAAGAATAGTGTCAAGGGAATACTGAGATGCTCTCATAGGCATGCAGAACGGAAGCTTCAGAGCAGAACGAAGTAGCTGGGCAGAAAGGGAAGCCTGGAAGAGTCCGAGCCGGCGAGCATGATCAGCAAGCAGCTGCTCTAGTATGTCTACTCAAAAGCTATACAGGTGACTACACTGTACTTCGCGATTTTGTTATTATTTGTTGGTTGGCTTCTCTGCTGAAGTGGTATCCAGAGAAGTCAACATGAACCTAAGTCTGGAGATTCTTAGAAGAGTACGTTGGCTCTGGAGGAACCTGTGTTTGATTACGGTTGTGGGTGTAGGTTCATGAATCCAAATGTACTCCTGGCCTTATGTGGATAGCAGAAGCTCTGGGGGCAGTCCAGCTTCTGCCATTTTCATCAAGTGCTTATACAAACACCAACCAAAATGATACCAGAGAGTTTCTGGTAAAGAATACCTGTCACTACCATCGTAAGAACTTCCAACTGTATCCACAAACTATTAGCAAACGCTAACACCTAAGAAGGAATGGAGAGGCAGAAAGGAGGGAAGCTTGCGGACCCCTCAGAGGGTAAATAGATCAGCTAAGTATTAAAGGACACACGTGGAGGATGTATCTGGCTCATGTTCCTTCCCTCTTGATTCCACCAAAGTCTTTCTGCCGTGTTTTTCTTTGTCATTGTTACCTTTGGCAGGGTGAGGAACTGACAGCCAGGAAGAGTGCGTACTGTTATTGAGAGTCCACCTAGAGAGCAAGTGGCCAGAAGTCAAAGAAGGAGCCCAGCACCCTGGTCACCAAAGAGCGGCAAAGCCTAGAATGAGATGCACTGTCCAGGGGCACCACACTTCCTAGGACACAGTCCACACAATTCTACTGTAGGAGCACAATATAAACTTTAATTTTAGCCAATGGTTGCTCAGGGCAAGTAGGTAAATGACATTTAAACCTTAAAAACCCATTTATTTGAAGATTTAAAAAAAATAATGCTACATTTTCAGGTGCTCTTTAAATTATCAAAGTAGAGTTGATGCTGCCACCGATTCTCAGGAAAAATGTAACTTCACGTCTGTAAATGATTTTTACAAACTAAATATGGCATTTGACGAAGTGATTCAAGCTAAGCTTCCAGAAATTTTTTAGTTAAAGCAGTTAATGAGTACTTGCAGAGGGCTCTCTCTTTGCTCTGGTATCATGAGGGTTGACACAGGGTGTGGACTTACCTCCTAACTGGAATTTTACCATTTGTGTTGGTCATAAATGCCAATTTCATCCAGCTAGAAAACAATAGTAACAACATTATTTTAATGTTTCTTAGGATAAACAGCTTGAATCCAGATAAGAACTTTATAAAATCTTTTATTCGAACAAAGAATATTTATTTTGAAAACCAGAGACAATTATATACTGTGAGATGAATTTACAGTTGCCAGATTTAGCAAATAAAAATATAGGACTTTCAGTTAAAATTGAATTTCAAGTAAAGAATAAACAGATTTTTTTACTATAAGTATTTCCAAATATGCACAGGGCATACTTATACAAAAAAATTATTTGTTACTTATCTGAAATTCAAATTTAACTGAGAGTTCCATATTTTTTCTGGCAATCCCGAGTGATGAGAAAATTGCGGGCTTATGCGGAGCAAAACAAATCGTCAGTACTTACTTGGTGATTACTGCTCTTTAATAATCTACTAAGGTGGTAAAAATTGCAAATGGCAGTGATGCTAGCCAACCCTTTCTTGAGGACCCATAGGGACCCCCCAACTCTCAGCTCCCAGTGCAGTGACCCATAGATCAAATGGGCACCTTCTTTAATTTCCAATGCTAAGGGATATTCATCAACTCAAACCAATGGTCAGCAACTCCTTGTTTTATCCAGGCTTTCCAGAACACACGGAGACCCAGGACACTGGTGCTAGGACTGTTCTTAGCTAATGACTCCCATTCTCACTGTTTCTAACACAAATATTCTAATAATCTAATAATAACATGAAGACTGGGTAAAGTTTCTATCTTAGGTCAAGTTTCCTAGGAGCACAAGTAACCGACTATCGAGGGGATGTTTTCAGAACCACAGGAGTGAGGGCAGCATATAGGACAGCAAAAACAGTTAAGCAAAGTCGTGGGCTCAGCTAGAGCTTCAGACTGATGCCACAGGGAGCTCTGGAGCATGATCTACATCAGACTTGGTGGCAAGAAGGCAGGCCTTTTTATTCCGTTTCAGCCTAAATTGGCCATAGGCTTCCCCTAGAAGGTGGGAGGAGTGTGATCTCGCAGGAACAGTGACTCTCCTTCAGTAGAAAGCAATTCTCTGGAGAAGCGGGCAGGTATGAGCCCTGGTCAGCTAACCCTTACAGCATCTGGTGGATGAGCGAACACTAGCTCCACACAGGAGTCTAAGAAGGATAGGAATGGGAACAGATCAGATCTGTTATCCAGATATGGACATGAGGGTTACTTAGCTGTCAGCGGGCATTCCAAACATCTTTGAACTCTGGGGACTCTTATCAGTGCCCAAAGTCCTAACATCAAAATACCTGCTGGGTTGCTCTTTAGATTTTTTCTCTCTACAGCAACTGTAGAGGGAAAGGAGAAGCAGAGTGGCCCAGATGGGAGTCATAGCCCAGAGCTATTACTCTAAAAGGACCTGCTAAAGGAAGAGAAAGTATGGAGTGGAAGTGCCCAAAGGACTGACCTCCCTTCCCATTGCCCGGCAGTCCAAGGAATCACACCCATGGTGCTGGGCCTGGTTGAGAGATGTGGGGTCATGACTGCAATTTCTCAGTGTGGTTCACTCCTGCACCTCACTACTGCCTGCCAGTGGCCCCGCGATGGCAGGCAGCCCTACTTTTCCATGGACCACTGCTTTTCGAACAGGCTAACTTTGGGTTTGGCTATGATTTCTACTTGAGTGGCTTTCATGTCACCTTGAAAGAATAACTTGGGCAGGGTTAAAATTCTACCACATAATACCCCACTGGATTTAGGATACAGTGAGCCACGGTAAGGCTTTCTGAATTTCCAAAGTACCTTCGGGTCCCCCTGATTGTGTGCTAAGCGCTCCTTGGGGTCAGTTTTCCCTTATAAACCCTAACAGTGGGTGCTGTTGCAAGTGTGTCTTTTGTTCACATTCCCCATTTCTCAGTCTCACACAACAGAGGCTCCAGCTACAACAGTACTCAACTATGGCCCCAGGCGCACAGAGCAGAATCAGCAGACTCGGTCTGGGGACATAGAAATCAGCGCCCACAACCAGGGGACACTAGGGGCAGAGCCTGAGGTTCCAGCATCGTTCCGGCATCTTCCTGCCATCAACCTTTCCTTTCATATAGTTTTTGGTTTGTGAGTTTATCACACTTGCCCTGCCAGGTGACATAAGAGTATAGGTATGTATCAGTCGATGGCTTCTTCCAGGTCAGGAACATGGAGGGGAAGGTAAGCAAGATGTTGTCTGGCCATATACTAAGCTTCATCTAACAATCTGACCATTTGCTTGCTAACAGCCAAGTACAATGGGTGATGTAAACAAAACTCACTGTTTCTTGAGGCATGTCATTGGACTGACGTTGTTGGCCCTGAAGTTGTGTATGATTGATCTCAGGCCGTCTACCCATTGCTGAAAGAGAAAGAAAAAGTGTTCTTGGTGAATAAACCTGCTGGAGCTAAACACAGTTTTTATTAGATAGCTCGTGCCCATTTTTGTAATAATATCATAAACTCTTCTTTTATCCTCTTCCCGCCACACAGCCATCTTCATTTTGCATGCTCATATTTTATTCTTTAATAAACAGCTTTCATTCTTTCCATGAAGATAAATGTGGCATCCATAATGTCAGTAAACTTTGGGCTGTCACAAAGGAATGCTGCCACTGATTGACTTGTTAAGCCTTCTATTTGCAGCTTATTTAAATATAGGCCCCTTTTCAGTCACTGGCAATCTTAATAATTTCTAAGTAACATTATACAAGATAACATATTTAGCTATTCCGACTTTAGACAATGAATGCCTTCGGGTTTCAACAATATTATTGTGTGATTCTATTTCAGTCTCAGAGTTTGTTACATATCTTACCTGTCTGTGTTTTATAGCCTTAAAAAGCCTTACAAAGTAAAACACGCACTGATTGCCAAGGTGCCCCAAAGAAAACAGTGATGTGCTTACATAATTTCCATCTAAGGACTTGGACCTCAGTTTTAGTTCATAACATCAACACATGAATTTGCAAGGAAAAATGAAGGAAGATTGTACATGGCAGTAAAGGAATCTGGATCTCTAAATGGCATTTTACTAGAAAAGGCTGCCCCGTGAGTTAAGGCCCACTTTGTCCTTGGGTCCAATAACTGTGCCAATGAATGCCAAAACAGGCTGGTAAAATAAAGAATCCCATTCTTGGCAAAATATTTTGTACCAAATTAATATTGAAGATTGAAACAGAACTGGAGCTGCCACACAAGCCAGTACCTTACTTTCTTAGATTTATAGTCTGACTGCTGAAGCTCTGTGCTGAGAAAGGAAAATATTTTGGAATAGATAGTCACGTAGATGTACATTCTACCCGCACTCTCCAGTATGGTAGCCACTAGCCACATGTGGTTATTTAAATTTGAACCAAATAAAAACAAAACCCAGTGCCTCCATTGCACTAGTCCCATTTCAAGTGTTCAAAGACCAACACAAAGCTAGTGCCCATCATATTGGACTATGTAAAAAAAGAACATTTTATCATCACAGAAGATTCCGTTGGACAGCACTGCAAAGTACTACTGGGTTTAGCGTAGTCAAATGATTTGGGCCCTACAAGGACTAAAGGTGAGGATGGAGTTCTAGAAGAGTGTGTATAGTTTTAATTTTAATTGTGGTAAAATATATATAACATAAAGCTTATCAATTCAACCATTTTTAAGTGAACAATTCAGTGGCATATATGATATACACATTGTTGTGCAACCATCAGCATCATCCATCTCCAGGACTCTTTTCATCTTGCAAAACTGAAACTCTGTCCCACTGTAGCTATTAAACAACAACTCTCTGTTTTCTTCTCCCCCTAGACCCTGGCAACTGTTCTATTTCCATCTTTATGAATTTGACTATTCTAGGTACCTCATATAAGTAAAACCATATAGTGTCTGTCTTTTTGTGATTGGCTTATTTCACTTAGTATAAAGTCTCTGAGGTTCATCCATGTAGCATGTGTCAGAATTTCCTTCTTTTAAAGGCTGAATAACATTCCATTGTCCATAAATACCACATTTGGTTTATCCACTCATCTGTTGATAGGCACTTGGGTTCCTTCCACCTGTTGGCCATTGCAAAGAATGCTGCTGTGAACATGGGTATACAAATAAGTTCCTGCTTTCAGTTCTTTTGGGCATATACCCAGAAGTGGACTTGCTGGATCACAAGGCAATTCTGTTTTTAATTTTTTGAGGAATCACCATACTGTTTTCCATGGCGGCCATAGCGTTTTTACAATCTCACCAACAGTGCACAAGGGTTCCAATTTCTCCACATCCCTGCCAACACTTATTTTATTTTATTTTTATTTTTTGATAGTAGTTATCCTAATGAAGTAAACCTATCAGAGTTTTCACTTTCTTCTTTACACTCCAATCATACCTATAAGCTTTCCGAGGAAGGACTTGGGAGCTAAAAGAGGTAAATTCCCTTTTACAACTAGAAAAGGTCATTTTCTGAAGACTAGTACTGAAAGCCTCAGCAAGCATAACAGTGAGGTCAGGATTCTGAGGGAGGAGGAAGAAATGAAATAGTAGCATTAAAGAAATGCCTCAATTATTTTCATCCTCAGACTTTACTTCCTCTGTAAGGCTAAATACAGGACTCTAACTCCCTGGGGACTATCAAATATCCTGTTACTGGTCTAACAAACCATAAGCCCACACAGTTTCCCAAGAGGAGACAGAAAAAGCACAAAAAATTGGTTTGGCATTAACTGGGAAGCATTTTCTCAACCTGAAGTCTTGGTACTTGTTCCAAAACACAAAACAAAGTCCATGGTTTTCTAGGACAGAAAAGTGGACAATTTTTGAGACTGTTCACTGGCTTTTTCTGATTGTTCTAATTTAGTTGTTTCTAAAAACAGATTATAGAGATGCTGGCTTTGAAGAGGCTTCAACAACTTCTATCCACTTTTGAAAATACGGTGCTGGTAAAGAATCTTGTTTATTGTGATGGAAGGGTCCCTGAGAATGACCTTTGAGGTCATCACTCCAGTGAGAGAACATGCTTTATATAGTAGGAAATGCCACCAGGACCCTCACAAGTCTTAATGTCCCCTGGGAGGGAGGTTGCTGCTTCATTCTCTTTGTGATGTTGAAAATGAGGTTAAGGGTCTTGCCCAAGGTCACAGAGCTGTGGGTTCAGGGCCGAAAGGTGGTAAGAACGCTGCAGTCTGCCCTTCACATTTGGGATATTTTCACTCAATAGCAGTTCACATGTCTCCCTCCATGACATGGAAAAGTCCTAGACATTTCTTTCTCTCTATGATTTTTTTCAGGTAATGTACACCTAGCATAATAAGTCCAAAAGACTACAGGAAATATGTTAAGCATTTTGCATTTTTGCTTTGTTTTGTTTTTAACACAAAATAAATGAAATACCAGCAGGTGTCAGCAGAGCCTGAAAGTTTAGTTGGAAAGTTGTGCCAGGAGTGAACTAGATGCATATCAACTTTGAATGTTTCAAGATTAATAGAAGAAAAAAAAATTGACTTAGATATGTTTTCCTGGATGGCTGAAAATAAGTATATATGTGAATTGTCTACATAAGGCCCCAAAAGGTATGTCTTCAAGCCTTGGGCTGCTTGTTCCTAGGATTATACCCTGACACGTTGAGCACATACATTGGCCCAATGATGACACATTCACAATAGTATTCCTACTAACTGGGCGTCTTCCCTCTGGTCCTGCTCATCCTGAGTGGGTACATGTAACCTGGATGCAGAGGAGCCAGCCCACAGGAGCGATTCGGGTCAGATGTCCAAATTAGCAGCTTCTGCACTTCCCCAGTAGGTCGTAATTATTACTGTTCTCTAGTTTTTTAATCCTTTCCTATCTCGTCTAAATTAACTTAAAGCTTATTTCGGCCCTTGCTAGGAGAGGGAAGCAAGGTGCTTCAAGGAACTCTTGAGAGCTTGTGCTGGGACCTGTGGGGGTAAAGGAGGGAGGAACAGGAGATGTGGCTGTCTCCTTTGCCCTCAGAAAACTAAGACTGTCATAGACAAAATTAATCTCTTTCCCAATTAAAAAAAAATGTATAGAGACACAGGTATAACAAAACTAAACCAAAAAAAAAAAAGAATACGAATTTACATGGAGCAGATATCTTACTTAAAAATCATTTGTTAGCTTTTTTTAAGGTTATGAAAGTAATATTTAGATCCCTTTGTAGAAAAATGTAAAGCAAAAAAGCATAAAGCAAAATGTAAACATCACCCCAAATACCATTACAACAAGTTCTCACTTAACGTCATGGATAGTTTCTGTGACTTTAAGTGAAATGATGCATAACAAAACTTTTACCATAGGCTAATTGATATAAACAAGAGTTAAGTTCCTTTGGCATCTCATCAACTTTATAACGAAACACAGTGAACAAAATGTCCTGTTATTCAAGGTCTTGCTGTACTGATATTAAGAAATAACCACTGACAACATTTTGCAATTTGTCCTTCTAGCCCTTTCCTATGCATATAGATTTGTCATTTTGAATAACTATCATTATCATTGTTATACTGTCAGCACTTCAGACAGAGTTGTTGTTCCTTCAACTCAGTCTTATCTCTAGATTTTGTTCCCAAAGTATTCATTTTAGTCTTTAAAGACATTTTGTCAAAGCAAACAGTAACAGAGACCTTGTGACACTTTCCAAGTTTCTATGTAATTTTCTCGAAAGAAAAGACTCAGTAGTATCCTCCCTAATCTTTTTGTGTCTGGCTTTCTGTTTTCTAAGAGGCGGCTACTGGTGGAGGTGGTGGAGGCATCTTAACTAAGTCTGCTCAAAGTTAACTAGAGACTTGCTGCTTAAGGGACCAGTAGTATCAGAATCATCTGGGAATTATTAAAATTCAAATTATCAGGCTCCACCTATTAAATCTGTCTCTAGGGCTGGGAAACAGAAATCTGTGTTTAAATGACCGTTCCAAGTTATTCTTCAGCAAACTTGCTTTTAAGAAGCTCTGTTCTAAATCCATGCTACTCGAGGGGGTGAGAGGTATTCCTGGACCAACAGTATCAACATGACCTGGGAGCTGGTTAGAAATACAGAATCTCAGGTCTCATCTCAGACCCACTGGATCAAAATGCGCATTTAATAACATCTCCAGATGACTCCTGTGCACATTCCGTTTGAGAAGCATGGTCTAGGAGTGGGGTCTCTCCCAACTTGGAGCATCTCCTTCCATTTTCCACCTAGGAAGGTTTAGGTTTGGCTTCCTAAGGGAGGTGAAGGTTTCCTCCAGCACCTTCAGCTGGAATAGGAGATCTTCTACTAAGGCCCATGGAAAGAGCACAGCTCTTGATATGCTGTTTTGTTTTTGTCATATCCCTCCCTACCTGGGCTGAACAAATCTGCATTCACTAAAATGGAAATTCTGACTTGCATATTTAGGGGACTGAAGTTCAATTGCTTGTTATGTGGAAATGAGAGGAGGCAAGATACTGCAAGTAGTGACTTCCACCTTCCCCAGGTCTGAGCTGTGAAAATTATCAATGGATGGGGAAATATTTAGAACATGGGAACTTTTGTGTACCTATAATTCATAAAGTTTGATCTATGCAACATCTTTTTGTGTTTGTTTGGTTAAGTAAGTGGGGATTAGGAAAAGTCAGGGCATATTTCAATTGGCTATTCGAAGAGTGCTTAATTGTTCTAACAATTAATTCGTTTTCATCTGTTCAAACTTAAGCCAAGAATTTCTATAATTTGAAGTATAGCTTTTGATCTCTTTATACTATGAGTTCTGGTAACACTGAAGGGCGTTCAAGAAGAAAAATAAGACTTAATTCCATGCACTTGAGGCAAACCATGAAACTTTTCATGTAAGATTTCTATAGTGTCTGATATTGTAGTAAGACAAGATTCTTTATAAAGTGCTTAGAATGTAAAATTGCAACATTTCACAAATCTTCGTTTGAGTAATAGTGGAGTTACAACATCTTTATAGTGAACTAGAAACTTAGTTTTAGGAAGACATTTGAGCTTTTGCACTACAGTTTGAGCATTGCCACTACATTCAGCAGTGGCTTAGATTCTAAAGACACTATTAGTAGAACCCAAAAGGTTTTCTCTTATGGGTCTATATAAGCGAAGTGAATGGAATCATTTCAGTTCAGTTAAGATAAATATTAGTTGGCATTAAATTGTCAATATTTAAATTTGATGGCAGGCCAAGGGGAAGACATTTCCAGCTGGCACACTGTTAGAAGAAAACTATGTGGATAGCACTCAGACACTAGATTAGCAGTTCCCAGAGCCTGCCGAACATTAGAATCCCCTACGGGGTTTATATGACATTTCAGAAGCCTGGACACCACCCCTGGAGATTCCCTATAACAATCTGAATTTGTTGGGCCATCAATCTACTTCTTAGACACTGCAGATAATTCTAATGTGAATCTACAACTGAACTAGAACACATAAACTAAATTTGGTTTATCCCAGTATTCTTCAACTTTACTGTGCATTTGGAGCACTTGGGGATTTAGTTAAAGTACAGATTCAGATGTAGTAGGTCTAGTTTCTGCATTGAAGATTCTGCATTTTTTTCCTGACTTAAAAATTTTAAGTGGATCTCCAGTCAAGATGGCAGAATAGGTAAACGACTTCTCTTGAGATCACATCTAAATTACAACTAAACTACAAAACAACCATCACTGAAAATCATCTGAAGTCTAGCTGAACAGAAGTCCTGCAACTGAGGACTTGTAGAGGGGGCGACCTCGAGACCGGCAGGAGGGGTGGAGACAGAGAACAAGCTAGTCTCATACACGAGCTGGCAGTTGAAAAATCAAGAGGGATATCTTGGCTGTGGAGGTTCCCCTGAGAAGCAGGGAAGGAGGGGTCCCAGCCTGACCCAGTCTCCAGCCAAAGGTTCCAGTGCCAGCAAAAAAGTACCCACAAAATGTGGATGTGAAAATCAGTGGAGATTGTGGCTGAGTGAGACGGAAGGCTATAGGAGTCCCAGGTGCTCCTCTTAAGTGGAAGTACCTGCTTGTGGACTTACTTTGAGCTTCAGTGCTGGGGCAGCAGCTCCAAAGGCACCAGGGATATACAGGGAGGAACTGAATTGTCTGGCTTTAGGGATAGGCCTGGAGGGACAGCTTTCTCCCAGACACAGGTGCTGACAGAGGGCCGTTGTTCCTTTGTTGAGCCTCCACACTCCCAGCATGCAGACATAGGCGGCCTCCATATCTCAGCCTTTATTAACCTAGCTAACACCATTCGCCCTGCTCTGGTGATTCCTTGAGACCCTGTCCTACCCAACTTGTGGGCTCACGCACAGGACAAGCTTTTTCCATACAAATGGCCTGTCTTGGCTCATGCTACGGACTTGTCTAAATTCTCTCAAAGGTTCGCAAACCCCAAAGCAGCACCTGGCCTCAGTGCACCCCAGACCTCCTGCTGAGCAGCCCCAAGCCTGGCTCTAGCGGCAGTTGGTCTTGGTTCATAGATTGGCCTCTCCAAGCCCAGCATGTGTGGCAGCCATCTGTGGATTGCTTGGCAACTCATGATAGGTGGCCCCGGGCAGGGCACAAGCTGCAGCTAAACTTGGCCAGAGACAGGGCTCCTCCCAGAAGGCCCTGGGGCTGGCATGCCAGGTGGCTAGCTTTGGACTGAACTAGAGTACCACCCAGGGCCACATCACAAGATACAAGAGCCCCACTAAAGCAAATCCTGCTCTGTAGGGTCAGTCCCTGCACAACAGCTCCTCTGCTGTAGTCATGACCAGTCCTTATAAATAATCAACGGAGGGCCAACCTCTCCCATTGATCTGCAAACAGCAATTAAGGTCAAATCTTGACAGGAGGGCACACACAACACATACAAGGGACATACCTGGAGCACTGGCTCGGATGACCAGAGAGACTGCACTACTGGGTCCCATAGGACACTTACTGCATAAGGCCACTGCACTAAGACTGAGAGACATAGCAGTCCTACCTAAAAGAAACAAACGCAGAGAGGCAGCCAAAATGGGGAAACAAAGAAACATGTCCCAAATAAAAGAACAGAACAAAGCTCCAGAAAAAGTACTAAACAAAATAGAGACAAGCAATCTACCAGATGCAGAGTTCAAAACACTGGTTATAAGGATGCTCAATGAACTTAGGAAGAGAGTAGATGAATTCAGTAAGAACTTTAACAAAGAGATAGAAAACATAAACATGGAGATTAAAAACATTAAAAAAAACCAATCAGAAATAAAGAACACAATAACTGAAATGAAGAATATTTCAGGAGACATCAACAGTAGATTAGATGAAGTGGAGGATCAAATCAGTGATTTAAATGATAAGGTAGCAGAAAGCGCCCAATGAGAAGAGCATCCAAAAAATCGAGAATAATTTAAGGGGCCTCTGGCATACTAACATTTGCATCGTTGGGGTACCAGAAGGAGAAGAGAGAGAGCAAGGAATTGAAAAACTATTTGAAGAAATACTCATGGAAACCTTCCCCAATCTGGCAAAGGAAATAGACATACAAGCCCAGAAGGTGCAGAGAGTCCTAAACAAGATGAATCCAAAGAGGCCCACACCAAGACACATCATAATTAAATGCCAAAAGTTAAAGACAAAGAGAGAATCTTAAAAGCAGCAAGAGAAAGGCAGATAGTTACCTACACATCATCTCCCATAAGACAGTGAGCTGATTTCTCAAAAGAAACTTTGCAGGCCAGAAGGGATTGGTAGGAAATATTCAAAGTGATGGAAAGCAATGCCCCACAATCAATACTGCTCTACCCAGCAAAGCTATCATTTAGAACTGAAGGATAGATAAAAAGCTTCCCAGACAATAAAAAGCTAAAGGAGTTCATCACTACCAAACCAGTATCACAAGAAATGTTAGAGGGACAAAGAAGGAGAAAGGGGAGGAAGAAGAAAGAAAATAGATAAAAAATGAATAATAAAATGGCAATAACTACACATTTATCAACAATGTCCTTAGATGTAAATAAATATTCCAATCAAAAGATAGGGTAGCTGAATGGATAAGAAAAAAAGACCTTACATATGCTGCCTACAAGAGACTCACATCAGATCAAAAGACACATACATACTGAAAGTAAAGAGAAAAAGAGATTTCATGAAAAGGGAAACAAAGAAAAAGCTGGGGTAGCAATAGTTATACCTGACACAATAGACTTTAAAATAAAGGCTGTAACAGGAGGCAAAGAAGGACCCAAAAATACCACTTCTGGATAAATATCTGAAGAAACTCAAAATACTACTTTGAAGGGACATGTGCATCTATATGTTCATTGTGGCGTTATTTACAATAGCCAAGATATGGAGGCACACCGGGTGTCCATCAACGGACGAATGAATAAAGAAGTGGTACATATATACAATGGAATATTACTCAGCCATAAGAAGAAAATGAAATTTTGACACCTGCAACACCATGGATGGACCCAGAAGGCATTATGCTAGGTGGAGTAGGTCAGACAGAGAAGGACAAGTGCCATGTGATTTCGCTTATATGTGGAATCTGAAGAACAAGGTGAATGAACAGGCAGGGCAGAAACAGACTCACAGATGCAGAGAGCTTTTTATGGTTGCCAGATGGCGGTGGTGGGGAGGTGAGAAGAGGGAAGGGATTAAGAAGCACAAATTGGTGGCTACAAAATAGGCAGGGGGATGTAAGGTATAGAATAAGGAATATAGTCAATATTATTGTAATAACTATACATGGCATCAGATGGGTATTAGATTTCTTGGGGTGATTACTTTATAAGTTGTAGAAGTGTCTAATCATCATATTGTACATCTGAAACTACTATATGTTGTATGCCAATTGTAAATGAAAAATAAAAAATTATTTTAAAAAAGTATAAGTATAGTTGTTATATAATCATATTGGTTATATTGGTTTAAGTATAGTTGTTATATAATCTTATTGGTTTAAGTATAGTTGTTATATAATCTTATATTGGTTATATTAATTTCAGGTGTACAATATAGTGATTCAACATTCATACCTCACAATATGATCACTCCACTAATTCTAGTAATTATCTGTCACCATGCAAACTTTTGCATTCCCCTGATGATTAGTGATATTGAGCATGCTGTCATATGTCTGTTGGCCGAAGATTCTGCATTTCTTCGAGCTTCCAAGAGATCTTACGTAGGTATGTGAGTTTGTTTCCTGTGTCCTGTTCACACAAGGGTAGCAGGGCTTATAGGTTATTTCTAGACAAAATGCATATCTTGAATACCACTAAGAAGTCTAGCAATGAAAAAGCAGTTCTACTCTCCGTTATGCCAGCTACTCTAAGTGGTTCCCCAGATCAGCAGCATGAGCATCACATAGGAGTTTATTAGGAATGGCAATTCTCAGGCCCCACCCAAAACCTATAGCATTAGATACTCTGGGGGTGGGGCCCAGGAATCTGCAATTAAGCAGGCCCTCCAGGTGACTCTAATGCAACAATCACTGTATTATGCTGGTGCTCTGATACTAGCATAGTTGAAGAGGGTATGAAGGTGGCCACTGGAGAGCAGACTTGTCTGGTTTTGTTTTTAATCAATATTATTGAGGTATAATTTATATATAATAAATTGCCTATGGGCTTTTGATTCAAGCTGTTGAAATGATAACTAACCACCCTTAGGATGAGTCCTACCAACTGACACTCTTCGATTTTTAAATTCTCATTCCCCTGTTTTAGATTAAAATTCATACACACACAACTCACTGTATGTGCTAAAGTATTTTAAAGAAAATTGCAAGCATTGTAAAAAGCATTGCAGGGAGCCATAGGAAAGTCGACTGAAAAGATGTTTCACAGCCACAGGACATGCAGGAGCTGGGGATGTTGCAGGATCTCATGATGCAGCATCCCTGTGGAAGCCTGTTAGAAGTAACAGCTTCCCATGGTCCCGAGAGAGGTAAGCACAAAATCCTGACAGTCTTGGTCTGGGAGGTTTGGTCTTCTTGGGAAAACACTTATTAGATAATCTGGTATAGTAATGAGGCAGAGATCCGTTTCCTAGAACTAGGGCACATAATCAGAACACCACTTCGGCCACCAAATGTCCAGTGATCAGGCCTGAGCACCAAGACTAGAGCCGATGAAGCAGCAGGAGTAACTGGAAGCTGAGTGCCAGCATTCCTGAAGTCTTGGTCTCCAAGGCATTTGGCCTCGGTCTGAGGCAGAGCCCACAGATTATAAAACCCCTGGGTAGAAGCAGGAGAGTGGAGAAACCGGTGATTTAGGCAGGACTTGACCAAGAAACAGTGATATTTCACCCTCGAATGTACTTATCTAGAGTGCTAAATCCACTCTGAAATTAAATAGGAGCAGATCTACCAATTTTTGTATATCACCGACCAATTTCTACAACATGTTAAGAAGAAAATATAAAATAACTTTTCTCTTTCATTTGAACTACCGTTTGTCAAAGGAGAGGACACTGGCTTTACAAAGGAAAGAGAGAAGAGCAGATAGAACATACTGAGTGTCAGTCTTACAAGATCTCGATGTCAGTGTTGGAAACTCCCTCATGGCCAGGACAGAAGGCAAAGAGGCAGGCAATGACAGCGCTGATGGTAAGAACAAATCAGGCAAGGAAACCTGAAAGTCACCATAACTGCTCCTCCAAGAGAGAAGCGTGCAAAATAATGAGATGGTAAAGAATTTAATAAAGGATCTAAGCTTGCAATCCTAGACAAATCCAGTTGATAAAGCCAGGATGAAAGGTTATATTAATGAGCCTTTGATAATGACCAATACTACTGAAACTGGTAGCCAACAGCAATGGGGGTTTTGGCGGTGCGGGGCGCGGGGAGGAAAATCTGTAGAGAAACAACCCAACGGTAATTTCAAATGCCCTTGGAAAGTCAATAATTCTCATAAAACTTTCAAATCCAAAGGAGGACTGAGAGGAGAATAAAGAGAGAGCAACTAGGGACTTTTTTTTTTCTCTTGATATTGCCTGAGTGTGTTCCAGAAAATACAAATTTTTCATCTGCTGTTCTCTATCCACAGAGTAAAGTTGAAGAAGGTTAAAGAAGGAATGTATTAAACATCATCTGATTCTTAAATCACCTTCAGAGCACAGCAAATGAATATTTGGGCAGGAAATAAGCTGCCATACATGAGTATGTGGAGCTGTGTTTCAAATATAGATGTGGATGGGTCTGGATAATATTTATGCTTTCCCAGTACAAATTAGTTTAGTCACTCACAGACAGTCAAAACAGTCTGTCAGTTTGGCTGGTTATCTTGACAACACTGGGTAGCTAGGTCAAAAAGGACCTCTAAATAGTCACAAGAAAAGAGAGGACACTGTGCTGTTTTGGTCATCACTCAGAAGCTGGAGTGTCAAATTCCCATACTATTTGGGATTCTGTTCATCACAATTTTTAAGAGAAAATCTTCACAATGCCTAAGCCTGATTCTATATATATCCTGTAACGACGTCCTATTGGACCTATAGAAACTTGTCCCAAATGACCATACCTACTCCAATAAGCATACTATTGAAGGGAATCAGGATGTGGTGGCCTGAAATATGCCACTTTTGCATAGGAATTATTTTGAGCTAAAGCCACCTGAATTCCTGAAATCCCTTATCTGCCTAAAAGCAGAACTTCCCCAAAGAACTCAATTGTCATAAATCCCCAGCTCAGGAGCAATTCTAATCTTTTCTTCTGGAAGATGAAAAGTTGGCATAACATCCAAACAGAAATTATCACAAAACTATCATATCTCCTCTCACTTCCCCTCAGGGCCCATTAATCTTTCTTAAAATCATTTGCTCTCCTGTAAGTGATCTTTCATCCCCTTCCCTTTCCCCTGTTAAGATGCTATGTAAACTCTCAAATCTCACTATTCCTTTGGATATTATTCACTTCTTTCTGTGATAGCCCATGTATGCAATATAAAAAAATTAATAAATTAAATACAATATTAATAAACGTCTATGAGTTTTCTCCTGTTAATTTGTCCATTGTCAGTTTACTTTGCAGACCCAGCCAAAAAAAAATTATATATACATATGTACATTCAGAACATATTCAAGCCTACGTTTACTTGTGCTTACTGATTTTGGAGAAATAATATTAGATGTTCTTTAGTGCCTCGGAGTTCACAGGGCACTTCTACTCCTTCAAACCCCAGAAATCAGTCAAGAAGAAAATGAGGTATTTTGTGGGTAAGGGATGAGTGAACAGCTGGTGAGTTAAAAGGCTGTCATGAAGTTGTTTCTTTGGCTGATGCTTGTACTTATAATCCCTGAGGTCACAGCCCTCCTGACATGTACCAGCTGACAACACTGACAAATTAAATCATGCCAAAAGGAACACTATTTCAACATGCAAACAAATGCTACCTGCTGCGGCTCTGTGATAAATATAACCAACTCTTACCCAGGCAGCATCGACCTATTTATTAGCTCAGGCGCATTAAATCTGCATGTAATCCTATAAACTAAATAGAACATAATATAAGAGGTACTAAAAAGAATCTAAATTAGTGGATTTGTTTCATTATCTAACATTCTATCCTTTATGGAAAAGTCCCCCCACTTTCCTGTGCCAAAAAGAGGGAGGGAAGGGAGGAAAGAAATGTGGCAGCAGGAAAACAGAGACAATAATAAGAATATGTATGAGAAAAACAAATAAATGAACATTTGGATTCCACTGCTTTGATATTGCTGGAAAAATACATTATTGGCTGACTTTTTCCTGTAAAATAGTCAATCTGAAAGATTTTCATCTGTACCCTTTCAATAGGCCAAAATAAATAAATAAAAGTTTGAGAAATAGTAGACTAACCAACCTCCTTCTTCCTCAGATTGATATGAGAACAGTAACATTTCTGAGAGTGCTACCTTAAAGAAACCCATCTAAGCAAGGCTTTTTCATGCTTACTTGACCAGGGAACCTCCTATAAATGTGGACTTTTGAGGAATCCATTCTGTGAACCACCAACTTGGGAAGTGCTGTCTTTCCAAAGTATTACATCTCCCAAAGATAAGGGTATGAAACATTTACCTTAAAAAGTACAGTAAAGCCATATAACGCTACAGGTGGAAGTGGCTGTTCTTCAGCTTGAGAGCTGCAGCATAGGGTGGTGGGAGAATGCAGGATCTGGAGTGGACCTACTTCTTGGGTTCAAAACACCAGCTCAGCCACTTACTGGCTGTGTGACCTTGGGCAAGTTACTCAATCTCTCTGGGCCTATTCCTTCCTCTATAAAATGAGGATAATAATCATATCAATCCCATAGAATTGTTGTGAGAATTAAATGACATAATACATATCAAACATTTTGAACAGTCTGGTACTCAATATACACTAAAAAAATTTCACTGCTGTTGCTGTTATTATTATAATTATTAGGGGTCTGTAAAGGGCCAGGTAATAAGTATTTCAGGCTTTGGGGGGCCACATATGGTTCTGTTGTACAGTTTTATGTTTTGTTTTGTTTTAACAACACTTTAAAAACAAAAGCCCTTCTTTGCTCGTTGGCCTTACAAAATCAGGTTGAGGGCTGGGTTTGGTCCAGGGGCTGCACTTTGCCAGCCTCTGATTATGTTTATTGAATTATTTGCTCCAGATTATAGTGCTTGGAGGCAAAAGAGCCTCAATTCAGGTGAGGTGTCCTACCCACGTCCACATGCATCCCCTTTTAAAATTATACCCCTAAAATTAGAAAACATACAAACATGTGTAGGCCCACATTACGCATACATTATGTTCACAATGCCAGTTTTTGCTAGCAGTAAAAACTGGAGCTTTGTGGTAAATGGAGAAGCAATTTAAAGCTAGTGACATTTTTCTCTCTCAGAGGCCAAGAGGTGAAATCCAAACTTCATATTATGCTTCTGGTACAATTAGAGTAATTCATTTTGCATTCCCTTGGTGGAGTCGTTTGATAACACTTGCAATTTGGGCAAACTGAGCTGCTCTGGGCTGCGCCTAGAGCATAGAGTCCCTTCTTGGAAAACCTGTCAAGTTCATGAAACGCAACAGTGAGAGAGGCTCCAGCAACGAAAATACATCCTGGGTGAAGACCACGGCATTCTGAACAGAAGTGCCCAGAAGGCTGGATGGTTTCTAAAGAAGCATGAGCTGGTAACACTAAGAAAATTGACTCAGAGATTGTGGGGGATTTACAATTACACTGAGCCCCAGAGAAGTTCTTAAAGACCAAAAAATGTACATGAAAAAATTTTTTAAATGATAAAATATAACATATTAAACTATAAACAGCATGAATCCAATTGTGTATAAAAGAAAACTGTGTGTGAATTAAAAAGACACATTAGGCTTGTTGGGGGGTTGGGGGAAAGGGCTAGAGGGGAGTCTAATGGGCACAACTGCTTAATGGGCATGTGGTTTCCTTTGGGGGTGCAATGGTTAGAACTAGATAGATGTGGTGGTTGCACAACACTAAGATACAAAATGGCACTGAATTGTTCACTTTAAAATAGTTCATTTTATGTTATATGAATTTCACTTCAATTAAAAAAAGACAGAAATAGGGGGAATGCTCTCTAACAGGGGTTTATTTTCTTCTGTTTACTCTTCTGTACTTTCTACTAAAATGTAGTGGACAAATGAGCTCTACCATGAGAAATACTCCTTTTGCATTCAGAATACACCAGTAAACAGTAAAAAAACGGGCGATCCATGCTAATGTTAAAAATGACTTTGCCAGGATGCTCAGTGTTGCTGCAGACCTGGGTGTTAAGTCACAGGCTCCTGTCTCACTCTGTTCCTCCCACTACTGCAAGGAAACCTCACTGAGGCCGTTGACAAAACTCCGTGAAAACAACAGCCAAACTTTTCTGGCTCCAGTGTCCAGGATCTTAAACACGCATTTTGACAAGGAGCTTTACTTTCAAGTAAGTCTAGTGCTAAGAAAAATGACAGTAAGAATCCACATTTGACTACTTAGGAAAGGAGTTTTCAAAAGAAAACAAACAAAGGTAGCTGTTTGCAGAAAGTCAGGGGGCTAGAGATGCCGAACACAGGGACATGGAGGTCAGGGCTGGCCCCAGAGACAAGCCCAAGGGGCCCCCGAATACATGTGATCGCCTTTGTACTATATGATCCACAGTAGGTCCTGTGACATACACGATTCCTCAGGGAATATATTTTAAACAAATTCATTGTCCTTCCCCCACCACCCCAAGGTAACCAGGCCCTCAATTGATGATCACTGTATCATCATACTCCCAGTTAATCAGACTTAAAATCTGGTCTCTATCTGAACTTCTCCTCTAACATCAATCCAGGAACAAACCCTCTTGATTCCACATTGCAACGTTCCTCAGACATTCCTCCTTGGGTAACTGGTTGAAGCCAAGAACAACTGCTTTTCTTGTATTCATTCTATCTCAGTACCTCTCAAACTTTAATGTGCAAAAGAAGTACCTAGGGATCCTGTTCAAGTGCAGATTCTCCCCCACCCGCCGGATTTACTGAAATATAATAGACAGTTAGTTGCTCGTATTTACATTGTACAATTCAATGTTTTTTTGTTTTTTTTTTTTCAATTACAGCTGGCATACCATAATATACTTTTCAGTTGTACAGCCTTGTGATCAGAGATCCACATAACTTGCAAAGTGATCACCCCACTAAATCTAGAACCCTCCCCCCTTACATATTTAGAACATTATTGACCATCTTCTCCATGCTACACTCTACATCTCCATGTCTATTCTGCAACTATCCATTTGTACCTCTTAATCCTTTTGCCTTTTTTTTAAAGCAGTTCTAGAGTAGCGCCTGAGATCCTGCCTTTCTAACAAGCTCTCAGGTGATGCTGCTGGTCCAGACAATACTTTGAGAAGCAGTGCTCTCAGCCACGTTACTACCATTTGTTGATCTTAGAATGTAAAGATCGTGGTGCATCCCACTCACACTGCAAGTCATGACCTTCTGTTACCTCTCTAGAATCTTTAGGACAGATTCCACAAATATCACAGCTTGGCACTCAAAGCGGGTCACCGTCTTAACCTAACTGGCCAATTTCCCAATAAAAAGTGTTCACGCCAGTCTTCGCACTGGACCCGACAGTGCAGGTCCAACATTCCTTTGCTTCTGAATCTCTGCTCGTGTCCTAACTCCCATTTGCACAGCCGTCACTCTTCTGGTGGCCTGTGCACTATGGATATCGCCATAATGTGACCAGCAGGCCCTCTCTCTTCTGGGTGCAATGTCCTGCTTCTTTCATGGACATACCTCTCTTTCCTTCCCTCTCCAAACATAGAGCCTCCTACCCTAGTAGTTTGACGACTGACCTCAGGGATGGTGATGTGACTCACATTAAGCTAATCTAGGGACTTCTATGGTATACAAACGTCTCATCAAAGCAATTTACCTGTACCCTCTTTGACATCTAGTACACTTTTTTTTTCCCACCCAGAAAGATTCTTTAAGTCTTACAGGACAAAGTGACATCAAGAATCACTTGGTACAACTCGCTTCTTTTACAAAGGAGGATATAAAAGGCTAAGTAGTGGAATAATCTGTCCGAGTTTAGAATTCATTGAACAATAATTCTTGGATGAATAGCTGAAGAAAGGAAGGAAAAAGGGACAAAATGGTAATCTTCATTTAAAATGTCACTGAGGTAAACATATTAATATTAGCATTCATCTCGGTGTAAGTGCATCCATGCTGTATGTGGACTGATGTCTAGAGTTAAGGTTCTAAATGATCCAAAGACGTGTTTGTCATTTGACACACACAGCGTTTTAAAAAATGAATATATTTGTCAACATTTTAACATCAGGAAATTTCATGTAAAAAATCCAGAGGTCCAGTATCTCATGAAAAAAACACCACCACCACCAACAGTGTAGCAACTGTAGGCCCATGTTCTGACAGTTGTTAAATTGGCTGGAAGTAAGTGGATGCTTACCCCACTGCCAGATGGTTATGTACAATGGTACGTACGCTCCAATTCACTAAAGTCTACACGATCCCCTATTTGTCTTCACCTGGCACTTTTTCATTATTCACATCATCCCTGTGGCTCCTGTAGGCATCTGAGTTTGCAACTTCTGGTCTAAAGAAATTACAACTTGTAGTGATATAGAGATAAAAAAATAATTTCAGAATTCAGAAAGTGCTACCATGGATGAGACACCGAAGTACTGGACTTTGGGGCAGATGGTCTTGGAAGAGCAAGATGAGAACCAAGGAGCAAGAGAGATGAAACGTGGTTGTGGGAGGCCCACAGAGACGGTTCTCCCGCCACAGATTCACAGCCCTTCCAAGACAGAGAGTTTGATGGCTTCTACATTGAACCCGGCAGTAAAACAAATGAACCCCATTATCTTTTTGGCAAGAAAACACCTAGGTGGGCTAAGGCATTTAAAGCTTACAAATGCACACCCACTCATCTGCTCTGATTCACAGCTCTGTTCTTAAGAAAGTATTTTACTGCCCCTCACTGACTTGTTTCTCATGAATTCAGAATGCTTTAAAGAAAAACAAAAGAAAATGATGCCAATCACGGCCTGAAACACACCACATACACACACACACACATCATTCCCCACCACCTCCACCCCCGTCCCAGACTTGAGCCTCAAACAACTGTGAGGCAATGTGGTGAAGAACTTTAATCAACTACTATACTGGGGCCTGGGTGATAGATAGGAAATTTAGATTTATAGTTTAGCTACTTTAGCATTCAGCGGGCATTGGCTCAGGAGAGTCTGGGCAGCAGACAGGGAAGTTAATGTAAGTTTTTCGTGGATTCTGCCAGAGAAGCAGGATATAAGCGCTTGTTATTGAGCTTTTCCACAGGGCAGTGGTTCTCAAGCTTAAGTGTGCATCAGAATCATCTGCAGGTCTAGTTTAAACCCAGGTTACTGATTCAGTAGGGCTTGGGCAGGACCTCAGAATCTGCATCTCTAATTTTGTTCCCAGGTACTGGAAACCATGCTTTGAGAACCACTGGCATATATAATATGATTAAAACTGCATTTCAGGAAATAGCATTTTAAGAGGGGGTACTTTAAAACAAACATTTCTAGGGTCATGGGAACTTTTTAATTGTGCTTTTTTTGTTCTCACTTAGTGAATTCTAATCAGTGGAATAGATAGGTCTAGAGAATTACCTGTATGCTGCAGTCAATTTGGTAAAAACTTGTTTGGGCTCAAAATCATTGTGATTTTTGGACTAAATCCATTTGAATGCCAAGTCAATGGGAATCAAACTTCACCTAGCATCAGAATCACCTGGGTGAATAAACTGCTAGTTAAAATAGATTACTGGGTTCCAGCCCCAGAATTTCATATTCATTCAAAAGTGCCAGTAGAGAGAATTTGCATTTTTAAGACCCTCCTGGAGAAGCCTCTGGTCTGATCCCCTAGATATCTCCAAGCTAGGATGGGGAGAGAGAGGAGTTAAGGGGAAGGAGCTCTGCAGGGTGTTAGCAAAGCCAGTAGGAGGATCTGACGAAATAGGGAACATGATTTTTTTTCCCCCAACAAAACAAAGAATAAACCTTTTCCCCAAGAGCCGTTGCAGTAAGCCTTCCACTCAACATAATTCAAGTGCAGCAAAAAAGTTGATTTTGACATTCAATCCGATTTACTAAAATAAGATTTTATAACCTGTAATAAACTACCTGACTTTATCTTTCTTGTATACAAAAAGAACACATAACATTTTGTAATTTAATTTCTATAGTAGGTATTCATGCACTTATGTGATGACTTGGTTAAAATCTAATTATGGAGTTCACCAAATATTTATAACCCACATAAAGTATAATGAGTAGTCTGAAAATCATCTAAACTCAATCCAAATCTTTGCATTCTGAACCTCATAATAGCAGCTTATTTTTGTAATCAAAGGGAAATTCAACTTGGTATAAAATAACAGACTTATTTGTGGATATTTTAAATGAGGGTTGCATTTCAAGCTTATGTACAGTGACTCTATGATTCCAGTTTGATGTGCAGCACCAGCTGTAACTTAATGAAAGACATGTGAACTCTCTTCAGTTTGCCAGAGACCAAAATCCTTACAAGCTAGTTGCATTCTGAGAACAAATGCACGAGAGAAACTGAATTGCTTTTCTAACGAAAGAAAGTTGTTACTGTGTTCAGTATTATTTATGTAGTTTATGGTAACAGTGGGCAGAGAGAGGAGCATGATTCAGAAAAAGAAAGCTTTATTACAGCCTAGAAAAAAATTGGAAAAGACCTTCACTTGGCTGCTTTTACTCACAGGTGTTTTAAGCCACATGACATGTGAGGCTCATCAATGATCCACAGGTACACCGTGTTTGAGGAAAAAAATGCCGGCAACTTGTTAGCCATTCTTTTTAATAGAGGGTTTTTAAGGAGAGGAAATGAAAGCTAAATTTTCTAACGGAAGCGACAGGAAAGATTTAGGTAAGCAGAAAATAGTGATCTAAATTGGAAAGAGGCCAAGACACCAGGGTTAAAACCTCCAGCCTTGTCATGGACACTTAGCAACAGTCCCATTACATCCTGAAAAGTGACTCTAAAAATAAAACCATGGAATCCCAGACCTTTTTGACTATCACTGAACCACATTTCCTCAGTCTTCAAGTTCAAAGATCACTTTCCTTGGGGTTAAACCGTAACAAACGAGGTGTACAGCATTAAAGGTTATACATATTTACCACCTGGGTTAGAATTTATTGATTCGGTCAACATAAAGATCTCAATAAAACCGGATTTATTGAGTTTATTAAATGTTAAGTACTGACTGTTCTGGACGTTGGGGATGCCACAGTGAAAAGGACATTGCCTTCATGTGGAGTGAGGAAGACAACAAATGAATATATGGTATGTAAACAGTGATCAGTGCCACAAAGAAAAATAAAGCAGGATAAGGAGTTAGGAAGAGCTGAGGGTGGTGAGATGGGGAGTTCCCACGAAAGTGTTATTCCAGCAGAGACCTGAGAAGTGTGAGGGAGAAAGCACTGCATGGGCAAAGAGTAGGTTCCAGGCAAAAGGGGAAAGAGTCGGTTCCAGGCAAAAGGAATAGCACATGTAAGTCCCTGAGGCTGGAAGGAAATACAAGAAGGAAAGAGAAAGATGAAGACAGAAGGTGGAAGGGAAAGGAGGGTGGCTTCTTGCAGGCCCTTGTAAGACTCGGAGGGTTTTGAGCAGCAGAGTGATATGATCTGAATTACAATTTAACAACATCCCTCCAGCTGCTATTTTGAGACTAGATTAGAAGGCACAAGGCCAAAGACAGAGAAATCAGTTAAGGGAGGGATGATACTGGCCTGGATCACACTGTAGTAATGGTGGTGGTGAGAAGCAGCTAGATTCTAGATATGAGTGTTTGTTAATGGACCATGCAAAGTGGGCGAGGAAGGCATTCATGGTCTCAGCAACTTGAAATTAGTGAGTAAAGGGTGAAAAGCTTGGATTTGCACTTAAGTTGGCAATATCATTAGGCATATAGATTGTAGGGGAGAAAGATCTACAGAATTGAGCTCAAATCTTCCAAAAGCATATAGTGGCAAAGCAAGCTTATTACTCTTTAAGCAAAAATGGCAGCTGAAGAAAATACAAGATGAGCTACAAAGATGTCTTTTATACCGGTGTCATCTTTTATTGAAAAACAAAAAGCACAATCATATTTTCAGTCATGTGTACTGGAAAATATTTTGTATTTATTTGAAACCTGAACTCTAAGAAACTATTGATTCTTAAAACACCCACTTGAAATAAGAAGGAAAAAAAAAATAACGGGATTGCTTTGAAAGTAGAAGCACGAAGAAGGTGAACTGGCCTGCTTAAAGCGAGGAAAGGTTCCTCCATGCGAAAGCTGGATCTCCACGGGGAGTACATGGAGTTGAAAGTTTGCCCAATTTGTTTGGATTACATGTTAGACTAAGTGAATTTTTCAGAATGGTCAGATGGTAAGTGTCATAAGAGCTCAGGAATTAAGAACAGACTGAAGAATCTCATAGGATAAATACCCCCAAGCAAGTTCTATAATAAAGATTCTCTTAACTTTTATATCACCAGTCGGCCCATGGCTTGTCCCATGTTCATAAAACAAGCAAAACACCCTGACATCCAGGGGGCGCTGACCTCACAGTTAATAAGCTATTTTCCAATATTATCCCCTCTTGCTCTCACTCTGCATGTTTACCATGAGTTACTTAGCTTTGTTTCCAAACCAATGTTCATTGTAATAAAAACCAATGTTCATTGTAATAAAAAACTATATGAACCAATGAAATATGCTTGTGGAAAGAAAGAGGTGGTTATTTCTCTAGCTGAATATTTTAGAAAGATTTCTTTAAAAGCAAGTTGCTAACACTTTTTTTTTTTTTTTCCCCCTTGAATTCTGCGTGAACAAGACGACTAAAGGATTAGGGAAAGATGTCATACAATTGTAGGATTATCTACTCCCACTGCTCCCTGAGTGTCTTTGAAGTCTCAGTTCCACTTTAATGAAACCGAACTGGGTATCTGAGAGAGTGTGTTTTATGGGTGAGGTACAGACAAAGAATACGTCGACCCCAATCAACAGACCCATACTTAATGAGAACACTTTGGCCTTAACATTAAAAGACTGACCAAGAACTGAATCACAATTACACGCTTCAAATTAAAGTGTTTAAGGTATGTATGTATTATTTTAAAAAATATGCCTTGCTTTAATTGACTTTTCTGATAAACTGAGCAGGAATACAGCTGGCTAGGAGGGCAGTTAGCAGATTCTATGGTGTCGTGATTCTAGGCTCCTAGGCTGTACTCTCGTTATAGTGGTACCACAAGCTGTGTCACCAACACCATTTCAGGTACACTGGGAGATCTCTACGTTTCTCACTTGACCTGATTTAATTTATGAATTCGCCAACATTTTGACTTGAAGTAATCGTATCTGTGTATATTTGTATAAATCCTCTCATTTTGACAGCTTGTGTGTTTCGTTACAGATAATAACACATGTAGAGGAACAGGAACAAAATGGCAGTGGTGGAGAAAATGTCAGTGCTGGCAGTGGTAAGTATTTTGATCTAGATTGATATAGTACTTTAAGTTTTACATTCAGAAAGCAGGCAAGATTATCCACATACGTATATACTTAATAAAAAAATTTTTTCAACATCTTCTCCATGTGTTGATCAACCTACAGGACAGGCTCTAATAATATGGAGTATCTAATTTGGACAGTGAGATTTATATTTACATATTACACTATTAATGAAATATAAAATTCTAAGTAACAGTTCCCAGAAGCTGAAACATTTCATTTCTTCGATAAGAGGAAGAAGTTTAAATATTGAGTTTGAAATGAAAATCCAGTAAGGCGTTATTTTATAGTCCCTACTTGTTTGGCTAGCTAATCTTAAATTTCAGTGACGATAGTAGAAAAAAACTTATCTTTATGTATATATCCCTTGCCTCAAACATACACATATATACTACCTACTCATCAGTAGAGGTTTCAGAACCTGGTTCTTAAACAAAATGGACCAAGACTGACATCAGTCAAACTATGGAAGGCAAAACAGTTATGTGATTTACTGACCTGGGCCATCTTCCCGGGGATGTACTTGCTCAGGGCACGAGTGGGGTGGGTAGCATTACGTGGGAAATCAGAAGTCCTGAGTTTCAGGTTGGACTCTAGCCAAGCCTGCCTGTAGTCTTTCTTAGATGAGTTCTTTTAACTCCTTGGCTTCATCTCACCTGAAAAATGAGGTGGTGGAAAGCCATTCCTAATGTCCTTTTCCAGCTCTAAAATTCTGTGACCCTGGGATCATACGAGCTAACGCACATTAAGGTCTTCAATGAGAAAGGCTGTACATGAAGCACTTTCCATGTAATAACTCATATAATCCTCACGGTGATCCTAAGAGCAGATATTTTGGTATAATTCCCATTTTATAGACCAAGAAAATGAGGCACAGAGAAGCAAGTCGTGTGTCTAAGTCACACAGCGGAGCAGTGGAAGAGCAAGGATTTGAGCCCAGGCAACCTGGTCCCAAAGCCCAGATGCTTATGCTCATACCTCGTCGCTTTGTTTCTTGTAATATGACGAGTTGACAAAAACCAAGAATCAAGTGTACAGGAGTGTCGTTTTTCAAAATTTCAGGTGGCTTAATATCTGCATGTATTAATAAGCCTTTTTCTTCATGGGTGGTCAGCACGGACTTCTAGGACTGAATGTCACTATGGCAAGTTGCAACTAAAAAGACTTCTACAGTACATATGCAGGCTTGAACTCTGAGAAGCAGGAACAATGCTCCTTTGGATCAGCAGGGTCAAGAAACCATTCAAACTAGGTGTTGATTTGAGCAAGATAATGAAAGATCTTGAAGGTACTGCAAAATCTATTTTCCCAAAGCTAGGTGACCAGGAACAATAGCACAAAATCAACAAAACCAACAAAGGAAAGAAGCAAAGGCTCTCAGGTAACATGGAGCATCTATTCCAGGCTCCAAAGCCACAAGGCCGGGTGCTTCTCAGACTTCACTGCACATATGAGTTGCCTTGTTAAAAATGAAGATTCTGGATCGATAGGTCTGGCTGGGCCTTTGACTTTAATGTGTAAGGAGCTCCAACGTGAAGCCTCTGCTGCTGGAATGTGGACCACACTTTAAGTGAGTGTAGAACAACAGCCTTTGTCATCTTGGCGTCTAGAGAACTCAATTCTGCCACCAGTTAGCTCTGGGTCCAGGGTTAAGTATTCTAATCTCAGTTTCCTCCACTGATCTTATGGACATTCCCTTCTAGCTCTAAAATTCGATATATCCAATGATGGCTTTTGTCATTCAACCCTGAACTGAGTTTCTACTTGTAATACTAACAAGTAGAATGAAAATGAAATGCCTCCCATATCCCCCAAACCCAGATCTCTGAACGGAGAGCAAAGGCTCAGGCCTCTTCACACATATTATAGAAAGATCATGGGAGCTCTGTTCAGAGGTAAAACTACCCTGAAAACAAATGACTTGCAGAAAAATGATTTAAATTTGAGACTTTCTTCTTTTTTGGCCAAAATAGCTTTGTGACTCGCTTGCCAGGGTAACGGTATACTGTGTATGGTATTAAAAGATGGATCGTACCCAATACTTTAATAACTTATTAGGAGCATGGGTATCTCAAACATTTAGACCTGCACTGTCCAACATGGTAGACATTAGCTATATGTAGTTATGAGCACTTAAAATGTAGCTAGTCTGAATTGAAAACACACATCAGATTTTGAAAACGGCATGAACAGAAGGAGGTGAAACATGTCACTAATAAATTTTATATCGATTTCATGTTAAAATGACAACAGTTTGAATATAATGGGTTAAATGAGGTATTTCATTGAAACGAACTTCACTGTTCCTTTTTACTTTTTAAATGTAGCTGCCAGATAAATTTAAGTTGTATCTGTTGCCTGCATTGTATTTCTGCCAGGCAGTGCCGATTAGTCCCTCGCTACTTAAACTGTGGTTGTCAGGCCAGCAGCATCCACATCAACTGGGAGCTTGTTGGAAAGAGAGAATTTTGTCCCCACCTTAGATCTATTGAATGAGAATACACATTTTAACAAAATCCCAGGTGTTTTCTGTGCGCATTCAAGTTGGAAATGTGCTGGGCTGGTTTTTCCTGTAACACATTACAGAAAGTATTTGGATTGTTGGTGTACATGAGTGATATGCTAAAAGGGTATTGTGCTTTGATGAATTTTCTATACCAACATTCCACCAAGGCAATGGAAATATTTTTAAAAAATTTTTAACTTATTGTACAATTAAAATATATATCAAAATTAGATTATACCTAAAAAATTGTGTGTACCGCATATACAGGTATGATGGGATAGGGAGGGAGACTGTTTCACTGAGGCTACCTTAGTTACTTCTGGATTCTCAGCCACCATGTAAGTGAAACTGATGTTCACCAGATCTGCACCACTGCAGACACAAACTATCCGCCCTTCCAGATCATTTTCGGATTTTCCAACAGCTTCAAGAGCAGCCAGGATTTTGGGATCCTGTATAAAGGTACATAAATAGGAAAAAATATGTTAGGTCACAGGGCATGGAGAAAATATGGTAAAAAGAAATCACATTTGACAAAAGGCAAATATACACGTACACGTAAGGAAAGTGTTTTATTTTCTTTCTATCTAAAAGACCAGATAGCTAGCGTTATTCTAAAACTTGTCGAGGTAAAATCTATAAGACTACACATTGCTTGAAATCATTTGGTGAGAAAGGTGTTATAATGTTATTGATTTAGAAAACCAGATGTGAGGGTCTTTCTTTATGAAGGACCTGGAATATGGCAATGGGATGGAAAGGCTCTGTCCACAAAGACTGAAGGGGTCTCTCACCAGAGGACAGTCACTGAGGTTCCACAACAATAAGCATGGCATTGCCACAGCCAAAACCACGGTTACTCAAAAATGAGATTAAGTCCTTCAAATATCCTGGACACAAAGAGTGAGTGTGTTTGTCTCTAGAAGACATGGCATCATCATCTGGAATGAAGACCGTATAAGCCTATCCTAATTAGCAAATAAAAAAGGGTCTTTGTTCTCAAAAAGAACTTAGGAGCAAATACCAACATAGTTATACAGAAATTTTAACTAACACAAAAGAGGATAGCTCTTTTTAAAAAAAGTTTGGAATGTAATCTTGTTTTGAATATCTAAAAATCTGCAGGGCTATTACAGAAAAGGGAATAAACGCTGTGCTAGAATATTCTAGAAAAAAAATCTTTTAAATTCCTAGCACCACTCTGCAAACAACTTCTTATTCAAACAAATCAATCACTATGAAGAAGGCTGATTTATGCACTTTGTCATTTTTTTCTCTCAGAGGCAAACCGAGCCTTCAAGGTGAGCCAGTATCTGCATGCGCATGTGCACAAATATGGAACTACCTAAGTCATTTAAATTTCCATCCACCACAAACCAGAAGTGATTCACTGTTTGTGAAAAAAGGGTGGGGGTACTTGCAATTAATGTCTGAGTTAAGGGAACTGATTCTTTGATGCTGGTATCATGCAATGGTCTTTACTTTCAAAGGTTAAAAACATTTCTAATATGACTAAACATAATGCAAATCACCCAACAGTTATAGATGAGAAGATTTCTAAACCATGTCTGTTCTTAATTCCCAGCTGATAACTGGGGGGCAGTAACAGGTTAAATAGTATTCAGGAGACCATTTCCAATCTAAGTAAAGCTTTGTTTAGAAGAACAGAAAACACCAATCACAGGTACCTTTGGTGTGGCTCCCAACCGAACACTGTTGATGAGGGAGCATTCTAGCACTTGTCCTTCCTGAAAAGAGAGAATATAATACAGCAGTGAGCCAAATTCTGCCAGACCTATAGCAAGACAAGGTACTTAGCAAATGTTTGTGATAGTGAAGGCAATGCTGACTAGGGTAAGGTAGAAGAGGGAGTGAAAAACAACAATAATAATTTGTACCAATCAGAGTCAAGACTCGAAACATTTTATTTAAAATATATGTGCGTGTGTGTGTGTGTATATATATGTATATATGTACACACATATGAATGCAACTCTGAATAATTATTTACAAATGCTGTTACTTTTTTACACATAATGTTAATAATGCATGCATGTCATTAAATATATTAGGTGTACATGAAATATCAAGTGGTAATAATGCTAACATATATAACTCCAATTCTACTTAAATTTAGCTCAAAGCTTCGGTAAATATGGACATTGTGCCATGCATTGAGTTAAGTCCTGTGATATAACCAGATGAACATGCTCTTACTGCACCTTTGAGATTTCAGCTTGAACAGCTCTTCCGGGAAACCTTCCTAATTCCCAAGATTAAATCAGACCTGCTTATTTTCAGTTCTTGTAACAACCTGACCTTTTCTTTCACAGTACTCAATGACTTGTACCTTTTTTTATGCCTGACTTTTCTCCTAGACCAAAATCTATGAAGGCTAAAACAACATCCTTGATCACCACTGTATTCCCAATACCTGCCACTGGAAGCACATTTCTAAAAATCTTGAATGAGCGAATAAGCACAGAGTCCATGCCCTCAAGGGGTACCCGGTCTACTCATTGAGAAATTAAAAGGCTTAACCCAGATAGCAGAAAAGAACAACCTGCTGTTCCTGTGCCATACCTTGCCTTCACTTTTCCAGGTCAGAAAGAAGCCAAATTCATCCACTTTGAAGAGGCAGTTGGGTTCAAACACAAAGGATTCCTGTTAAAAAGAAATGTATTCATCTGCATGACTTACGCCATTTTGAATCTCATAAAAATGTAAATACCTTTTAGCCTCTAAACAAGGGAAAATGAGAAATCACCTTTTTGTGTCCTGAATCTAAAGACCACATTTCTTATTATATTATAGAATGTTTCATTTTGAAAACTTTTTGCGTTCATATTTGTATTGAAAGACTGATCGATTTTATGCAGCATCTTCCTCCAGAGTACCTTTTAGGAACAAAACACACTGATGTCTTAAAGGTTACAGAGAAGAAAGTTTCTCTAAGACCCTGGAGAAAGAGCTCCCGGGAGGAAGAAGGAGTCCCAGGTTCCTGCCCACTGGTCTCTCTCCACACAAGAAGACTCACTGCCCAGATCCAACATAATATCAATAATTGGGAGATAATTTTTTTGAAATCATTGATTTTTTTTTGTCTACAGAATTCAGTGTTTAGATATTTATTCAGAATACTGCTGAGATTTTTGCTTTTATATCTGACCTCATTTGGTGTCTACAGGACTTAAGCAACACTTTGAGCTACTCGAAGCACAGTCCTTGTACCAGCAGCATCAGCATCACCTGGGAGCTTTACTGAATTGCAGAATCTAGGGCTCCAGTCCAGATGGACTGAGTTTTGGGTGTAGGGGACAGAAATCTGTGTTCCAACAAGTCCTCCAAGTGATTCTGATGCATGCTAAAGTTTGAGAACCACTGCTGTGGACTTTGGCACCGGAAACTCTGGTGAATACAGCAGAATCAAAACTTGAACCAAGAAGGAATGTTAGCCAAATGCAAGGGTCCCAGAGCAGCTATGTTGTACGTGCCGAAGAATTCCTGGTTTTCAGAAAAAAGCACCATTGTGCTTAAGAACACCAGGAAAATTCTATGCCAGTAAGAGAAAAAGGGTATTCAGGAAATGAACCCAGATGCTCTCTGCTTTCTGTCTGCGTTACACCAAGACTTGGCACCCATGTGTCAACAAATCCACACGTTCCTCTCATGATCTAAATAACTTGTAGTCCTAGGTAATTAAAACACCAGCAATAAGGAACTTGTCTGGCAAGCATGGATCAAAGCAGCGACTTAAAACAAATGAAAAGTACTTATAAGATTAAGATTTTACAGGCAGTTCAGACTCTTCACTTCACCTATTAAAATGTACCTTTCTAAAATCTAGGGAAGCAGTGACATTCATCAAGGTAAATCCAATGTCAAAATACTGGGCCACCATAAAGTGACAGAATTTAGAGTCCCGGAAGCAATGAGCAAAGCCAGCCTTCCCATTTGTTTGGATACTTTTCTGACAGATGAGGAATAATCATACATATTTCAACTCTGCCAGGCGTGTGTTAAGCATTGCAGTCATAGCAATGAATAAGATAAAGGAAGGGGTTTGGTATGCCCTTGGTCTTTGGAATCAAAACCCAGTTCTGCCACTTATTTATGATTTACCTTCTCAGAAAGATCCTAAATCTCAGAATCCTTGTCTAATAAATGGAAGTATTTACACCTGCCTTTCAGGCCTATTGTGGGAATTCAATGAAATGGTATATGAAAAATATTTAGCACACAGCTGTGATTCAGCAAGGGGTAGCTACTGTCAATAATGCACAGTTCAATTTTCTATTCGTGGTAGTAAATTACTAACAATATGAAATTGCTAATATGTGATATTTTTTGGCCCACAAAATGGTACTTCCGGATGGTTCAATTTCTTAGAAAAGGCTTGACTCGGAATATGAGCCTTTAGATGGGTTTAGATTCTGAGTAGAAGTTATCCAAGTGAAGCAGGATGCCAGACAGAAGGAGCAGCATTTGTAAAGATATGTATTATGCTTGTCCTGACACTGGATACTTCTGAGGAGTTGGTGTGGTTAGAACATCTCAAGGAAGTGGCGGGAGATGACACTGGGCATATAAACATGGCTAGATCAAAAAGGTGTTGTACACCTCGCAAAAGGTATCAATTTTGACCCAAAAAGCCATAGGGAGTCTTATATTGTAACTGACTGAGAAATGAGGACTATCAACTAAACTATGAGAATAAATACATTTTAGAATGCTTCCCAAGCAATATCCTAATAGTAACGAAGAATTCTGGTGCACTATACTCAAAAGTATGTTCTAACATGGTATTTAAAAGAGCAAACCCACATGAATCAGCTGTCATCATTACTATTTATTTATGTGCACCCTACCTAATTCCAAATAAGGATTTGAGATGATTCATGAAATATACATGATAAATAAGAATGGTTTTCCAACTATTCTGAGGTGGAACTTTCGGTTCCTTGGCCTCCTTAACTGCAATAACGATTTTTTTCTTCGTTCCTCTCTCAGTTACTCAGAGCTTATCATCACCACCTTAAAATTTCGATTCCTAACATGTCATTCTTGGACCCTTTCAACCGATCCTTCTAGCCTCTAGTTCTATAGTCCTCGTTCTCCTATATCTGACTTCTTTTTGACTTCTTATTCATTAACCCTGCCAATCTCTCACTCACCCATCAGATCTCTCTTTTTACATCCATCTTTGTCTAGTTTATTTTCATGGTCCAATATTATAATCACTTCCTCACAGATACCCTCAACCTCCATGTCTTATTTTCTGTTTCCTTGGTCAAAAAAATAAGTCCATCCTACCTATATTTTTACCACTGAACTTGATGAAGAAAATCACAAAACTGGATTGTCTTGCTTTAGCTTAAATTAAGATTACAAGCTCCAAATGGACAGTCAACAATGACTTTCCAACTTTTAATTCTTTCTTAAAAGGTTCTCCATTCTCTGAAAGGGCAATTTCATTGCTTCTTCTCAAAATCCTTTACTCCCAGCCAAATACTGTGCTTTACAGAGTAAAAGAAACCCATCAGATGAGACCCTCTCTTCTTTCCTCCTAATGGAGCTTGCTTTCTCCCATCAATGTTAATGCTCCCTCCTCTGCTCCAGATTCAACCGTCTTCAGGACTGGATCCTCCTTTGCCTGCAGGAGGACTTCAGTCCTTTGTTTATCACCATCCGAGACGCTTCTTTTTTTGTTTGTTTGTTTGTTTGTTTGTTTATTAGATCATTCCTACCAGAGCACAAATACAAGCTAGTTGTTCCCACTTCCTCCTTCATTATCTCAGGTCTCTAATCACTGTTAGGGTATAATATCTTGAGAAGTCTGTCTATATTTACTGTCTCCACTACCTCTCTTTCATACCATCTTTGACTAATTTGATCTGCGTTCCCATTCCTATCATCCTCTAAAACTTCTCTGGCCAAGTTCACCATGACTTTCATGCAGCCAAATGCAGTGTGCACATTTTTTTTTTTTTAATTTGATTTGTTCTCTAAGTAGTTGACTCTTCTTGAAACTCTCCAATCTTGACATGCTGGTTGTGTTCCATTCCTTTAATCTCTTTTTCTTCTATATCTGACTTCTACATGTTCCCTGGGACTTCTCATTACTCTGTTCCTATATCTCATTTAACCCGACGGCTATTTGTTGATGACACCCAAATTTATAATAGCAGCTCACTCCTCTTCGAGTTCCAAATTCAGATATCTAACTTCTTACTTAACATCTTCACTAGGGCGTTTCAAAATAAACATGTCCGTAACTGAATTCTTTATTCCTTATCCTCTCTCTCTAAGCCTCTCTATCACAAGACTTTCTTAGCTCAATAAATATCACTAGTATCTACCCATTTATTGAAACTAAGTCATCCTTGACTTCGCTTCATCCTTCTATTACACCCCCATTAACAAGTCTACATCCACAGCATTTTTCAAATATATGCATTTTAGTCCATCTTCACCACCACCACCTTGGTGTAAACCATCATCATCTCTCCCATGGACTGAGCTTCTCACTTCTTCTCTTTCTTTCTATAGCAGCCAGATTGATTCTTTAAACTTTTAATCGGTTCATTAAAAGCATTCAATGAATTCCCATCATATTTAGGATAAAATCCCAATTCCTTGCCATGGCCTAAAAGTCCTACATAATCTGAGTCATAGAGACTTTAACGTGGGGTGTTTTCTGTTCTTTGTTCATTACAACCATCAGAACACTTCTCTTTGAACTTCTCAAGATCTTTCTATGCTCAAGGCCTTTGCACTTGTAATTCTTCCTGTCCAGAAGTCTCTTCCTGCTGCCATTAACATTAGCTGGATCTTCTCCATCCTATAGACCTCACCTTAATTATCCCTTCTTTAAGGGGGCTTTCCCTGACCTCTCTATTAGGTCTCTCATTTTATTCTTTATTACAGTATCCTGATTATTTCCTTGCTTGCATTGAATATAGTCTGCAATTATTTCATTGCTTCATTGATTTATTGCCTGACTCCCACACCAGAGTATAACCTCCTTGAGGACACAGTCCTTGGAATTTTCTTATTTACATCTGTACTCTAAGCACCCAGCACATCAAAGGCACACTAAAACTAAATTCATGCACTAAGAGGTGACGTGAACAATGTATTTTTTTTCAAATGAAATATTTTACAGCAGGCTTATATATAAAACATAAACAAGAAGTTACTCAAGTTGAGGGGGTTGCACCAGGCCCAGAACCCATCAGGAGGGCTGCCAAAAACAGATGTACAAATATAAGAGCAACATGTTGAGGCTGTCTGCCCGGAGGAAGGGGCACCTGTTTCTAATTCATAAAGCTCATCTTAGAGGTTGGGTGTGACTTTGAGGCACCTCCTGGGAATCCCTCTTGGACCAGGAGTATAGTTTGAATATCACTACAAAGAAATCATTTTTGAAATAGGTAAGAACTCTTGGCAAGGAGAAGCAAGACAAGGCAAAATAGCAAATTAAGAACAGAGTAAAAGACAGCTTTCAGAAATACTTGTCAGAAGGCCCTACACAGTGAACAACTGATGTCAGTTTGGCTCCAGGCTTTCTAGCATCGAAAGCAAAAAGGAAAAAAAATATCGTTTACCACGTGCCTATACAGTTCATAGATAAAAACATATCAACTATTAGGAGGTAACTGCCAGAATAGGAATTCTCCAGTGGGACCTATTAGAAACTCTGACCAATTCTATATACGAGGTTTCCAGCAAAGCCTGCAATAAGTTTGTCAACTGTGACTGGAAGATTCTCGCACCAAATTTATTTAAACTACCCATGAAAATCAGAGAGCAAATCTGATGGGTATGTGGCAATCAGCTGAAAGGAACTCAAATATAACCTGTTTAGGTTTCTCTCCAACCCCCATCAACAAACAGAAAGACCCGACTCTCTGGTGAGTAAAGGCACGCAATCTCTATTTTTTTTTTACCTAACAGCAGTTTTAAATATTACACGGATACCTACTGACTAGAACTTGGGCTGTGGTCCCATGACCAGACTGAAGCAATAATATCCTAACACACTTTGTCTGGAAAATTTTCTTCCTGACTTGGCATGGCAGGAGAGAGCATAAAAGAGAGCTCTAATCCTTTGTAAATATGTTTCTTTTCCAGTTAACAAATGGTGACGGGATTTTCTGGTAAAGAAACAAACTATAACAGAACTTCTTCCGAGTGGCTCAGAATTTCAATTCTTAGATGACTTAGAACCAAAAAGTTCCTGGAATTACTATAGCTAAAAGCTATTTGCGCCTCGAGGATCCCTGTTCCGAGGGGCTTGGGACAAACTGGGCTTCCAGAGACACTTTGCTCACTTCATCAAGAATAGAGAGTATTAAAAACTGTGTGTCTCGACATTATTTTTACTGTATTTTCTTCCCATAACACATGCTACGTCAACATTATTCAATATCATAATGTATCTTTCAAAGAGTCAAGTTACTTTCAAAATGACAGATTAAAAATATTTTACCATTATTTCAATTTTAAAAGTTATTTGGTTAAATAAAATTTAACCCTACTTCTTCGTATAAAAATGGTAGAGAACTCAGCAAGCAGAATATATTGATTGAAGAGGAAGAAAGTATTTGGGTGAGATTTCTAGATAATAAGTAACTGATTTTATTTTAATTTTGATTTGTGATTATTTCAGATCTTTTCTCTCCCACCATTACCCATATTAATTGTGAATGACTATATCTTTCTTCCACATCGGCAAACAGGGAATAGTCAAGCCTATCAACTAGGCATAGGGGTTTGGACTAGCTAATACATGCATTAACTCCACTTTATTTAAATGCTAGCTGTTCATAGGTTCTTTTGTGCTTGTGATTGGATGAGTAGATTAGAATAGAGAGAGGAGTGAAATGAGTGAAGACTTGCACAGTTCACTAGACTCCTGTTTTCTGAGAAAAAGGACCCTCAAAGGGGCACTGGGGCCCAGACCTTGGAGTTTACAGTTCCTGGCTTCAAATGCCGGCCTCCTCACTAGGCATCTATCTGTTGGAGAATCTTGCAGTGGTGCTACTTAACCTCGCCAAGCTTCGTTTTTCCTACATGTAAATTGAGAAAACTGATATCAGTCTCACGGGGGTATCAAAATTGAGAAAGCCGAAGTACCTGGGACAAAGTAAGGACTAAGTAAATGGTAGCAGTTGTGATGAAACAGCTACCATTTAACTGACAGCTACTGTGCAAGGCATTTCACAAATACTATTTCAATTAAATCTCATGGCAACTCTGCAAAATTTTAGACTAGATCACCACTGTCCAATAGATGGGCAAAACCCAACATGGTAGCCATGAGAGCCACATGGGGCCGATGAAGCACTTGGAATGTGGCTAGGGTATTGGATGGGCTGAATTTTTAATTTTCACTCATTTTTATTTTAATAGCCACATGTGGTTAGTCATTACTATAACAGACAACGGAGTTTTAGAGATAAGAAAAAGAATGTCTGCAGGAGAGTAAATTCTTTAAAGCAAAAGTCAATAAGTAACAGACCTAAGATTCAAACTAGTTTCTCTGATTCCAAAGCCTATGTCTGTTCTGCTCTGTCAACCCTGACCGAACAGGCCCCCTTCATCTACCACCAATGGATTTTTGGATTGTCGATAAATGAACACTGCCTTGGTAGGCTCCATCTCGTTAGGCTCACCCTTCTTGTTTCCTAGTTTGATAAGAATGAGCGGGAAGAGAAAAGGACCTTGTCATTGTTGGAAAGAGACAAGTGGTGTAAGTTAGAGAAAGGCCCGTAAGGGTCTTAACCAAATATCAATAACATTATAAAACACTATCACCAAAATATATGAGCCTGGGTGTGGCCCTCAAGCTGGGGATGCAGGTGGAGTCTGAGATAGAGTTAACCGAGAGCCTATGCTTTCCCTCAGATCCTGGATGCTCAGAGCCCAAGTGATGCCTTTTTGTTTCAGTTCTTTATTCCAGAGGAATTGGCTAATCTCTGTATCTAGCAGATTCTTTTGGATTCTGCACACAAACTTTCCTCTCAGAATCACAACTATTTTTTTAAGTTAAAACTGAAGCCCTTGGTGATGACATTCTGCCATCAGAATGATTTATGGACTGCTCTAACAGATGGTCACAGGTCCTTAAGTTGTTTTCACCCTGATGGATATGGTTTCTCCTTGGAAGGATCCAGAACGTTCATTCCGCTTGTTAATCTCCCTTCTATTTACAGACCCCATGAGATGACTGAAACTGGGCTTCTCAGCTCACATTCCATACAGGAGCAGGAGGGCACTTGGCCATGGCTGTTCCATCACGGACCCTTGTAATGTGCTATTACTTTCTGAAGAAATCTGTCAGACAATGGAATAACATTGGTAACTTTTGCATTCTTTTTTTGGCCTTTGATTCTTTTGACAGATGTACATATTGGATTAAGCTGTTTAATTTTTTTTTTTTTTGTGACATTGGCTGAAAGAATTTTTATTACTTTTATGTACAGAAAACTTGACAGTGTACTCAGCCCAGTTTGGTGGCCAGTTCTTTTGCCTTTGCCTTTTCCAGTTTGGCAATGCATGCTACTGATTTTGGGTCCAGGACTTTGCCTCCTCAGCGACGGCGAATCTCATCATATCTGTCATTGTAACTGGTCTGGATAGCTTCTACCATAAGCTGTTTAAATTTAATGTAGACCTTTCCTCCTACATTAAATGCTTAATCAGAATCCAAGAGGGATTCTAGTTCTAATCTCCTGATGAGCAACGCAAAAAGTCTGTGGCACCTAGTAACACAGAGTAGTGCTTCTGTACCACTGGGCCAGCTTGTTACTAGCAAACATGGACAGTACTTATTAAGTGCCAGGCAGTACTCCGACCACTTTGTACACATCAATTTATTAACCTCCCAGCATTCTTGTGAAAGAGGTACTGTAATTATTCCCACTTTACAGAAGAGGCAGCTGAGGCAAGGAAATTAAGTGTCTTGCCCAGTAGCCTATAGCTGGGGGGCGAAGCTGGGATTGTTGGCTACAACAAAACACACTTCATATCTGCTCTGAGGCCCATAAGTGAGAGAGTGACACTGTGAGGGAGTGGGCCAAGGAACTGCACAGCAGTCACATCTGTTCTCCTTGTCACTGAATGCCAATAACCATCACTAGGGTTAGAAGGATTTCAGAAATGTTCTTGTTCTAATTGCCTCATTTCTTGAGGATTCCCTTAACTGTATTTATTTATTATTGGGTTGTCATGGAGCAGTGTTTTTTACTACTTCATACGTCGTATCGGAATTTTTCTCTGCTCCCAGTGCCAAGAAAAACTGGTTTTCCTGATCTGTGGCTTTCCATGCAATCTAATGCACAATGCAAATCCTAAGACTGTTTATTTTCCCTGCATTGCTTTGACCATCAAAATCACAAGTAGCAAATCTATGGCTCCTTTCAACTTAATGGGAAATTCTTGCTGCCCATAGAGTGCTGCCTGCTAATTTTGCCCCTAATTTGATGTACTTCCCAAGGTTCTTTTCTCTTTTCAACCTAAGTCCTTGTTCCATTCATTTTATCTAGTGGTATGTATTTGTGCATTACGGTTTCCTTTGGGCTGTGGAAGAAATGCATGTAAATAAGTACAAAAATCATGTTATGAACACCAGAAACTACTGGGCACTTTATATTGGTTTTAGGGTCAGACAGATCTGATCCAGATGTGGCCGGACACTTACGGGCTGATTGGAGCTCCGCTTCTTCATCTCCAAAAGCAGGAATGACAGCATCAACAATAATACCTATCACACAGTTTACCTCTGGGCTTAGGATGCCTGATGCACAATCTGAACCCAGGAAATTATTACAAACATTGCTAGTATTGATTATGACTAATCATCCAAGAAACAAATGCAGTAAAGACCACCATCCCTACCTTACAGATGAGAAAACGGATCCTAAGTGAGGTAGCAAGCTGCCCAAGATGACACAGACAACATGTCGCAGAGCAACACTGACATTGTAGCAGGGAAAACATTTCTGTTACGTGGATCCTTACAACAAGCAACGGTACCACTGTGTGCTTTTTTCCTCTGATCCAAAACGCAAATCTGGAAGTCTAAGCACGAGGGAGACCCAGAGTTTACAAATTACTGTTGAGCTCAACTTGCTGAATATTTGGTTTTTGCACAGGGAGGTCAGGTTGTGTGTGTCTTTCTCTGCTCGAGCCAGCCTCAGTCTACACATCTGGCACAGAATACGAGCCGTTAGAACGTGATTTGAGCTTCTTCCCAGGCATGTTGGCAAGTAGTGATGTCAGGAGACAATCCTTGCCCTGAACCTCCCTGACACAGCAGATCACAATCTCAGGCGGTGAGAGGGCAGTCAAGTGAGTCACTGGGTTGTTTTACAAGTGCCAGACCCACCGTCTGTCTCTGGCTCTAACTACCATAGAAACAGAAATGAAAATGTCTTCCCCTCAATCACCAACTGGGAGCATTTAAAGTGCTCATTTAGGTAATGACTGTGAGATACAGTGAACTCTTATTGTGGTATCAAGTGGAAAGTTTTAATCCACTCATTTCATTTTATTCTTACTTCAGAAATAGAGTATCATCAACTTTCCAAGTGGCCTGGCTTGGCGTCTATGAGGGCTAAGGAAAAGCAATAAGAAGAAGGCACAACACCTTTCCTGAGTATCCATGCTATATTTTAAAAACAGACTGAAATTTAGCCTGACGGTGCTTATTATTAACAAGATCTCAGATTGATGCATCCTTGGCTCTGTGAGAATGTGGCCAGCTCAGCTGGGATCTGAATATGGGGGAGGAAGGAAGTACTCAGACGAGCCACCTGAAAGAGACAAATGCTGTGTTTCTCACTGCTTACTTCATGGTCGTCAATAGTTATGAATTCATACTTTCTCTTTTACTTCCAGATGAAGACCTTAAATCTTTGGGACTTAATTTTTAAGGTCTATCAGTTTGAGATGCCAACTTCTTTGTGTCTGTCTCTCTCTGTCCCTCTCTCTCCTGGCAGCGCCTCTGATGAGGGCATTCTGAGGCCAAACCTGAATGCTCAGATTCTGAGAGGGCTCTTTTGTTGCAGTGTGACACTGGGACAGGCTCCCTGATTCTTGCCACAGAACACTTGGAGAAATTACTCCAAAGATATTAAGTAACTAAACTACCTCTCTCTTAGCTTGCAGAAGAAAGAACAAAATCAACGAAAGCATGCCTTTAGGAGGACTGAGTGCTCACTCAAAGTAACTTCCTTGGACAGGAAAACTCATGTTAGTGAAAACAGTTGCCTTAGCAACTAAAATAAGGAAAAATTAAAGAAGACTGGCTTTCTCAGAGCCAGGGAGGAAAAGAAATGTTTTTGTAATGAATATTTAAAATAAATATTAAAAATATATATGTCGCTTCCTCCTCCTTCCCCTCCAATCACTACCCCAAAGATTTTCTCCTTGAGCAAACTTTAGTCAGGCTCCTCTGAATGTTCTTCCCTACTGTGCCTTAACTTTTGGACTTCTGTGTCTGTCTTTGCAACACCCAATGTTAGCCAGAATCCCCCACCCTCAATATCGGATCACCCTGGATATGTGATCGGGTTCTTCTATCCCTGCCATCTCCCAGGTGATGTCGGATCACCCTGGTCTGCCTTCAGCGAGAATACTGTTAGGCTGGTTTAGCCAAAATCTCCCCTTACCCCTGATGTTTCCTCTTAGTAATTTTCCATCCACTGACCCCCATCTGTCTGCTCCTTGGCCATGAATCCTCCTTTCCTTGTTTTCAGACTTGAGTTCTACCTCTCTCCCCTTCTGCAAAACCCCACTGTAGCAATCTCCTGAATACAGTCTGTCTTATCATTCCTTAACAAGTGTCAAGAATAAACTTTGTTTTAACATCCCTCCCTTCCACCAAAATTCTGAGAACAACAGGAGATATGCTTTGCTGATGTTTAAACCACGATCACAAGCTGGTAAATCCATCTTTTCAGTAAAGAACTTCAAATAAAAACACAATTAGTCCCAGAATAATAAATTATACTGAGTAAATGATTAGACATATGGTGATACAGAAGACATATAACTAAAGAGGCAGGTCAAGGAAATAACATTTTAAACTACTGTTGTAAGGAGATGACAAACCATGTATTAACAGAGTTACAAAAAGGAAAAAAATCTCAAATGACTTCCGTGGAACTTCCCTTTGAATATACACATTTCCCACTTAAATAATTCAGCTTAAAAGAATGTTTTTCTTCATACTAGCTGTGTGCTATGTCACTGTCTTCCCACTTTTGTCTTCTGAAACAGCTTACATTTAGGTCTCAAAGATACACAGTTCCCATTGGCTCTTAGGACCAATTCTGGCTCTATCCCTTTTTATTATGTCTAACAGAAGTCCAGAAGCGACTGAAACATGCACACAAGGACCATGCTACCACCTAGAGAATTCTGCAGTGACTGCAGAGTTGGCTTCAGAAAATTGCAGTCCCAAAGACTTAGCATGAGCCCATCCCATATGGGAGGGGGGTGAGAAGAGTGGTCATAGAGGGCTGATGCATCTAGGAACAGATATGGAGATAAGACTTGGAAGTGTAAGAGATTCATTAGGGGAAATGCCTGTGAAAGACAAAGGGAAGAGGAAGCAGGAACAGGCAGGGAGAGCCTTCAACCTGTGAGTCAGGACTAACATCTAAGAAACGAGAGGAGAGAGGAAGGAGAATAGGGTAGGAAGGGTCTCAGACAGCAGCACAGCTCTGAGAACATCTCTGAAGGCAAATGGGTGCCCCAGAGCAAGGACTGCCCACCAGAGGAGTCTCATCCGGGGCAGGAAAGGGCCAGCCAGTCCCGGTATCTCTGCCATGTCACTCATTGGCTGAGAAGATGCTGCAGCCAGAGGCTCTCCACTAACCACCCTTTAGTGACAGGTTTCTCTTGAAAGGTTTATGTGGTACACCTCCACGGCTGCCATAGATGGTATCTCTTGCTAATCCTTCTCCAGATTTCCCAAAAGGACCTCCAGTTCCAGTTCCTTGGTACCTTAAAAATTCCTTAAAAATTAAGAACCACTTAAATAACAATGTATTTGAGTCCCAAATATGAAGATAAGGACTTGCTGGATCATTTTAGGAGCTCATTAAATACCTGTTGAGTGATGAATGAATTTCTTGCTAGGGATATAGTAGTAAATAAAAGCAAAGTATCTGCTCTCATGGCTTATATTCAGGTAGGGGGGGGTGGATTTTGACAATGAACAGAAAACAAATAATATATCAGGAACTGAAATGTAAAGATAAAAATCTAAAAGGGTAAAAGCAATGTGTGTGTGGATATGTGTACATACATTTTTTTTTTTTAAGATGATCATGACGGCCACTTGGGTGAAGTGACTTTGAGCAGACTTGTAATGAGGTGAGGAAGAGAATGGACGGTATATGGGGAAAAGCAGTCCAGAGAGGGAAATGCAGGGGCTGAGGCCCCAAAGTTGGAGCGAGCCTAATATTTTCAGGGAAGATCAATGGGAAAGTGAACTGAAAGGTTATGAAGGGGACTGGACTTGTAATGGGAACAGGATGGACTTGGTAATCATTTGAAATGAGGTAGGGAGCCATGGAAGGTTTAAACCGGAAGAGGGGTATATCAGACATACATTCTAAAAACAATCCACCTTACTTATTCCTTATAATGGCCCTGCCAGGTAGGTATGATCACTCTCATTTTTAGACAAGGAAGCTATGGCTTAGTGCTTAGTGGATTTAAGACTGGCTAATGATCCTATCTCTTGGGTAGCAAAGCCAAAACTGAACCAATTTTTAACTTAAACTTATACCCTTAACCAACTACGTGTATTTCAAACTCTTCCAGAAAGAACTCTCTGGAAAAGATTTTACCCTAAATACCACTTAGTACAAAAACTCTTTCTTTATTTGTAAACAATATCCAGGCAATTTGGCTTTGGTGAGCAAACACTAGGCTCCTTTTTGCATTTCACCAAAATGAATTGGATTACCTGCCCTTGGGTACTTGGAAGAAGAAAATTCACAGCAGAAGAGTGGAGGTACTAGCAAGGCTCCTCAGGGTTAACTCTTTAGTAGAAAGAGTATGTCATCCTAGATACCTGGGAAGCTCTACTGGCTCAGCCTATTCACTTCATTCAACGTTTGGGACAAGGCACCATTTCAGGGCTATTTCTTACTTTTATGACTTTAAGAGCAAGTAGTTTAAAAACTGTGTGTTTCTTATGAATTTTACCAGAATCATAATTAGGTGTTAAAAAGACAGGATTCTCTATTTCCATTGACTGAAAGAAAATATTATGCTCCTTTCATATTGTACATTTTACTTAGTTACTGGTTTTTCAAAAAAAAAAAAAGGAGGCTAAAAATAATTCTTGGTTAATACTCTCCTATCCTTAAAGGATTTTTATTGATTATAAAGTAGAGATTACTAGTGTCCTTAGGGACACTTAGAGGGCATTATTTGCTCTTAGGGGCAAACAGATAAAAAAATAAATAAATTCTTTTCATCCTCAGTTCCCTAAAATAATCAAATTAAGAACTCCTGGATGCAACAGAATAATAATTATGGTCTAAAATAGATAAAGCAAATAGGTGACTAAAAGAGCTCAACAGATCTTAGGTTCTAGCTTCCATTACTTTAGAAAAACATTTTTTTAATTATATATATATATATATTTTTACATCATACATATTATCCAAAAAAATGTTTCTCTGTGTAGAGAAGGAAAAAGTTTTCCTTGACCTTCTTAGGATCCCTGGCTGGGTCTGAAAATTGAACTAACAAACACAGATTATCAGAAGAAAAACATACAAATTTATTTAAAATAAGTTTACTTGACATGAGAGCCTTCATAAGGAAATGAAGGCCCAAAGAAACGGTGAGACCAAACTATTTTCATGCGAGGATTGATAAAGAGTGCAGTCGTGGAGGAATACGACAGGTCAAGGAGTCTGAGGTAAGTGCAGTTAACTGGGGAAAGCTTAGCGAGGACCGTCTGTTTGGATTCTTCTCGGCACCATCCTGAGTCATAATACACATGTCTGTAATTCATGTATGTTCTCTTTATTAATACATCAGTTCTGGAGACTGGCTCCATCAACTACTACACTTTAGATGGTAGGCAATTCCTCAATTTAAACTCCTCTTTCTTCATCTATAGAATGTGGAAAACGATCTCATTTAATCCTTACAACCACCTGGGGGTTTAAAGAGATAATTGCTATCAAGTTCTTAGTACTGTGCTTGGCACGTTAAGAGTCAATACTTTAAAGAGCTCAATAAAATCTATGTTCAACTGCTCTGGAAAAAGAAAAGTCTTTTTTATTGAACAGTTTTGTTTTTTTTTCCCTCCTGTTATCTGCATTTTCTGTTTGGCAGAGATTACCTGTAAAGAACTTCAAATGGATTTTTGTTTTTCCCTTTCTCAGGAGGTCTAAAACTCCTTACCTTGCCCTACGCCTAGGAGTTCTCAAACATGAGTTGCATCATCAGAATCACCAGAGGGCTATTAAAATACAGACTGCTGGGCTCCATGTCCAGAGTCTGGTTCAGTGGGTCTGGCGTGGAGCCTGATAAAGTCCTTCTAATGCTGTTGGTTGGGGACCACATTTTTAGAACCACTGCAGGCTAGTCAGTATGAAATCTTTCTGCTTGTTTGTGATTAACTATGTCAACTTAGGCAAGGTATATAACCATTTTAAGCCTTGGTTTTACAATCTGTAAAATGAAATAATGTTTGTGTAGTAGTTACACAATACGACCATTTGTACAGCACCTTAGTGCTCATAGTGGCAGATATTTCTACAGAAAGCACTAAAAACGACCCAAAGAGTAACAACAAAAATATTTCTTCACTATTTTTAGGAAGAGGGAATTCACTCACATGAAGTTGAGTTTAAGCAAAAGTAATTTTATTGCTCAAGGATGGACTGAAAAATGATCCACTTTAAAATATGCTGTATATTGCATTTGATTGTTCATTCGTTGACACCTGAATGAAGTTTGTAAAGTCAATGGCTAGACCACATACATTAGCAGAGTGCAATCCCAAAGAGAACACACAAAGAGAATGAAGCCAAGATGTCCTTTGAGCCCCATCTCCATCAGCCTGGAAATCCACAAGGCTGCATTCTGCCCAGGCCACCGTGCTTCTGCAAACTGTGACCATGGCTTGAAGGAGCTAATATTGAGCATTTTCCTATTTACACTTCAGGTTGAAAAGAAGTAATGAACCAGCACTGTCATTTTAGCCACGGAACTTTAACTAAATGCTTCACCATAGTGCAGTAGTGCCCCTTAGCTAGTTCTTATATTTAATTTTATTGACTCATTATTTACAAACTTTCTTCTTGTTTCATGTTATATCGTTTTGTTTCCATAAGCTCCTTTGAAATCAAATGTCACCCCAGATTTTGTTCTCTAGCTGCCTTGTGGATGCATCTCACGTCTTCCCGTGAATAAGCAGTCCTTTCTGTACTCTGGAATAGCACCAATCTCAAGTATTAGAGTTTTCCATGAGACTGACTCAGACACTATTTCATGGGTGAAATGCTTCTATTACTCCAAGAAATAAAGTTATCTTCAACCTTTGTGAAAAAATAAAGGAAAGCAAACGCAAAGAAACTTCACAGAAAGGGAAGAAAAACATTAAAATGAGAGGAATAAGCAAAAACAAACAAAAGTGGAACATTTTAGAAAAGAAAGACAAGAGTAGTTGGTTATGCAGCAAAAACTGATAAAATTTGAGAGACAAGGAAAAGAAATGGAGGATGACTGAACTAAAAATATAAATAATACATTCATAAGAGAAAATGATGAATTAAAATTACCTCAAACTGAAAGTACCATCATCTCCATCAAGACTAATTTGTGATTCATTTCTGTGTAACATTATTTGTCTTCTAAGCTAAGTGTGTGCAAACTACAGCCCATGGATCAAATCCAACTGACCCCTGCTTTTGAAAATAAAATTTTATTGGAACACAGCCCATTCACTCATTTACAGATTATCTATGTTCTATGTCTGCTTTTGTGCAACAAAGACAAAGTGGAGTAGTTGAGAACGAGTATTTAATATCTGGTCTTTTATAGAAAAGTATGTTGACCCCTCTTCGAAGCCTTTTCAACATGAGATGATCAACTACATAAAGAATAACTAAGATAACTGTGGTTGACTGCAAAGAAGGCCACAGTCCTTTATTCCTTCTTGTATCTATGTACTTGCAATGTGACTCCTCCCATTAGTAAGTGGAGTATGTTCCCCTTCTGTGAGTCTAGGCTGGCCTTGTAATTTGCTTTGGCCTAGAGAATGTGGCAGAAACTTGGCTATGCCCAAAAGAGAACAAGCGCCTCCTGCTGGCAAGAGGATGACAGATCAGCCGCGGTGGAGATGGTCCTGTTAAGGCCATCCAAAATCAGCCCCAGGTTGGCCCAGCAAGCACTTGAGTGTGCCCAGCTGAGCCCAGCCCAGAAGGCTGCCCACAGAATCATGGACTACATAAATGGTTGATATCTTAAATCACTGAAGGAGATTAGATTACACCACCCAAAATATGTCACTTTGGCATATAAATTATTTTGAGCTGAAGGTAATTGAGAATCAGCAGATGTAAAAAGATGCCCTCTCAGAGCTTCTCTTAACTGATTAAAAGCAGAAACTTCTGAGAAGTGAGGACTTCCATAAATCCCCTATCCATGAAGCAGACAGAAAGTCAGCGCCAAGATGAGTCTGCACGAACCTTATCAAAATAACACTTATCTTCCATTAGTTTTCCCATATATTGACCTTTTCTCAATTTACTACCCCTAGAAGTCCAAATCCTGTTTTCCTTTGCCTAGTCACTTCTCCACACTTTATTGCCCTTTGTTAAAACGGTATATCAGTTTCTGAGTCTTTAGGTTTTCACTTCTTTTCTGTGAAACTCCAGAGTGTGTAAAAGTATTAGCATCAACAAAATTTGTTTGCTTTTTCTCCTGTTAACCTGGCTTTTGCCAGTTTAGTTCCCAAGCCCCAGCCATTGACCATAAGAAGGCAGAGAAAAATTTTTCTCTCCCTACACCATTAAGCTTTGCTGTGGTTTGTTACACAGCAAAAATCAATAAAATCATTGACCAACATTTGATCCTTTTAAACCTCTGTCTCTTCACATTTCTAAATCATGCTCTTTTCTCCCTTTCAGAACTCATAACTTCACTCGAGATTTGATGTCACATCTCCTAGTAGGACTTCAAACCAGGCTCCCTCTTGTCCTCTGTGCCTCCTTGTAACTTAATTTTCCTGTCAGTTAAAATTGAGGTCTGGAAATACCTCCTTAGGGAAACTGTCTCTGATTGTTCCAGTACTTTTAGATTTCTCCATTCTCCAAATCCTTGGCTAACTGTCTGTACAACGTAGTACTCTGGTACACATCTCATTTAACACACGTTTTCTTTGCTTGAATCAAGGCACAGCATTTTTTCATTATGGGCAGTGGCTCATTTTTCCTTCAGCTCAGAGGCTGATGATGATGGAGGGTGGGTCAGTAAAATCTGAGATTTGAAATTACTCTTCTAACCTTATCCATAAGTAAAGGAGCAAATGAGAACTAGGGATCTATGAAGCAAAAATCCGGATTATCCTGTACTTCTGTTAACCAACCTCTTACCCTGAGTTAAGGCAGAGAATGAGAGGTGGGTGGTGTTAAAAGCCATTTACGGGCAGACACTTTACGAGTCTGATTATTAGTGCTAAGAATTGACTGATAACAGCTCTTTAATGTTTTCAACAGTGTTCATTAAGGTATTAGCTGAACATTTTACAGAACAGACATGGTCTCAACCGTGGTAGAGTCTTCGCTGTGAACAAGTATCCACACACTGGGCACCTCGTACACTCCTACTAGGAGCCTCTGGCACAGAAATACCATGTCAGGTGAGAGGGATGCTCTAACAGGTGAAAGGACTTGCTCAAGGTCATAACTTAGAAATGTCAGGGTCAAGGCTCAAACTAGAGTCTTTTGTCTTCAAGTCAACTTACTTTCAGGAACTTTCCAAATCACAAAGACCTTTCTTTAAATGCCTCAGGCTTGGATGATGATGAGCTCTAAGCTTCGAGAATTTAAGAGCCTGGATAACATTATCAGCACTGTTGCTTTACAGGCTGGTCTAGAGGAAGGAACAGGCCTGAGTGTTTTCCCAAAATCCTGGCTGATGCTAGCTTGCAGCTTTGGGTTTCAGTGTTCAAACCAACTGATTAAGTGCCCAAGTACTTGGTCACAGCCTTATTATTGTGTGAAGAAGTTGCCTGGCTGTGATGACAAGAAAGGTAACTGAAGGCAGGTGGGTGTAGAATCATACGATCTTTAGGTGAAAAATATACCCTTCAGACTCATTCATCTTATCATCTCTTTTCTAGCACAGAGATGTCAAGAAAATTGCCTACAGAGATATAGCCAATAAGAAGGAACACGAGTCAGGCTCACCTTCCTTAAATTAAATTCCTGGTGTCTCCAAACACACTCTCCAATCTCCTGCATGCCTTCTACCCATTCCCCTACAAACCATTCTCCACACAGCTACCAAAGTAACTGTCTCCAAACGTAAATCAGATCATATCAGTCCCTGTTGAAAATGGCTTCCTATAACACTGAGAAAGAAAAATCTAAACTCCTCGTCCTGGTTCTACACCAATGAGTTTCATACCTGAATGTGCACTGGAATCCTTTGAAGGGCTTATTAAAACATGTATAGCTGGGCCCATTCCCAGAGCTTCTGATTCATCTTCAAGATGGCCCAAGAATTTCCATTTCAAATAAGGTTCCAATTGATGCTAATGATGCTTGTTTGGGGACCATACTTTGAGAACTGCTGCTCTACATGATGAGGTATCTGCCTCTTTCTCAGACTTTTCTTCTCATCATGCATTCACACACACCACGCTCACTCCCACCACGATGCCAACAGTGGCTCTGAGAACGGAGGTCTGAGAAAGGAGGAAAATGCATCCATTGGTTCATCCTTTTGGATAGTTTAGTATGTTTTTCACTTCCCTTTTTCCTCGATTAAGTTTTAACTAAAACTTATGTGATTTTTATTATATGCAAAATGTTTCTTAGGTACCACAAAAGATATGATGATAAATACTGTTCGTTTCAGGAAGAGAGCCCACCTAAGTGTATCCATCAATGTACTTCTTCTCCTGAGTTCTTTTTGTCTACATAAGAGTGTGCTTCTTATACCAGAAATCCTAACCTCATTTCACATTCCTTTATTCCCTCTCACCTCTACATCTACCAGGTTAGAAAATTCTCTAATTCATTTTTTTCCTTTATTTAAAAAAATTTATTATTATTATTTATGCCTACAGCACCTGGTCTTCCTAGGTGGTCTCCCATCCAAGTACTAACCAGGCCCAACCCTGCTTAGCTTCCGAGATCAGACATCAGGCTTGTTCAGGGTGGCATGGCTAGAGACCATGGACTGTGGCCCCACTGGGATGTGAACCCAGGACCTCTTGCGTGTAAAGCAGATGTGCTAACCACTACACTATGGAACCACGTCCTCTAATTCATTTTCATACTCAACCTCTCACTCTTATTCCCCATGTGTCTGACTGTCTACTGGATCCTTCAATCCCAGCTTTCCTCTCCCAGGCTACTCACACAATGAGGAAAGTGTAGGGGGTAGAGTGGCAGGGCTTCTGGGGCCACATTCAAACTAAGACCTATTTTGGTGTATAATAAAATGATATCAATAAATTTTTTGTTTTATTTTAAATGTCCAGTCTAAGTGGTTGAAGAAAGTAGGATTTATGGCAAAGCAGCTAAGAACTGAACTAATATTCACCAGGCACATGGAGTAATAGGTTCTGTAGAATAAATATTTGGAAATCAAACTCTGTTTAACTCATTTCCCTACTTTTCCAACTTCCCTAACTCTAAACTTTAAATTATATTATTTTTGGTTTTGTAATTGGCAGCTTTTACACTTTATATAATAGACACAGCCTCTATTTTATGTGCCATCAACTATCAATATTACCTCCCACTGAGAATATTAACCCTCTGGTCTGTCTTCTATGTCTCTAACACCCTGTACTTTCCAACATCCATCTACACCCTTACTTTATATAAAGTCAATAGCTTTTTCATTCTCTTGTCAATAATAAATATTTTGCCCACCCTAAGTTGATTCTAAAAACTGAAAGACAGATAAATATTATCATGATTATCATTATGATGACTTTGTAAGTAATTTTCACTGTAAATACAAATAATGTTCTACAATTCTTTGAGCCCAATATTCTGACCCTGTAGGTACAATTCAGTTTAAAGCATCCAAAACTTGGGAACAAGATAAAAAGATGGCTATTATACAAGAGCACTATCTAGAGACCTACCCGAGAATGACTTATTTCTATAGATGAATGTATCTTTGTTTGACTTACTATTGTTTAGGGTCCAGATTCTTTGAAGTTAACGAGATAAGTTATAGCTGGGTTTTGTTCTATAGTGATGCATATAATTTGTGTCTGGTAGAAAAGACAATCACAGGGGTTAGTTTTATTGCCCTACAGAGCAACAACCAGTTTTGTACCTAATTGACAAAGCTTGTTTTGGCAACCCTTTCCCAACTATATTAAAACTCCCTTCCTCCAATGCTCTTAGAACTAACTTCATCACTCTGCTTTTGTCCTCACTGAGGAGTTAAAGTCAAAATACTTTCTACGAGCGTTGTGTTTTCAGTTTTTTGGGAATTATATTTGGGAACTTCGCTTCACTGATGAGCCGCCCCAGGTGTGTAGGCTGTTTGGGCTTTTTGGTGTTTCATTGTGTGGCCCACGATTTGATTTCAGAATCGCCTTGGAAAGAAGCCATATTCGGCCTGTGCCACTTGGCCCGAATTTAGGTTAGTCTTGATCCTGCACTTTGATTTTTCTCTGGGTTTGATAACTGCCATAATTATTTGTTTTTTTGGTGGCAGTTGTAAGTACCAACTGGCTCCACTTATGTGTATGTGGGGAAGGGAGCTGACAGAGGCTGGTGGGAGGGGCTAAAGACCAAGGCTTTAACAGAAAAAGGCACTCCATTTGGGCAGCTTGCCTCAGATGTAATAAAGTCCCATGGATGAGAAAAAGGGGTGGCCCATGCTGGGATTTGTGATGTGGGGAGGCCAGTGGTGGCTGAAATGAGTCCTCTATAAAACATTTAAATCTCCACTCCAGCTGCCACTAAGAAGAAATGACTGATGAAATTGTAGATTCCGACTAAGTGAACTGGAAACTGTTTCTTTTTGTTGGGAAAGAAGATGATATTTTAAAGTCTCGTTGTAATGTATTTTGAGCTGACTGTCTAGAACTGTACTGTCCAATAAGCGAGCCACCAGCTACATGTAGCTCTGTAAGTTTTAATGAAAATTATTTAAAATTAAGAACTCAGTTCCTCAGTCCCACTAGCTACATTCCAAGTGCTGAACATCTACATATGGTAATGAACAGCACACATACAGAGACCACATCCATCACTGCAAAGTTCTGTCAGTGACTGCTTTTCTTTAGGATAGCAGCATTCTTCTCAAGGATAAAGTTCCTTTTAAATATTGTCCGTTATAAGGACATACATTGCCCTTCAAGGTTATGTAAAAAGGGAAGGTCTCGGGATAGTCTGGATGGGAGAGTGTGCGGTGAAAAGGGAGCCAAACTGCTCAGAATGAGAGAGGATTAGAATTTTCCACTTTTCTCTTTTGGCTTGAGTAGAAGAATTTTGTTGTTTTTGTTTTTGTTTTAATTTGGAGAACAGACGCATGGAAAAGAAAAAAAGGGTAAATTGGAAAAGGACTCTGGGGGAAAGATTAAAAAAAAAAGAACCAGTAATATGCACCTTGGTGGAAGAGCGGGAAAAGAAGACAATGGGCGACACCCTTTGGCCAGGCTGACTAACGAAATCTGCTCAGCGTGATCTCTAACGTTTAATCTGAAAGTGTGTCCTATTGTGTGCTGCAGTCCTCCTCTGCTACCACCGATCTTTAGTAAAAGTCTATTTCACACACCTTTGTTCCTGGGGTTTGATGATATGAATAATCACCAAGAGAGTGTAAGCACCTAGGAATTCCCAGAAAGACCGGGAAGGGCCCTGAGTAGCCTGAGGATGGGACCTGCAGCCCTTTAATGTGGATATGAAAGGAAAGTCAGGAGACAGGCTGAATTTGAGACATTTGTGCTGCGCGTGCTTTAAAAAGCACTGCTCTTTCTCTGATACGCAACAGAAAATCTCTATTTTAAAGATTTAATAACAAGATTGCTTAGAAACAAAATATATTTTGCTTTTAAATAACAAAGTTAGATGAAAAACAGATTTAGCAGTGGCATCGGAATACAATCAGAGGCTACATGGCAAGATGTTACATTATGCAGTTTCTGGAATTTGGGGCTATCTCAAAAGAAATCTCTCGATAATGAAGGAATAAAAAAATAATGCTTAAATGCAGTTGTGCTGATTACGTTTATTGAAAAGATAATATATATTTTTAAAAACAGTGGCTAGTAAACACTTTTTTTCTGACCTAGTGAGTGCTCACCTACTGCTTAAAACACTTCCCCATCTTCCTTAAACCAATCCGTAGAACATAATTTAATGTTTACCTGATTGTGATAGTTGTCCTACGGTGCTGAAAGCATTTATGCTCCTTTATAAATGGTCCCTTTGCTATGATGCTTTTGGGATGTTCCAGCTGTATTTTTCTCTAATTCCTGTTCCTCCCACTTGCTATCAGCTGTCATTTTTCACTAGTCTTGCGCAAAGTGTAGAAACTAATCTTTTCAGCTTATATTTTGTTGCCTTGAATATTTTAATGGCTATGGCTCCAAAGAGCTGAATCTTTGTTTTTCTTTTCTTTTCTTTTTTTTTACACCTACAGCACCTGGTCTTCCTAGGTGGTCTCCCATCCAAGTACTAATGAGGTCCGACCCTGCTTAGCTTCTAGATCAGACGAGATCGGGCACTTTCAGGGTGGCATGGCCATAGGCTAAAGAGCTAAATCTTATAAGACTGGGAAATAACAAGAAAAATTGGCTACAGACCAGCTTGACATACATCTGGCTTTCTGGTTTGATACACTATTATGAAGAGAATAAAGTTCAATTTTGGGGAGAGGGGCTTAAAACCCTAGTAAAATAACACTTAAGAAAGTCGAAAACTTAGCTAGACTGTATTTAATATTTGTTCAAGATTTCTGTTCTCCTAGTATATTACCTCATATTTAGAGGAACTGGGAAGAAAATTAAATGCCTTTTAGAAACACAGGTAATTAGTATTTTCTATGTGTAAATTGTGATGATTAATAACCACATAAGATCATTGTGAGAAATAAAAATGATTCAATGATGACAGACTTCTAGTTCATCAAATCACATTTCACTTTAACGAAAAAGCATTTTTTTCTCTAATATGTTTCTGCTTATGTAACAAGTAGTAGAGATACTCAGCCAGTGTCGACATTTAATCTCTTCAAATATTGGAAGCCATGTAGTACTTTTTACTTATCCTATAAATTTCCAGAGCCTGGGAAACTGACTTAGAAAACCATAAATCTTTTGGGACATTCTAGCAGATTTGGAGAGTGATGTCTCTTTCACCAGCTCATATTGGTGAGCAATGGCCATCATCTTGATGACACTGGTACCCAACCTAGACCTGGCTTACCTGAGAGAAAGACTTGGAAATGCATCTAAGCTAGTCCTTGCCCTTCTTTGCCAAGTTGCGTAAAATGGATAAAAGTAGTCGACTGCAATAAACTTACTTCGTTTTAGGCTTGAACTATACAAAATTATTGGTATTGATCATTTTTAATTTTAAAGATGAAAATGTCATTAGGATAACCTAATATTGTGAACCTGCTGAAGTCAGATCCCAACACAGATCTTAAGAATTATCAAGTCCTCTCATCATTTTGATGGCCAAGAAAATGAACAAACAACAACAAAACCAGACTGCTTTAGAACAAACTGTATCTAAAATTCCTTTCCATATTAGACAACTACAGTGACTTTGGAAGTTGTAGGCATTCTGTTAGTCCATGAAGAGAGAAAGATAAGTAAAATATTGACCTCAAGAAACTCAGAGTACAAAGAGAGACAAAAACATTAAATAAAATGTGAATATGTGCAGTGTATTATGTGCAATGATAGGTTAATAGTGGCACAAAGGAGTTATCAATACTTATTGAATTGGTCAAGGAAGATATCAAAGAGGTAGAGATTTCTCATCTGGGTTCTGAAGGATGAGTAAGAGTTCACCAGTCGAATAGGAAGAACAAGCATATTCCAGGAAGAGAGAGCAGCATGCACAAAGCATGTAATAGAATAGTTCATTGGGGGAATTTTAAGTGGACTTTTATAGCTAAAGCAGAGAATGTGTGTAGGAAAGTGGTGGGAAATAGACCTGAGTCAGATTATGGAAGGCCTTGTATTTAATTCTGGCCAGTTTCCTTTATCCTACAATAGGGAGTCATGGACTCATTTTAAATAGAGGAAGAACAGGTTCTGATTTATATTTTCAAAAGATTACTCTATGATCACAACTGTGGAAGAGGAAAAAAAGAACAAATAGAAAAAAAACTTAAAAAAAAAAAAAAAAACCGTCAAAAAATTACCAGTGGTTGACTCCAGGGCAGACTCTTATTTTGTTTCTTTTTATACAGAATGCAGTTAGTTGTCATTTCTGGGAAGCAGTAAAGTTTCTGTCCTACAATTAGCTGTCACTTCAATACTTGAATTCAATACAAAGAATAGTGACCACATTGGGGCCCATTCTTTGCCCTTCTCAATTTTGTTTACTTACAAAGGAACTGGGTATAAATCTAGAGAGTATTATGATACACATTTTGGAAAAAAACTAGTGAACAAATACTGAATCAATTCAACCCACAGACAGACCTTATGAAAAGGCTGAACCTGTGGGAGGACCACTACAATTAGCCACCACATATATTCGATTAATTTTGAAAGGAACCAACTGACTCTAAATGAAGTCTTGACAAGTTTTACATTTTCCTTTTCCTTAGAGTCAACACAGTTTCATCACACACCCTTCTTTAATTCACCTCAAATCCAAGTAAAATCTAAGAAAAACAAGGTATTTATAATGCTATCGAGGCTTCAACCCGCCTACTTAAACCTTCTGAACAGATTGGTGGCCTCAGTCCTTGCTCTATAGAAAGTCTGGAGCCAATGCCACCTTGCAAGGATGCAAACAATAAATGGCAGAAGAAGCATGCAAAACTTAGTCAAAATGTTCTGTATAAATGAAACAAGCAAAGCAAATGACTAGCACAAAGTCCAATCACTATTACATTTATAACAAACAGAAAGTTTTATGTAGAAAGCCTGCCAAAAGCAGTTTATTAAGCAAAAACTGTTACTACATGAAACCCATCTGTAAAACGAAGATAATAATAGCAACAACCTTATAAAGTTGTCCTGAAGAATTAAACAATACCCATAAAATCCTGCAGAAGGTTGTCTGGCACACAGTGAACACTCAATAATTTATAGTATCATTATCATTATATCT
>NW_024345601.1:11700432-11838338 GCF_902729225.1 Pteropus medius
GAAGGTTTTTTTTACAAACTTTTAAATAATTCATTTGTATACACATATATGTACCTAGAGAAAGATATAGGTTTGTCTTGTGTGTGTGTATGTGTATTTACATAAATGATATTACACTGTTCATATTCTGTAGCTGTGTATTTGAGGAAATGGTATCACACTGTTCATATTTTATATCATTCTGTGGCTTCCTGCTTTTACTTAGTGGATTGTGCGAGAGGCCTTTCTCATTCAGGTTTACCTCCTCTTTTAAAGTGTGCCAGGATATGTATGTATTAGACTTTTCTCCTTGATCTCTGTGGGTATTGAATCACATTGTTTCCTGTGTTGAAGCATCCGGAATTATACTTTTAATAACTGTGGAATAGATTTGTTGATATTTTACCTAGAATTTTTTTTTCTCTGTAAGTAAGAATGAACTGTAGTATTGGTTGGTTTGTTTCTTATTAACTGCTTTGGTGTGTGGTTGTCAGGATCTGATAATGAGATTTGTGAAATGAGTTCGGTAGTAGCTTTATTTTCTTTTTACATCCTGAAAAAATGTAAGTACACAGGATTTAGCTTTTCCTCGAAGATTTGGTAGAACTCACTTGTAAAACCATATGGGCCTAATCTTTTGTTATGTTATCAATAGCTTCCTAGGTCACTGGTCTGTTTAAGTATTCTGCTCATTTTTGAGCCTTTTTTTTTTTAACTTTAAAAACATCCATTTTATTGCTTCCAAATTTGTTTAAATTTATACATTATTATAAGCATTTTCCTTTTCCTTAGAGTCAACACAGTTTCATCACACACCCTTCTTTAATTCACCTCAAATCCAAGTAAAATCTAAGAAAAACAAGGTATTTATAATGCTATCGAGGCTTCAACCCACCTACTTAAACCTTCTGAACAGACTGGTGGCCTCAGTCCTTGCTCTATAGAAAGTCTGGAGCCAATGCCACCTTGCAAGGATACAAACAATAAATGGCAGAAGAAGCATGCAAAACTTAGGTCAAAATGTTCTGTATAAATGAAACAAGCAAAGCAAATGACTAGCACAAAGTCCAATTACTATTACATTTATAACAAACAGAAAGTTTTATGTAGAAAGCCTGCCAAAAGCAGTTTATTAAGCAAAAACTGTTACTACATGAAACCCATCTGTAAAACGAAGATAATAATAGCAACAACCTTATAAAGTTGTTCTGAAGAATTAAACAATACCCATAAAATCCTGCAGAAGGTTGTCTGGCACACAGTGAACACTCAATAATTTATAGTATCATTATCATTATATCTGGCACATGGCAAGTGCTCAATAAATTACAATATCATTATCATTATTATATCTCATAACTTGCCTCTTTCCAACTATTCCAACTTATAAATCTCAAAGATATTCTTACTTCTGTCAAAGACTATTTACTCAATACTGTTATTAAAATAAAATAATTATAAGAATGTTTTGAGAGAAAAGGTTAATAACACTTCTTTACCTCTTCATATCTGTCAAAAATTGCTCCTTCTTGCAAAAAGGAAGGAACTTCCTTTTGCCAGTTAAATTCATAAGGTTTGGCCATGATTATATTCAAGACCTAAAAATGAAAAAGAATATTTCATTAGCATACAAAATTTAAAAACAAGTAAACATCAAAGGCTAATCACTTTATGTGTTTGCAAAAGCTTTTCTTCATACACATAGAGCAATCCATAAATTGTCTTTTTTCTTTCTTCTTCCCTTCATCTGACCTCAACTTCACTTATTCTTGTCTTTGAACCTGGAGAAACAATATCATTAAGAAATACCAGAGCTGATCATTTGGGAAGCTTCCCCTCCCTTTTCAAATCATATCAAATAATAATAATATGTATATATATTTATATGATGGCATCAGATAAAAGAAAGAAACCACACACTTCAATCTATATAAAGAGAGGCCTGCCGCAAAGAATGAATGGTTCTATAAGCCTACACTAGAAGGCTGAAGGCGAATGCATGGGAGGAGTCCACAGGGTGATGCATTGCAGAATCAAGTGGGAGTAGTTGGAATTTTGTATTGACTTTGGTTCTCTCTTTCGTCCTTTCTCACCCTCTCCTCACTTGGCCAACTCAGGAAACAACAGAATGTCTGCTTTCTAGCAAAGACTGAGAGTGATATTGAAAGAGAGCCCAAGAATTGTTCATGGTGGCTGCCTGCACCTAGGAATAACTGGGTATTCCTTTTATTTACCTTTCTTAGCATCAAGCACCATGATGTACATAGAATAACTGCAAGCAAGACATTTTACATGAAAAGGTGAGCAACCAACCAAGAATCACCCATACTTAAGCAATGCCAAGAACATGGAAGATACACACCAAACACAATAAGTAGAAGAACTTAGACCCAAGGAAACAGAGTTAACATGACAAATAGAATCTGACTTTGGCTTAAGTATGGCTGGTATCTTCAGAGGGAGGAGAGAATACATTCTGTTTCTAATGCATAATTAACTACAGATTGTGAAATTAATTTAAAAATATACTGTTGAAATCAAGCTTTTAATAAAGTTATAAAACATTTTTAATTAAAAAATTTAATGCAAAGAATTTTAAAGAATTATAAAGAATATAAAAATATGAATTATAAAGAGAACTCAGATAAAGTTGAAATGGAATTCTTACAGAATGCAACATAAAAAGAATAAGAAAGCATGACTGAAAAATTTAGAGAGATGGAAAATGGAAACTCAGGTTTAATACTCATCTGTCTCTATCTCTCTCTCTCTCTCTCTCTCTATCTCTATCTCTATCTCTATACCTATACCTACATCTACATCTATATCATTCTTTTTTCTTTCTTCCCTCTTTATACCCCAGCTACTCCATACATGTATAACAATCTTAAAATCTAATCATGATTAGGCCATAGACAACATCTTAGCATTTTTCAAATGTCAGAAATTACAACGGCCATGCTCACTGACCACAACTCGGCCAACTAATAAGTTAATGACAGAAAGCGAATAAAATCTATACACATAAAAATAAACATAAACACATACTTCTAAATAATTCTTGAGTTAAGCCGAATAGTCAAAGCAGCAATTAAAATTCTTAGAAACAAAAGATAGGAGCCTTATACATCAAAAACTAGATTTGTAACATGTAGCCAAAAAATAATAAAACAATGATTAGTAAAAATTTTCTGACAATTCATATATCACATAAAAATCTGGCAAGTGTTGGGGAAAGAGAGATTAGGGAGGAGGAGGAGAAGGAGGATGAAGAAGAAGCATAAACTCACAACATTACAATGAAAAGTGGGTGTAATTACAAACAGGAAAAGTGAAAACTGTAATAATGTATAAATTTAACCAAATTTGGAAACCTAAATAAAATGGATGTTTTTAAAGTTAAAAAAAAGCCCAAAATTTAACATCCTAGTGTAGACTCAGAAGATAACATAACAAAAGATTAGCCCATATGAGTTTTAGCAAGGAAATGCACAATAAATTGAGGAAAGTTAACTCTGTGGCATTTTTCAGGATGTTAACAGTGCTACCACTGAACTCACATTTCAATAAATCTCACATTTCCTGAGATCCTGACAACCACACACCAAAGCAGTTAATAAGAAACAAACCAACCAATACTACAGTTCATTCTTACTTACAGAGAAAAAAAAATTCTAGGTAAAATATCAACAAATCTATTCCACAGTTATTAAAAGTATAATTCCGGATGCTTCAACACAGGAAACAATGTGATTCAATACCCACAGAGATCAAGGAGAAAAGTCTAATACATACATATCCTGGCACACTTTAAAAGAGGAGGTAAACCTGAATGAGAAAGGCCTCTCACACAATCCACTAAGTAAAAGCAGGAAGCCACAGAATGATATAAAATATGAACAGTGTGATACCATTTCCTCAAATACACAGCTACAGAATATGAACAGTGTAATATCATTTATGTAAATACACATACACACACACAAGACAAACCTATATCTTTCTCTAGGTACATATATGTGTATACAAATGAATTATTTAAAAGTTTGTAAAAAAAACCTTCGAAATTTATGATCCTGCTTAATTCTGTGGAGAAAATAAGGACTGGAGTTGAAAATCCAGGTATCGTTAGTGTTATCTCTGTGCGGGACATTTTTACTATAGGAATATATTTTTCCATTTATGTATACTTGTATAAATAAAAACAAATGCAAATTTTAAAAGGGGGAAAGAAGCTGAAGTCATACAGATCGGCAGATGTATTATTCTTTATTCCCAAACAACTTAGAGCATATGATGAATACATTGGATCGGCAGATGTATTATTCTTTATTCCCAAACAACTTAGAGCATATGATGAATATATTAGGTCTCACACGGCCACTGTTGCTGTTTGAAGAAGAACTACTCCATTATTCATTACTGACCAGCCTAAAAACCGGTGAAAGCATGAAGGGCATTTTAACCAGGCCAGTTGAGGTGGAAAGCAGCCCTCCCTTAATCAGCACCAAGGCTTCCCATGTAAAGCCAAGAAGAGCCAAGATACAGAAAGTGGGAGAAGGGAGACATGCTTTTCCCCAGTCCATCCATGTGTAGCTTGGTCCGTGTCTTTGTATTTCTCAAAATGACTGTACATGGGTCTCTTTTCCTATCTCCGTCTCTCTGTTCCTCTCAGTTTGTCTTTCTCTGTGTCTTTCCATGTCCATTTCTCAGTGTCTATCTGAGAAACACACACACACACACGCACATGCACACGCACACGCACACACACACACATCCTTCACTCAAGGCAGCTTAGAAGCAATCATGCACATTTAGGCCTTGTATGCCATGAAACAGATCTACAGATAAAAACAGACCCACAGACCCACTCCAGTTGTCAGGGATGTGCCGTTCAGTGATCTGTAAACAGAATAACCAACTACAGGGACCCAAGTATTAATGTCAAAGACAGATAAAAAAACAATATGGTGGTCACATCAGCTGACCAGACTGTGGAAAAGAGTGGGCGAAACACCTCTATTGCAGACCTTTATGTGTTCTCACTCCTGCCAACTATCCCTTTAAACATTTCCTTTTGGTTTTATTTTAAAGGTAACAGCAAGCAACAAGAGGCTTCTGATACAAAAACGTCATATCAAAAATGAAAACAAAAAGAAAGCTTTTATCAACTTGCATCATCTTTTACGGGTTTAACTCTGGTTGTCCCAGGATCTTTTCGGTGAAAGAACACACAACATAAGTCCTCAGTGAATGATGTTACTCAGATTTCACTACTATCTTTACTACTAAAATATTCATCTCTACTTTGGGTACTAATTTCATCATAATGGTCTCATTAGGTGAAGGACTATGGTGGGGGAAAAAAGAGAGTAATTTTGACTTTATCTCTAAAAAGATCTGCAGTAGAGGTAGGAGCTCATTTCATTGCTTCCTTTTGCAGAGCTTTTGGGGTTCAGAACAAGGTAAGAGGCAGTTTTACAAAATTATATTGGAGTATACTGAATTTTTGCAATTTTAAACTGGGCAGCTGTTCCTTGCACTGTCTCTGAAATACTTCCTAGGGCCTGGCGTGAGGGGCAGCAGCTGCATTATTTTCTATAGATGGTACAACTATGACCTTCAGACTAGAAAATGTTGGCCCAGCCAATCGTGTTTAACAGCAGTTTGATCCAGGTAATTGATTTTAAAATGAGAACAAATGAAGGTACATGTTGCAGTCCAACTGACTCCAGAGAAAGTTAAAGGGAAAGCTACTTTTTAAAATAGGCATGGAGGGGGAATTGGCCACTCTATAACTACGTCTTTTTTGCAATCATCTCAAAGCCCCATCCACAGCAAACTGATAAAAAACTACTTTCACCGTTTCATGCCAAATAGTCTGGCTTGCCTCCTGAGGCCTCACTAACAAGATACTTCAAGGTTTAATTGCCTCCATCACCTCCTCAAAGAACCCCACCTCACCATATAGTGCCCACAAGAAAGGGCCCTCCTTCTTGAGGAACATGAGAAGTGAAGGAGAATTTACACAAAGAATGAATATATAACTCGGCACATTTCCAAAGTAAACACCTTGGGCAGCTACTGGAAGAAGGCCAGTGCACTTTTAAATAGTCTTATTGTTTTTAAATACTTATATAACTAGAATGGATTAGCTATTGCACTGGCTGCAGAGGAAAAACTCCCTGGACTGCAGAGCTTGGCAGGGAGAGGACAAGAGAGGAGGAGAGTCCTAGAAGGCTTTGTTTAACAGCAAGTGGCGAAAAGCTTTTTCTAAAGATGACAAGAAACTGAAGGAGTAAGTAAGAGGATGACAAGGGAGTTCAGGTAGGCTGCTAGGGAATAAATGAGTAGGACATGCACATCATCCATAAAGAAGGCCTGCCTGCCTTCCTGCCTGTTATCCATCCATCCATCCATCCATATCCATCCATCCATCCAACCATCCATCCACCCAACTGGCACAAACCAAGGAAGAACAGTTCTTTGTTTGATGGCCTATTGTGTCCTTCATTTTAAATCTGCTGTTTTGTCTTTCTGACTAGAACTACGGGGCGGTCTTCAAGACTTACCAGACCATCTATCCCAGATATGTTGGTTCAGTTATGGAGTCAATTCTGCATCCCTAGGCCAGTTGGGTCAAATTTTGGCAAAGAATGTTTTTGTTTCTGGATGTACGTCTCGTGTTCTGGTAGAGAACAGACAGAAAGAAGTACATGAAATAAGGTTTATTTTGGGTCCTGGGTAAGACAGGCTGAATAATGGCCCCCAAGAGATACCCACATCCTAATCTCTGAAATCTCTGAGTGTTATGCATGGCAAAAAAAAAAGGACTTTGGAGATGTGATTAAGTCGAGGTTCTTGAGGTGGGAAGATTATCCTGGATCATCTGAGTGGGCCTTAAATACAATCACACATGTCCTTATAAAAGGGAGGCAGAGGGAGATTTGACACAGACAGGAGAGGAAGAGAATGTGACCACTGAGGAGGCAGAGACTGAAGTGATGTGACCACGAGTCGTGATGGCCATCAGAAGCTGATGGAGGCAAAGAATGGGTTCTCCCCTCCAGTCTGGAGGAAGCTTGGCCCTGCAGACATCTTGATTTCAGGGTGGTCTGAAACCTTTTGGTCTCTAAAACTGAGAGAGGATAGATTTCTGTTGTTTTGTGGCACTACTTCGTGGTAAGTTTTTACAGTAGCCCAAGGAAATGAACACATTGGGCCTACTGAAGCTGGACATCTTCAAAGGCCTAGTGAAGTCGCCACATCAATCTGAAAAGGAGTAGGCATGGCGCTGCCTTGAAGGGATGAGCATTCAACATATGTTTGTTCAACTGAATCAAAGAAAGAAAGACAGAGTAGAATGTCATCTAGAAATGAATTCAGATAACTCCTGTCCTATTTCAAATCGCCTCTGAGGAGTAAAGATATACAGTATATCTTGTCCCAAGTTCCAAATGTCTTAACAACTCTGCCCACCAGCAATAAATACAAACTTTAAATAAACCCTGCAGCTTCCCCCAAGCCAACTAAGACATTCTCCACTTTCTGTTTCTATTTGTAAACAAATGAGTTTGTTTTAAAAAGCATTTGCTTCCACTTAATAACACATAGCTTTCAAGTAAACAAAAATGCACCATGGCTCAGTTCTGAATTTTCTTAAGTGTAACTTTTATCTTTTACCTTCAACTTCATGACAAAAAAAGTTCCATAAGGAATTAATCCCTTCCCTAACCATAAAAATCAAATTAAACCAAGTAACCCATGGCCTTAAACGACCCCATGATGAGAACAAGCAAGGTTGCTTTCCAGAACACACAGGGTTGGGACAAAATTTCCACTTATGAAAGAGTCAATTAGTTGACTCTATCAAGTAGATTTCAATGTCTTGCTCTTTATCTTTAAATAAGATATCCTTATATTTCTAAAAACAGATGGACAGCTATATCGGATCATTCAGAGCTTTTAAATTAATAGATTTCAAGTAAGAATCTAATTTGACACTGATATAGTGCATCATTAATGGCAATTTTCCCCATTTGCTAAAAATATCTCCATTTTCAACAAGTCATTAAATAGCCTTTTCGAAAAACATATAAAAGGTGCACAATTAAGAAAATGATCATAGGCAATGCTGTTGTGGGTTGGGGGTAAGGGTATTCTTATATAATTTGATGAAAAATAATTTCACAATACATCTATGTAGCCTTGAAATGTCTATACTCTTTTATCTAATTATTTTATTAGTAGGATTTATCTTAAATAAATGCATACGAAATCTATGTAACACGAAGATACTCACTGTTATGCTATTTATGGTAGAAAAATATTGTCATTATATGAGTATCACTAAGCAATTGGTTAATATATTATAGTATTTAAATATCCTGTGCCTTTTAAAAATAATGCTTTCAATGAATAGTTATTTGCTAAACAACAGCAAATTTAGAAGAGTTCCTAAAAATATTCCAAACTCTTATCAAGCAAATATAAACATTCTCGACATATTAAGCAAGAAGCCGATTACAAAACTGCATGCAAGTACGATACAAATTTTAATTGTTACATACATATTTCTTAAACACAAACACACATACACACACACACACACACTCAACAGGAAAAAAAGACTAGCAAAACATATACCAAAATACAAACAGTAGTTACATCTCTGTGACAGAATTTTAGATGATTTTTATTTTCTTTAACACTTTCTGTATTTTAAAATATTCACAGTGATTATAATTTTTATATTCAGGAAAATGTGCTCTGAAATAAAGAGATGGCATTAAAAATCTTGTTTTACCTGATATAAATCAATTTTTAAATAATATACACGTTTTCCAGCAGAATTCCTAGCAAAAACTAACAGCAAGGAGAAACTAATAAAGCTGCAAAATGTTTTCCTTTTCAAGATTTAAAATCTTGACTCTATACTGGGAACCTTCATACATACCAGTTATGACTGATTCTTAAGGTGTTACTTAATAATACTGACTAAAACTTTAGTGTTAACTCTGAAACCTCTACTATACTTACACTTGGAAATAAAACATATTCCAGCAAACATCTGATTTTTGCCTCTATTTCTTCCATCTCAATAGTCATCATAATTAAGAGGCAAATGTAACTTTCTTAAAATTTAATAATTACAAAATAGATGAATGAGAATATTAAAATAAATGGCCTTTATAAATTTATTCAGTGATACTTATGATCATATAGGTAGGATTCATGATATCAGAATTTTACAAAATATGTCTAAAAGGATGGTTGGTTATGTGGGATATTTAGGATCAGCTTAATTTGACTATAATGAATAACTGCTAACATATAATTCAGTCTTAATGAGCAATTTTCAAAGAAATTAGAATCTGATGAATATATCGTTTCCCAAGAAAAGAACTGATTTGTTTCAAAAGATCCTTTGGATGTTGGTTGTTTGCCTGCAGCAGCTACTTTGGAGATGACATTTGAGTTCACATGCCAGCTCTCCAAGGTCCTCTTGAACATGTTAGGTGGCTAGAATTATATTAAAAGTAGTTGTCTATGACTGGGGTTCTCTGACCTGATGATGCCTTAATACTCACCTCTTCCTCCGCTGTTAAGGTTTAGGGAGCAATATTGGTGAACTCTGTGACAGAGGTTGAGGGCAGCAGGGGCCTATCTCCATACGATGACTCCTAAGGTATCATATTCCTAAATGTTTAATAAGCCCCTGGCTTAATAGTATTTTTGATCTTTCAGAAATAGAAGATGCATTTACATATTAATGACTTTCAAGCAGTGAATTAAAGACATGACAGCTAAAAAGAAATTGTTTGATCAGTTGCAAGATAAATCAAACTTTAGTCAATGAAACTATATAGTGTGTGTGATAGGAGCCCGGGGAAAGGATATATAATTTAACTGGGTTTTTCTCTGATTTTATGTAATAACAAACCTGTTTTAGTAAGTTTTTTTTACATATTATAAAAAATTTGCAAAATAAATCAATCTCATTTCTTTTATACCTCTGACATAAAATACCTCTGTTTTTATTGACTAAGAGGGTACAGCAAATAGCAGAAGGTATTACTACTGAGTATTTAAGATAAACATAGTTAACTTCAACAGCCCTAAGAAATTCAACTGTTCAGAGAAATAAGACAATGAAGCAAATCTGGAATACTTGTAAACAAAGAACTGGATTTTTCTCCCTCTCTCAAAAGTAGAAGAATTTGTCACTGTTTTTAAGACCATGGCTAACAGAATATATGGTGAAGGATATAGTTTACCACGCACAGAAACAACTTCTCCTTTAGCAGTAAGTGTTAGCCCCACAAAATAACATTTGGGGAGAGTTCACTCCTCACAATAAGAGTTCTGATATGGTCAGGCAAACTAGAAAACCAAATGGCAACATGACAGATTAAGCACAGTTTTAGATGTAAGTCATAAACAGATTATGCCAATAACTGTCTCTCTTGGGTCTTGTTTCATGATGTTCTTAATTATGCAGTTAAGATAGAAGTCTGGGGCTTTGTCCTTGGAGAGCTCAGGGGTTCCAGGGTGGGGACTATGAGATGAGGGCTTGGGCTAACCTCTCCTTTAGCCTGACTTTCTTCTTAACTGGAACACCCTTTGAGCTACTGATGGTAAAATCTGGATAGCCAAGGTGGGAACTCAAGCCAGCAAGGAAGAGAAGAAAGGAAGAGAAGATTTAGGCCCCATGGGCTTGCCTTACCCCAGTGGTTGTCAAAGTGTGGGATCCAGACAGCAAACATCATCTGGGAACTTATTAGAAATGCAAAGTCTCAGGCCCCAACCAGACCTTTGAATCAGAAAATCTGGGGTGGGGCTCAGAAATTCATGGAGCATGCAGCTGGCTAGGTGATTTTGTGTCAGCTAAAGTTTGAAAACTGCCTTTGAGTCTTCATCAAAAGGAAAAAGGCAAAAAAAAAAAAAAAAAAGAAGGGAAAAGGTCTTTTGATCTTCATCTATGGCCCAAGATAGCTCACCAGAGAAAGAGATCTACTAGGCATCTGGGACTAAAGCGCAGGTAAATAATACAGATAATCCATTTGTCTAGAATTAGCATTTCTCCCATGGAAAATGGAGGATATGGAGATTCTGGGTCCTGGTACTTGCTTTCCAACCAAGAGGAAGAGTAGAGATACTGAGGACCTCAAGTAAATGGGTAATTTCCTCAACTATTTCCTGCAAGCCTCGCCCTGAGGGGTTAAGTCTAAAAAAACCAGTTAAGGGTTATAGGTGAGTTGAAGAAAGCAAACAAAGGATGACATAACCAAACACTCAGTCAGCACAACATCTATTTAATCTACAATGTAGACAATGCAGTCACTCAACAAAAAACTTTTAGCACCTCCTTCTTTCGAACCAAACCTTTATGGTCCCTGATAACTATAAGCTATGAATGCTAATATTTCTCCTAAGAACTCAGAAAGAAAAGACTGAGTAAATAAAGATTTGACCTGCAAATTCAGCCTTTAAGGAGCTGCAATTTACAAAAGAGCCGCAATTTACAAAAGATCTTACTAAAACATGCCGGTTTTAGGAGAAGCATGCCCTAGGCTTCACTCAAAAGCTGCTTCATTTCAAAAGATGCTCAAAAAGCATCACTTTTCCATTTACATTCTTCTCTCTAGATTTATCAGACTTGACTCGTTGCCCCAAATGCACTGATTCTTTTATATAATTCTCTTGCCTTCTCATTCCTGAACCTTTTCTCGTAAGCTAGGTTAGTTCAATTGTGCTGTGGGTGTCAGCAAGAGAAACCAAGTTAGGTACCATTCCTGTATCTCCCTCTTTGTAGGATTCACAGCGCTACATTCTGTTTATCTGTTCCTTCACTATAGGAAGAACTCTGGGAAGGCCAGTCTTGTTAATTATTATAGTGCCCACCATACAGTGGGCACTCACTAAACACTAAGTGAATGACAGGATGAATGAATAAACATCTTATTCTGTGGAGGAGCTCCCAACCTAGCCTGAAAACAAGCAAGGTAGAAGACAATAAACTCTTCTTCTGTTACCCAAATGCACCATTATTTTTGTGTACCTGCTCTCCCCTCCAGGATCTTGAAATGCTGTTCTCTGTCTCTTGTTCCCAACTTATGCCCTGCTGTCCCCTGCTGCCTGGCTCGAATCCAGCCTGTAAAACAAGTTTCTTCACTTGATGCTGCAGCCTGGTTGCACCTGTAACTCCTTGGCTGTACATCCCAATCCTCTGATGTGCATCGCCCTTAGCTCAGACTGCTGATTCTCCATGAGAACTGCTGAGATTGGCACCTGGATCCCAGAAGGTGGGGCCACACCTTGAACATATCATTATGGGTAGTTTTCTTATCCATAGAGACTGCCTGGGCTGCCCATAAGGTCCTTCTCTCTCTTAGGCCCAGCCTTCTATATATATACCTTGCCCTGCCTTTGCCCTTGGACTGGCTCTCCCATAATTATTGGGCAAAACATCACCAACACAAATCACACATGTCAGAAGAGAATGCCTTCTTTAGAGGCCCTATTTTGCCTTAATTATCTGAATATTTCAAAGGAAAGATTTTTATCTTTGCTTGAATAATCTATCTGAATGTTGCCTTAGGCATGTGCATGGAATAAGTCTGAGGATTGCAAGATGTGACTTTACAAACACAGAGAAACTGCTTTGGACTAGAAGCAGGCACAAATTCAAGGGCTTGAAGAATTCTTTATTCTAAAAACAACTTTCTTATTAAAATAAACATGGGCACAGACAATGGGCTCTTAAATTTAATTAAGATTCCTGATATTTAAACATTCTCCAAGCAATTTTATAAACAGGTCTTTGCTATTATTACACAGAAGTCATAAGATGAGGATAAAGTGTAAGATCATAGGTATTGGAACTGAGTCCAGACCATAAAAGGAGAAAACAAAATATTTTTCCTCAGGTTTTGAGCTAAGACATAACCAAAGTTAACAGCTTTTATACGTTCATACACACAGGGGTATCATGTGAACTGGAAAAAACCTGTGGTCAAAGAGATGTAACTTAAGTAAACTTCAAATCTCGCACAAATTCCATTATCTCCTTACTTATATGTTCAAAATTTCTCTACCTCCATTCTTCAAAGCCTTAAACTAAGGACAGAGATGGAACTAATAAAATAGAGATAGTGAGAAAAAAATCACATGGAATTTAAGGTTTTCGGAGGTTGATTTTATTTTTTTCTGCTCATTCAAATTCTTCCCAAACTCTCCAAACCTTTCTCTTTGTTATTTTTAATTTATGCAAAAATTTACAATTAAAAGGAAAATAAAGCAAAGTCCTTAACCTCAGTTCATTTATGGAAGAAGTGCTATCTTTCCAGGTTTGCTTTTTTCCTCCAGATGTGGCATCATATAAATAACCACTATTTCTAAGGAGGCAGAAAACATCCTGTGTGCATTGGTTTAGGTAAGTGTGAGTGCACATAAAAACTAAGTGTACATATCAGAATATATCTTATCTTTGGCTTTATCTGATAGACCAGCAAGAGACTAAATATTTCATCTGTTTTACCATCATTCTCCTAAGAAATACCAGGACCAATGTTCACACAATTCGAAATAGGTCTTCTAATGTGATATTAGGAAAAGCGAATTAGAGTGATCCAAATTTTATGGTTTCTATAAGTAATTTGGCCACATCTTAAAAAATGGGTCTGATTTTAATTATATATTACATCTTTTCCACAATTAATATTAAATTAATATGACCTATACAGCCTGCTGGAATGGAAACAGCAGGGCAATCGGAGATGGATGACCTGAATTCTAGTCCCAGCTCTGTCCCAACTACTAGTGTGACCTTCAGGAAGCCCGTTTAAGCTCTTGGAGGCTTAATTTCCTTGTCTTTAAACACTGGAGGTTGAAACAGTCATTTTTCTGATTCCTTCTAGCTCTGATTAGTTTGATTAAACATTATTTCAGCTCCAAATAAACACAGATGTTATTTAAGAACCATGTATGTCCTTCCTGAAATATATTTTATTTCCTAAAATGAAAGCCACATTCAGTTGGCTCCAAATAAGATGAAAAACAATGCATTACCATTGTGTATTGAAGAGCAACTGACAGGGTAATGACACGGTGACATTTCTAGAACAGCTCTTTAGTATCAAAGCAGACTTTCAAGATGCCAAATGCTTGCCCAATTCTGGTAGGGTCAACAGCCTCCAAATAATTGTTCCTTTCACACAATGTGTGCTTTTACTGGATTATTTTAAAGCATGTTTGCTTCTACTGCTTTTATAGACACTGAAAAACATCCCTCACTCTAACAAGGCCCAGAGGCAATGGGAAGGATATCGGAGGTCAGAGAAGTCGGATGTGAAGTGATTCCCAAGAGTTCCAGTCGTATTTTATTTTAGCAAATGTTTCTAACTTCTAATTTAAGCCAGATTGGCAGGCTGGGAAAAAAAGAGATTAAAATGGAGCTTCTTTAATCATATTCCTTGACCCTTTGTTAGACAAGCCCTTGGTTCCCTCAAGTGTTGGCACTAAGAAGCCAAGTTACTGAAAATTACTTCAGTCCTTGGGTCTGCAATCAATTATTTTATTTCTTAAGGGGTAAAATTTGACCTAGCATATTCTAAAATGCTACAAGATTACAGGCAAATTTTAAAGACACCAGAGAGAAGTCAACATCCTGACCTGGAGACTAGGAAGATGACATTCTCATTAGGCAAGAGAAGCTGGACTTCTGCAGTAATGAGAAATAAAAGTGGCTTCTGCCACCACTCAGCAATAAATGCAAATGCTGGGGGCTATTTACCATTATTGACCTACCAAGCCTCACACAGCTCTGACAATAAGGGCACCCAAAATGTATGCAATGACCTACGATTCAACAAGATTTCACAAACTCTAAGGTAGAAATCACAACTCAACTGCAAAATGTGGAAAGCAGAGACTCCCTCACATTATGAGAGAAGGAGAACTTAAACCACATGCATTTAAACTCTCACTGTCCGACCTTGATTCTCATGATGAAAGTTCCTCATATTCAGAAAAACATTTTGAAGATATGGCCTCTGGCCAGAATGAGAGAAAGTTGTCTTTTCCTGGGAGCGTATTTAAGCTGCTTTCATAAGAGGTAGTTAAACCAAAAATAGGATTGCCTCCATAAAAAAGATGTCTATATTGCTTTCGCAATCCAATTTCCCACTTCAAACTCATCTGAGGACAGAGATCATTGCTACCTTAGCTTCGAAATCAGGAAATATTTTATACTATGCAAAAGAAAGATGAATTAAAGGCTTATTTATTTTTAAATGCTCCCATGAAATAATTTTCATGTTAAAAAGATGACTGTGTCTTTAATCTTAGCTTTGTTTTTAGAGTATTCTAAATGTGATACAATTGGTCTGTGACATGAGCTGGCCTACCACGCTATTTTGGAATAATTGTGGTAGGCGTTTTAACAAAACTAATGTGGTGCCTATATTTAACTCTGAGGAATCACAAGTGTGAGTAAGCCATTATATATATATTTTAATTTTTAACTGCCCTAATCGAAACCAATCCCCAAGGTAAAATGGGAAAGAAAATAGCATTTGCTTATGATTATTACATGAATGATGAGTTAAACTGGGTTTTGTGGACAAAACATCTAATGAAGTTTTAAAGAGAGGAAGGCTTGTAATTAAGATATATTTTGGCCATCTATGTCACACTCTCCTATAGCCAATTTTCTTTAATAAAGACAACGTTTGCCCAATATCCCTATTTCCTAACTCTCAACTCATTGTAAATGTCTCAAAATATGGAATATACCTCAAATATTCTGTCCCAAATGGCTTTTTGAGTAGCTGGACCTTCTGGTCTTTAAACTCTACGTCCTTTTCTTATTTTTGATCTTTCTTACCTCTCTAGAATTTAATTCCTACCTTTACCCTACAGTTTTCTGATGCTCTTTCCACACGTGTCTATTGCCCCACTTTTGTCTTTCATCGTTTATGCTCTCAGTATTCTTTCTCCTGTGGCCATGCTGCGGTATTGCCATTCTTTTCTCCTCTCCAGATCTCCACTCCTCATCTAAACTGGTGCTTCTCCTAGCTCATTGGGTCAAAGGATCAAAATCCAAATAAAAGTGATCAACATGAAGATCTTCATGGAGGTTAAAAAAAAAGAAAAAAACTATGGGACAAAAAAATTGGATTTTTTTGTACGGAAACCATCTGAACTTTTGGTGAACTCCAATCATAATGAGCTCATGGTAAAGAGGTAGTTGTTTAAACCTTAACCAACCTAACAAACTTAAACACCTTAATGAAGTCTTGGGGAGGACATCTATCAAAGGATATAACCACCTCAGCAAACTCTTTCAGATCTCACCATTGCTTTAGAGTATTTTGTACACTACTGTACCATGATTTTAAGAAGCATATCAACAAAGTAGAGAGCTGGTGAAGGAAGTCACATCATTTAAGCAACAATTAATAAAAGAAGTTTTCAGGGATTTCAGAGTTACTCTAAGCTCTTCCTGTAACTGATCAGGAAGAAGCCAAGAACTGGTGAATTGGGCAGAGTTCCACAGCCCTATTGGTGGACCTGTGACAGAACCATATCCTTGAACTGCCTGTCTAACACCCATGCCATCCCCATTCTGTCTGACTCATGGCATGTATTGAAAATGACTCACAAGAGAGAGGGAGTGATGTAGACATTGTGTTCATTCAGAAGAAAAACTGTGTACCAAAGATTAGTGGTCCTGGGAATGTAGCTTTTAAATTGACATCTGGAAAGTAATAATTTATTTTACAATGAAAATTGTAAACTTTCAGATTTCAGAGGAATGTTTCCACTCACTTAAGGATTTAGACGTTCCTCTGTTCTTGAAGATTATAAAGGGATTGTTGCTCTGGGTGTGATGATATATTAAATGCCCCTCTAATGTCTTTTCAGAAATTAAAGCTGGGTTAGTCCATCTCTAGGAGAGAACCTAACAGTCTCTTTTCAAATTCCTCTGACCCAAAGAGATCTAAACACTCTCTTGAATTCAAGTATGCAGTGAAATGGTTTTTGATGTTTATTCTGTATAAGACTATTGATTAAAATTAAAGTAGTAAATAGATGCAGAGTGACTGATTGCTTGGGGAATGGCCGCCCAATTTCGCACTGGCAAATAGTCTGGAGCTAATAAAAAGCACGACTTTACTCCTTAAACAGATTTCATCTTGTCTTTGATTTGTGTATTTGAAAGAAACTCTTGAAAGAGGCAAGCCATCAAGGAGATCACAAAAGGCAGTTTAGAAAACAATGATTCACACTGAAGACACTTAAGACCTTCTTCCACCCTAAACCAGAACGGACAAAATATTATGAAGTCAAAACTACGGCTTCAGAGTTTGGTCATTTTTGGTCATCTGTATGCCAGTCTCTGCGAAGCTAACATTTTCATTTCGGGAAGCTGCAGTTTGTTTGCAAAACATTCTTCACTTTAATTTTATAAACTGGATAGGGTATCCTTACTCAACACCTGTCATAAACCACTGTACACTGCTTTGCTGCTTAACAGCTGCTATGTGCTACCCCCAAATGGTATTTTTAATCTTAAATACCTGAAGCTTATGGGTGAAATTTTCTATCTGAACTTCTTTTAACAGCATGGAAACTATGAGAATTATCAAGACAACAGGTACCTCAGCAGCAGTTAAATGACATTGGTGTAAAGGGAAAATATTGCTTTGAAAATTCTGTTTGTTCTCTCTTTTAAATTATGAAAATTACTGTTGTTTGGCTTAAGGGAAAGAAAAACACCAGTGATCTGAAGAAATAAGATGTATGGATAAGCCATGAAATGCAGATAAATCACACATTCTCTCATTCGAGAAATTTCTCATCTCTTCTGCAGTTTATATCACAAAGTAATTTTATTAAGGTTTTATGGAAAGGTCACTATTGCATTTCTGTAATATTAAAATCTATCTTTGCATACAGAAATCCCCCATGAGCCTGAAATATTAGTTCAAGACTAAGTTTATTAAGGTTTTGGCGAGACTCAATATTAACTTTCTCCAAACATTACAACCATTTCCAAATCAGATAAGCAGTGGGATATAAAACTGTGGCTCATAAAAATACAATCAGGAAAATGGCATCATTGCATATTAGTTCTTAGAGATTAACTTTAAATGAACTCTAACATTGTGAGGCAGCTTATCAAAACAGTTCATTCAGTCTTGGCACTCTCATTTCACAAAGGAATCAGACAGAAACCTAAGGTCTATGTAGCATGTACGAAAATAAATTGACATTTTTAAGATAAATTCTAATTCAAGTGCCAGTAATAACTTTAGTTATCTTCACAATCCCTTCTGTCTCCTACTTCCTTCTTCTATAAGTTGAGTGATGATTAAACAGAAAAATGTCTCTTATGTCTGTACCTGAGATGGCTGAGTCAGCTATCTTAAGTTTTATAAATCACATATTCCAGGAAAAGTATAAAGTTTATCTAATATAATCAGATAGTAGAAACCTGTTATTTGGCAATGTGTGAAATTACTGTCATGTTTTTTTTTTTTAAATAAAATCTTCACTGATAACAAACACGTTGGAACATTATGATGCTCCTTGGTGAATGAAAAGCACTACCTGAAGTTTACAGAGCACTTACAATCTCACCAGATCATTCTTTGTCTCATAGACTAGAAATCTGGCAAGAGACTGAAGATGTAGCTTGGCCCACAGCCCTGTGTCCAGCAAGGTGCCATGGAAGCCTTCCTGGTGTTATGGCCACACAGATCCCAGGGGATGTCAAGTCTATACTTAGATGCCTATGGCTTGTGAAAATTCTCTATACTGGACCCCAGGCTCTCTCTCCCTTATTTAGTTCTCTGCAGATTTTAATAATTAATTGGGATCCTCTCTCTCTATGAAGTTATGACTCATGATGACCTCTTCGGCATGGTCTTAAAGACTTCGACTCCTATTGCATTTTGTGGTTGTGTCTTGACCTAGAGGTAGTACCTCGAGATACGTTCCTAGTTCTCTGCAAAGTGGTATATTACATTATAAAGCTTAAGTGACTGGTTGCAGAACTGGAATTTCCTCTTGGCCTCGTGGAATAAAATGCTGGTTCTCAACTATTCCTAGGCAATGAACCCAAAGACTCTAAGCCTCAGAAACGAATGCGAAGAATGCAAAACTGGAAGCCAAGGAGTCTTCCCTAACTTCTCTCTCCCAAACTTAAATCAGTCTCTTCTATCATAGCCACGACAACCTCCTCATATGCTAAAAAAGGACTCACTTTGTCAGCAAAACTGCTACAAAATGTAAAGATCTATGGATGAAGACATACGCCTAATGTGTTTATAGGTTAATTATCTTTTTAGCCCACTTGATTATTGATAAGCCCAACTGTAGGCACCTATATCCCAGAAATATACAGTATATGGAAAACAACAAAACAACAATAAAACAAAATACTAAACTCCAGGCTAGCTTCAAATACCCATCAATACACACACTGACACAGGACACCTCATGATTACATAAGACACATGGACACAGACTAGTGGACGAAAGTGGGAAGAATTAATTTCAAGACCTGTTTCAATCAAATCTATGAAACCAGAGAATCCCGCGAATTACATTTCAGAATTTCCTCATCTGAGAATGGACATGCCTATAATCTATTCGAAGGAGGCTTTCAAGGTGGAAGAGATGACATGCTCTTGGAACAATGCAGCTCCCTACACATTTAAAGAATTGTTCTATATCATAACAGACATTGATGCTATTAGCAGCTGCAGAGCATTCTAACCTCAGCTAACCTCTAGATGTCCTATGAATTCTGTACTTGGAGGACTACATTATGCAAAAGAGGGCAAGGATCAGGCTTTATTTACTGAGGGCCACAGCAAGTAATTCAATTTTTCCTTTGACTGAACAATGCACGCAACAGCCCAATATTAGTCACATGAAACTAATAACTAAGCCATAACCAAATTATCTTTGAAAAAAAAATGTGCTCATAACAAGGCTGGTTTGGCTTCATTTAAATAATGCCATTATGAATTGATTATAACTACATTTTTAAAACTCTAAAAATTTCTATATTGTTTATATTTAGTAAAATATGTTACTTTGTAATACATTTAAAAAATCATTTTTACCACAGTAATACAGAAAGCTCTTTGCTCTTGATGGATTCTTCATAGAAAATAAGTTTGTGAAAAAGAAAATATCTTCATGCAGGTTGCTTTTTCATCCAGACGTCAATGCTCACCCCTCTGCATCGTCCCATGTAGAGCCATATGACATCGAGGCCATTTTAAGTTAAACTGTTGCTTATTTATTTTTATTTGTAACATATAGTTAGGCGGATTTTACCAAAACCACTTAAGCAGAACTATCTAGATATGGTCTAAAACCCATCTTTTTGAGAAACTAAATTATAATAAAAACAATATACAAATACAAGACTCATTTTTTTTAAAGGATTTATCTAGTAAACCACCGGCAAAAACTATATAATCTATTTTTTGATTTATTTATCCATTTGTGATAGGAGAAGGTATTTCCACACATGTTCAAAATCACTGTATATATTTTCATAGATATTAATGATTTGCTAACTCAGAGTCATTCTTGGAAGTAGATTTTTCACAGGAGGGAACAAGATGAGAAACCTGTTTAATGTTGGAGTGGGAGAAGAAAGATCGTAGGACAGAGATACACATTTTTCCCCTCTCCCATCTCCCTCCCCAAAACCATATAATTCTCAGTGCCTTTGATTTTTTACCTTTTACTTACATGACTCCCCATGTCCCTCATACAGTCTACACAATGCACTCTAAGGCTCTACATTATCTAGACCTGTACCCCACTCCTCCCATCTCCTTTTCCTTTTCCATGCTCCCTAGACTCCAACCACATGGACTTCCTTTCTGGTCCTCACAGAGGCCATTCATCACTCTGCCTCAGGGCCTTTGCATATACCATTTCCCTATTTTGGACTGCTCTTCCCTAAATATCTGCATGACTCTACATCTGCAGATCGCTGTTCACATGTCACCACATCGAGAGGCCCCTTATTGTCGCTCATTACAAAACAGATACCACCACCATCAGTAGGGTCTTTCACCTCACCTACTCTATTTTTTCTATTCAAAACACAACAATATCTGATATCTAATATTTTGTATATTTTGTTTATATTTATTTTCTATAGCTGTCCTCCAGAATAGCAACTTTGTGTGTTTGTTTTCTGCTGTGGCTCTGTCACGTAAAACATGTGTGACACAAAGTTGGCGCTCAATACATTCTTGTGTAGAATGAATGAATGTCTCCTTCTCACTTTTCTGCAATGAAGGAATTAACAGAGTAATCCATACATGACGGTGGTCTTATGTGTTGGTGACTTGGGGATAGAAAACAATTTAAACAGAACATTAACATTTACAATACAAAGAGAATAAACTAGGATAAATATAGCCTCCTCTTTCCTCACCAATGGATTAGCTATTAGTTATTTCACTGTGTCCCTGCTAGACTAGATACTATACAGAATTCAGTAATGGATAAAGCACAAGCTCCGCACTAAAAAAAAAACAAAAAACAAAAAACTCAAATCCAGCAGAGTAGAAGACATAGATAGAAAATTTAACACAAGCAGTTTAATATTTTATAGGAATCTAGAGATAGAGGAGATGACTCTTACCCAGGGGAGACCAGGGCAGGAAGGCTTCCTAGAGAGAACTTTGGAGCTGGGCCTTAAAGGATAAAGACTCTTATTAGGTGAAATGAGTAAAGGGGACCTCAGGATTAGGAAACGTGACGTGTAATGTCTGAGGGTTGGATGACTGTATGTGATCAGCAGGCAGCAGTCAAGTCACCATTTTGCTTAAGAAAATGTAAACCACTTCATACAAGCCTCCTTCTTAATCCATTAAAAGACAGGCCTCTAATCACTGAAAGGATATTCATGGTATCTTTGAATAAGACTAACTCTCAAGTGAGACAAATGTAACACCAAAGCTCACAGAAGGCTTTACTTTTTTAGCCTCTTTTGTGTCCATCCTTGGTGGGGAGCCATGTGACTAATTCCAGCCAATGGGCTCTCATGGACCTTCTGGGTTTAAATATATACCTATCCTTCTCTAGGCACCTTAGACCATTTGCAAAAATGGCCACAAACTCTTCTTCTCCCTTTATCATGCACCTTTGCAATGTGATTCTGCAGCTGCTCCACCAAGATGTAGAAACTATTTCTCCATATGGATCTTGGATTCGGGTTTGGGCATGTGACGTGTTTTGATGCAAATTAGATGCTTGAAAAGCAGTTGAACATTGGGGCTTTATTTCTTGTTTCTCTTTGGAACCCTGAGACTACCATGTTAAAATGTCTAAGAAAGCCTGCTGGAAGATGAGAGGCCACATGGAGAGAAGCTTCTTTCAACCCAGCCATCCTGGCTGAAGCCCCAAACATGTGAGTAAGGCCGTCCTATTTCCCAGTCTTAATCTAGCCAGCCCAGACTAGTAAAGCTGCCTAACTAGCACCACGGAATTGTAAGAAATAAGACAGAATTGTTTTTTAAACTCATAGAAATTTGAGGTGGTTTGTTACATAGACTAACTGGTATGCCTGCTAAAATAAGAATAAATGAGATAAGAGTTCTCTACATGGCTCCACGAGTAAGTGCGTATTCTGATTATGGTATGTAAATGATGCTATTAAAGAAAATTGAGGAGATCCAAGAAAGAGTAAAGGGAGTCTAGAAAAAAAAAAAGAGAGAGAGAGAGAGAGCAATTAGAAACTAGCAAAGTAAGTATGGGAGTGTGAGTATGGGAGTATAATAAAATTAAAGTCAGCTACCTGTGACTATTTAAAGCAAGGCCTCTAAACCGTAATATCACTTTTCTGGATGAGACTAATTATTATGAACACAAAATATAGAAAAAGATATTTCTGTGTCAGGTTGCTCACAGTCCAATGGACAGTGAGCAACCTGACACAGAAATATCTTTTTCTTTCAATTTCCCCCAACTGCATCTCCAAACCCTGTGTCTAGCAGAGTGACTGGTATTTTAATATGTGATTAGAGAAACTTTGATGGAGTGAATAACAGGATGAGGAAAGAAATAACTTGATTATTATGCCATGTTATACATTACAAACAACAAAGTTGTGTTTCTACACTTTATTCCATAACCCTTTTGCTGTCGGGCTTTGCTTTCTCCCAAACTGTTCTTATTTATGGCTCCTATTCTGTTCAGAGCAGTAAGTAAGGCAAAGATTATGTGATAAGTAAGAATCACAAAGGCTCAGAGTGAGGGCATCTGGATTTTAAAATAGCATTTTGTAGCAAGGCTATACAATAGCTATTTTAGAACACTTAGCTGAATTTTTCACTTCTGGATGTTTTACTTTCTATTTAACTTAGATAGCTGATATTGTTTGCAAATTTATGTCAAGATAAAGTCATGTAACATTACATAAAATGTTAGACTGTGTTTAATGCTTCAATATCTTTTTTTTTTCTTTTTTCAGTTAAACTAAATAAGAAAGAACATCAGACATCTAACCATAGACAGTTTTCCCGGGAAGCTAAAATTTAACTTATTCACAACTTAATTTTGAAAATCATTCAGCTCCACATTTCAAACTAAATATATGCTATCATTTTAAAAATAAGAACCTACACTTTTGGAGTAAATTTGGATAATGAAATATTATGTGATAAACATAAAACACTTTAGAATTCACTTGTGTTTATGTATTTATATAGCTTCACAGTTAAGTTGAATTACTTTGAAACTTGTCTGGAGAGTTCTCATTCCATCATTTACACTAATATATAAAATTATTTTAAATGTGCTAATATGCCTAGCCTACAGACCTGGCATATAGCAAGAAAAATTCTATCCCCAAATTTTATTTTACATGCATAATGTCACTTGCATAATAATTTACAGATTCTTAATAGTCATATTTTTTAGTGTTTAACTTTATTTCCAATACTGTATTCTAAAATGTTTTCTCGCCTTTAATCTGTATAAATACTCTGCATCACAGGTACTCTTATTGTGTCTGTTTTGCAGATAGGAAAACAAAGTCTTCGAGCAATTAAATTATTTGTTCAAAGTCACAAAACTATTATATGATGAAGCCAATATCCAAATGATGACGGCCTCATCTCAGTTCACTTAACTTTTAAGAAATGCTGCTTTCACTCAAAATATTAATAGAATGGTGCTTTTAAAAAGTGAACTTCCTAAGAAAGTTTGAAGCATGATTAAATATGAGAAATTAATTTCAGAGAAACTTTCAAAACAGCATTATGTAAAATGTAGTATGCTTCTTTTTTTTTTCTTTTTAACGTCTCATGGAACAGATGTTTCTTTGCCCTTAGCTAACAATCTCCTTCCTGTCTCCTTCCTTCTGAACCATAACGCAAGGAGGCCTCCAGGTGCTGTTATTAAGGATACACATTCGGCATACAAAACCACATTTCTGATATATCACCGTCTGCTAGGATTTATGGTGGATTTAATAGCTGAATTTACTGAAGCTTGCTCAGTGAGGAACTGTGTCTCCCTCCAATTCAATTAGCTCCACTTAGAGTGAAATACCATGAAGGAAAGATGAAGCCGAAGATAAAAAGAGTCAATGAAGAACAAACTAGGTTCACAGCACACATGGAATAAGTCACAAATATAGGTATTTGGGAACATTAAAAATCTGAGCAAGGCAGGCATAAATTTCCTTGCCATTTTTCTTTCCGAAGAGAATGCTTTTCTAGTTGCTAACTCCAACTACCAGAGGATGAGAAAGTCACTGAAATTAAGACAGAAACTCCTGCCTCCCCTGTCCTTCCCACCTTCCCTGCCCATTCCATGTTTCAGGTCAAATAGGGGAATGGAACGTACTTGCCCTTTGATAGGTCTTCCTGCCTCTTCTTCCCAACCTGGAAATCCAATGTGAAGAGTCAATGTTTTGATCCTTTACTAACAATTCAAATTCCCCTGGGAAATGCTAGGAGTAACCAAATAGCTTTGAGCCTGAAAGTCAATGAATCTCTCTCCTGGGGACCAGAAGGCCAGTGACACACTCAAACCAAACTTCTCAGGGGACATGACCTAAATAGCCAATTAATCTTTACCTCTAGAAAATCCACAGCTTCCTCCTCTAGTTAGAGGGCTAATTTTTGTGTACACGAGTCTCTTGGTTCCTTCTGGCTCCTAGCAACCAAACAAGTCCCCATCTCAGCTTATTACAAGTGCCTTGGCTTTACCATCTGTGAAATACAAAAGGAGCTAGCTGGCCAGCAGCCAGTCTATTTGTAGTGGAAAACATGGAACACCCTACACCTCCAACAATAGGGTGGGGTAAAGTCAACTGTGACGAAGCCACAGGATGGAAAGTATAAGGCCATTAAATGTTGTGGTTTCAGAGTTTTTCATAACATGGGCAAATGCTGATAGAATTATTTTAAATGAAAAGGTAGAATGTAAAACACGGTTTCAGCTATTCCAAAAGTAGCACAGAAATAAAATGCAAAAGACTTGAAGGAAAATGTTCAAATGTTAGCTAGGAGTTTCTTTAGGTGAAGATTTTTTGCTAAGATTTTTCTTTTTATAATTTTAAGTACTTTCTAAAGGTTTAAATGATTATTTCTCACTTGGATTTTAAAAATATACTCTAATCTTCCTAAGAGATTATCAAAATGATGACAAGCTCCTGAGAAGTTTAGTAAGTCAATCGTAGATATACTTCTGAAGTATCTTTCATTTCTCAAAGCTCAGTTGAATTTTTTGCTAGTCACTCTTCTTTTATTTTCTTCCTTCCCTATTCTGCCTAAAATGAACCCCCCACTCCACCTAGTTCCCCATCTTACAATCCTGTCTATCCTTTGAAGTCTGGCTCAAATGTCATTTTCCCCTTAAAGTTTTCTCTAAGTCTCGCTTCCCTTGAATCCCACAGCATTTTATACATACTTGTCAAAAGCAATGACCCTTTCCATCCAGCACTACAATTATTTCAAGCTCGTGTCCAATCCTGAAAGAAGTTTTAGATGCCTGGGAATCTGAATTCATCTTTGTATACCCTGCACAATACCTTACACATAGGAAGCATTCAATAAATACATAGAGTTAAAAGAATATAGATGAAACAGAGGTAAAAAAATTAGTAAGTGAATTATTTAATTTTAGATTTAATTTTTTAATATGTCCTTTGAGATTTTCCCAGTCTCTAGCCAAATGTCATACCCCATATTTTGGTGCCCACAGTTTCATTAAGTTATTAGCCATTAGGCTTAGTTGAGGCTGTCCAGCATACAACATATGCATGTTACTTATGCAACCACCAAGGATGAAAATACACGAAAACTTTAAAAAATGTACTAGATGAGGAACTCCATGAGGGCAGGACCTGTGAATATTTCTCATTTTTATGTCCTCCTGGCACATAAGTTCTCAATACACATTTATTAAACAAATGAAAAGAAACGAATGCATGAAACAGGCATTGCATCCGTAAGGTGACCCATGGTAGTCATGGCATGTGTGGACAATGTTCATTTTACATGTCGGCTATCATCTGAATCCCACAATGATTACTATATTAGATGACATGGGAACCCCAGCTCTCATTCTGCTAGTTGTGAGGTCCTGTGCAGCTCCCTCGAGCTGTGTGATGGAGATAATGACATCTACCTGGTAAGACCTTGGTAGGGTGATATTAGATAACTGCAGGCAGATGGCTGAGCACAGCACCCAGCAATGAGTAAAGCATGTCAAGAAAGGCAGCTATAATTGTTATGTGCGAGCCTCTTAGAAAAGCTATGGGTGGATTAGTAAGCAAACATCTCTGCTTGAATCTCTCCTAAAATACAATTTTGGAACTTTATAAATAAACATATTTTCTGTGCTTCTCTTAAGTAAAACTCCTTGACAACTTAGAATACAGTTTCTGGATGTCCTGTTAAACAATGTTACCCTCATACGTAATATTGTTTTTATAAATTAAATCCTGCCTGGAAATCTTGCCAATGGAACATAAATACTGACACTTTTTTAATTTGACTATAATGAAATACACAAGTATGAGAATGGCAAACACCTTCTTTGATTTATAGAGTATTTACGTTTATGGGACAAGGTCACTGACACGTACTAAAGTCTTATAGTTTGCAAGCCACCCCTCCCACCCACCTTTAGTTAACAGAGTTGGGACTGGGAGATTCCATACAACTGGATTTCTGCTTGCTCTGACGTTAGCAAAGTTTCTGTCCTCAGTGTCCAAATCTCCAAGAAAGCAGGTGGAAATATTTGCTCTGAGTGGCTCGTGAGATTTATCTGAATAAAAATAGCATAAAATTATCTTCTAAGGCATGTGGTGGCCGCCTGCAGTCATACATTAGAACAGCGGTACAGTTCTCGATATGTTTACTTTAAGGAAAATCACTTACATGGAGTAAAACCATAAAGAGAACAAACTTTTTGGAAAACAATTTTACTTTATTGTTTCGAAAAAGAAGTGCCTGGCCCGAGTGTCCCTTGAGCTGTGGACTTTAGGCTCCATTCCTTCTAGATAGGAAGGCTGTCCCCAGTCACACATCATGGCACTTGAGGGCCCTTTGGCAATTACTCCCTTTCCCTCCTGCTATGCAGTGAATGGTACTCTAACGGATAGGATTATCGTAAGACTCACAAGGGAACTGTTCTTACTACAAGGAAGACCCTCCCTGACACTCACTAACCATGAAGCATCTAACCAGCAGTCACCCTGTTGTAACTGTAGTGCCCGGTTAACAGCTGAAACGCTAATAATTGGCCTACTGTGGGAAATTTGGAATCGAAGGTCAGATAGTGGCTTGAAAGTGTGCGTCTATAATCTGTTTTTGCCTTAACTATAACCGCAGCAGGGAAACTGCATGGGCCGAGACGTCAGTACTCTTGTATTCTCAGGAAAAGAAACAAAGCTGCTCTTTTTAGAAAATCAAATTTTTGTCTACAAATTGAAACAGCAAAGTTCTCTTCTGTTTTGCTCAGGCCTGTTTGACTTATCTATGGAAACAGTGCATGCTTTTTAAAAATTGGGCTGAGCAGTCATTCAATATTATGTTGCTAAGAACTAGTCCTTTTGAGGTTAAACATGTTTACTCTGCATAAAAGGTAAAATTTTACTCAGTTATATCCTGTGACTAATATAGAGTGAATCTATTTCTCCTTAAGCATGAGAGAAATATGATGGTGACACACTGGACTGGGTTGAGAAGCTGGCTGATGGGCGCCCAGTCCAGGGCTTTTCAGCTTCACCTTGTATCTGGATCACCTGGGGAGACTGTTAAAATGGCCGGTCCTATCCAGCAGATATGAGGTGGTGCCTGAAACTGAACATTTCTAACAAGCTCCCTGGTGATCTCAGTGTCCAAATCTCCAAAAGAGAAGGATGGAAATATTAGCTCTGAGTGGCTGGTGAGACTTAATTTAATAAAAGCAGCATAAAGTTACCTTCTAGGGCAACTGCTCCATGGACAGCAGCACAGAATTAACTGGGATTTGAATCTTACTTTTTGGATTGCTTCTTATTGAAGGACTAGTCTGTGGCAGTGAGTGAGAGGCAGGAATAATGTGGTATAATGGGAGGACAGAGCAGGGTGTAGAAATGAAACAGAGCCAAGCTGGAGTTCCAGCTCTACCATTTATAGCCAGATGTCCTTGGGCAACTCCCTGGGTCTTAATTCTTTACTTTGGAAAATGAGACAAATAATCCTTCTTTCATAAAGCATGGGAGAATAAAATATATAAACATGTACACAGAGACTTGATTCTAATAGAGACTCGTGACCTATTGGTTCCTGACAGATTAGCATAACCCATGCATTCCTGCTCTTCTGGGGGCCCATACCTGGCTACATTTACCTGTCTCCCATGCAGTTAGGTAGAGCTGTATGATAGTCCTGGCCTATGAAATGTGAGTGGTAGTGATGTGTTTCATATCTAGGCAGAGCCCATAAAACCCTCCCGCACACAATCATTCCTTTATGCAATTTGCCCCTTCTATGTAGACATCATCCCCAGGGAGAACTTGGAAGCTATATGTTAAAGATAACAGAGCTCTCATCAGCTCAGATCCCTGAATAACAGAAAACCCATGACAGCCCCACCAACCACTATACCTGTCCAATATTGTTAGATGAGAAAAAAATAAACTTGGACCATATTTGAGCGATTATATATTTGTGGCCTTCTTTGTTATAGCAGCTATTCTACCTACAAAATACTGTTCCCATCTTTTTCTGTTCCTCCTTCCTCTTCCTTATCTTCCTACTGTGCCCTCCCCATGAAATAGCCCCACATATACCCTAAATTAGTGTCTTGGTTAAAAACATAAACTTGGAAATGAGAGAAGCAAGGTCCAAGTTCATCGCCATTCTTTCCTTGTTTAGCCCTGGACAAGTATGCCTATATTAATTTCTCAACCTCACTTTCCTCCATGTGGAAGAAATAATCATGTCATTGCTTACCTCTTAGCAAGGTCACATAAGATAATTCCCGTAAAGCAGTACCTCAGCTGAACAAAGTAAGCACTCCACAAACAGGAAGCTATCTTTCTTCTACTCCTGTGGCCTCATAGGAATGGGGTCCCAGTTGATAATAGGCTACCTGCTTCCTCCCCGACAGATAATGCTCTTTAATAAGGAATATCATAAATCATCATTCATGTGGTTGTCAAAACCAGTATTACCCACTGTGGAGTAAAATTCCAAAGAGCCTCCATTGCCCTGAGGGAGTTTCTAACTGTAAAAATGTTTTACAAGCATCTTAAGTGTGGTTATCTCTTACGGTTGAACAAATGAATATTACAAAGCTGAAAGGGAAAGGGAAGAAAAAGATCAAATCATTAGTACAGACTTTTGAAATTTTTACATAAGGCAAGTATTTTATCATTTGAAACCCGGACTGTATAGAAAAAGCAAGACTCTCAGATGATGGATATTTATATGATACATTTATTTGCTCTCTTGAGCCACAGATAAAACCTATCAGCCAGGAGAAAAATCCTAAAGGGAAACATAGTTTCTGTTGCCGAGGTATTCCAGAAATTAAAGGTATAGGAAAAGTACAAGGCACAGTTTTCATAAGACGAATATTTTTCACTTTAAATATAGAATTCCCCATCATAAAACATATTACCCAAGGTTGATGGAAATTACTTTGTTGTTCCAAAGCACAGACATGAAAGCATATATAGCTCGCTCTCTATCTATCTATCTATCTATCTATCTATCTATCTATCTATCTATGATCTATTCAATTTCAAACATGTGTTTACATGTATAAAAATAGAACAAAGTCAGAATTGATTATTTGGGGGTATATTTTGACTTAACACTTAAGGATAGGTCACCCGTTATGCTAGAGAAGATTAGTCTAATTCCTTTTACCCTACTTTTGTATTTCATTCTCTTTCTGATGGCAAACAAGAAGGGTCAGTGGTGCTACTCTTAAGAGGCTGCATGCATGAAAGGTTTACTGAAAGAATCTGCCAAAAGTAACATGAATTCAGGAAGCTATAGCTAGATACTAAAGAAAAGCCAAATGGGCCAGAACACCATAGAAAACTATGTATACCCATTCCTCTAACATTTAATTTGCCATTCCCTTCTATACAGAAATGAACTGTGAGAATAAAAAAATGCTAACCTAGAGCAGGAACTGTGAAATTCTTATTTTATTCTTTAAAATACTCTAAATGCAACTCTTCCCTCTAGCTCCTCTCTCCTGTCCATCCAATCAATTATAAAGTCCTGTTGATTCTATCCCCTGAATCTCCCTCAAATCTTCCCCCTTATTACCCCTACCCCCGCCCCCAGGCTGGGTCCCCATCACTCTTTTTCTGTACTCTCTACACAGAAGCCCAACTAACTTTTCTAAAAATGTAAGTTTTATCATGTCACCTGATGAAAACACTTCAATGGCTCACCACTATCTACAAGACAAAACATTGAATAACACAGCTCTGGCTCTCACATTATACTTTTATCATCCACCCCGAAAACACACACACACACACTCACTCTCTCTCTCTCTCTCCACCCCCAACTACGATGACCAATTCTGTTCATGATGTACCATCTGAATGGAACATTCTTATACCCACTCTTCCTATTTCCCCACTCACCTAATTCCCGCCTATCATCCATGATTTAACACTGATGTCACTGATTCCAGGAAGACTTTTCTAACCACAACGTGGGATAGGGGGTTCGTTTGAGATTCCCTGCTTCTCTCATCTGACCAGTAGCCTCCAATACATGCAAGTATGGACTCTCCTGTCAGCCTGCCTAGATTTGAATCCCAGCTATACCTTTTATAGCCGTGTGACCTTCAGCAAGTTACTTAACCTCTCTGTGCTCTCTTTCCTCATTTGTAAAATTGAGATAATCATGGTGCCTACTTCAATAGAATTGTTTCGAGGATTAAACGAGTTAATATAGAAATGGCTTAGAAGAGAGAGTCTGACATGTTATTATTGCTCGATAAATCTTAGGCGGGAGTAATAATAAAAGCAGCAGTAGAATCAATTCTATGCTCCACCTGCAGGTCTTTCATCTTTGGTTGCATGCTTTTACAAAAACCAGTGTATCATTATCTCACCTGCATGGTACTTGACCTGTGTTGCACATTCAATACCCTGGTCTTTAATAAATATATAGTATCTGAGAATTCAAATCAATCAAAGATTTGCTTCTTCCTGAGTTTTCAGCCTCCTCTAAATTACATGGGTAGATTGTAACTTTGAAATCTTTTCCACACAGAAAATACATAGATAGAGATATAGATATAAATATATAGATATGTAGATATAGATATAAGGACAGATTATAGTACCTGCTCAATATTAGACACTGCTAGGACCCTAGAGACACGAACTTAAATGAGAAAATCATTTTTGTAACCAGAAGCTCATAGGTAAGTCAAATTAACTTCTACCAGTGAACAAGCTGTGAAGGCCTTTTTATTAGACAACAAAGCAAGGTGATCTTGCCCGATATCAGCCAGGACCATGTTTTTATTTTACGGGTATGCTCACCGTAAAACGTGTCACACCTACTCACCCTCCAGAGTGGAACACTCTCAAAAACAGTTTGACTCACGACCCCAAGGGCAGAGCTGCTGCAGCTTATTTGCTTTGCACAGAAGAACCTAGCAAGTATATGACCTGCCACAATGAAATGTACTTAAGAAAGTGCTAAGACAGTGTTGTCCAGGCTTACATTTTATTTGGGGGGAAGGGGCTGCGGGGGGCTTCACTGTCTAAGTTGGAGACACTGCAGCCTTTTGTAAGCACTTTACAGGTGATAACCATGACAGCATGTAAATCACCAGTAATGCTCCTTCTTGTATTTCTCAGAGCCAATCAACATCCTCATTAACAGAGATTTTTTTTTATGTCTTCTAAAGCTCCTATAATGTTTTAGGTGTAAGACCCTGCTCTGATTTAGTTTCATAAAATGATTTTCAAATGATAGAGCAGAACCTCATTACAACAAAGTACTGTTATTAAGAAGGTTTTTATATATCAGATCAAAACATGTCCCTCTAAAATCCAATAAGCACTCACTCTATAAGCCCCAACTAATGTAGGTAGCCTGAACATTAAATGTGACTTCTGATTCCAGGCACAGGTGCTGTAAAGAATTCCACTCTATTTGCATCTGAGCAACCCTTCTTGAAAGAAAAAGCGTTTCTAATTAGTCATCTCACTGGTCCACAAACATTTTATGCAGGATGTATTATTTCCTTATACCTCACATTGTTCAGAAATGATTGACAGAGGTAACTAATCTTTATAAGCTGGTATCATCTTCATTATATATGCACATAATTATACATACACAAAATAGCACTGACAGAGTCAATGTCTCCTAAATGACATCAAGCTTAAATGCAAATGAAAATGCTAAAACTTAGTCATTTAAAGCACTGACTTTGTTACTAGGCAGGCCTGGGTTTATGTTCTTGATGAGCTAAGTGAATCTTGGGAAAGTATCTCATTCTTTCAACCTCAGCTTTCTTACCTGTTAAATGTTGTTAATATACTATCTACCTGATAATGTTGTCAGACATTGAATGTAATATACAAGATGTCTGGGGTAGAACAAGCGGAAGAAAATTTCTTGGTTTCTTCATCCCTGACTGTCCAGCTCAGCCTAAGAAAGTACAGTGATATTAGAGTTCTGCTTTTCAAGTAAGATATAAAATGGACAACCAAGAAATTTGAGAAAATGAATACAGAAAAGAGATGGGGAGCAAGTACTCAAACAGAATGAATCCAAAGCTGGTTAATTACATTCTACCCATTAAGCCCTTTAGAAACCTGAAACTAGATGATGTAACCTTTTCTCCTTTCCTTACCTGTTGGCTAGTTGAGCTTTCTCCAACTATAATCGATAAACCTATTTTTATGGTGAATCATCGAAATATGCTGAAATCTGTCTAGAAGAAAGGCTGTCTGTGAATAGAGTCAAATATGATTGTCCTTGAAATAAAAATTCAGGTGGCCTTCACTGGCCTTTCAGTGCTAATCTGGCACCAATCAACAATTCGTTTTAAAAGAATTTCATCTTTTGGAAAACTTACTGAGGTGGGATGAATAAGCACTTGCTACACTCTAAGCACTTGGTCTAAATATTAGAATGGAAAAAGTTCCATTTCTTGAGATTTGTTTAATTGTCCTGCTCCCATTCAGGAACCATAATTAGACTATATAACCTAACTAATCGTCAATAAAGAACACCTATTTTAAAGTCACCCAGGAAAGGGAAGACATGTACCTTCTTCCTTTCTTTATCATAATTAAGAGGCAAAGTGGGGCTTATAATATCCACACTATTTAAACAAGCATATGGAGATTTTGCAAAAAAGGAAATATGTGATACTCTCAGAATGAAATTCATGAATGGTATACACATACAATGGAATAATACTTATCAATAAAAAGAAATAGATTATCTATACAAACAAAAACATAGTTAAAACTCAAGTGTGTTGTGCTCATGTTAGATTCAGTACACATTGTATGATTTCATTTCTATGCCATTCTGGAAAAAGCAAAAAAGTATTAATGATGGAGAACAAATCAGTGGTTGCCAGGGTTGAGGATAAAGAAAGGGCTTGACTACAAGCAGGCAACAGAAATAAATTTTTTGAAGGGATGGAAGGAACTGTTCTGTATCCTAATGATGTCAGTGGTTACATGACTTAATGTATTTGTCAAAACTCATATAACTTAAACCAAAAACATGAATTTTACTGTCTGTAATTTAAACATAAATTTAAAAAAAGAAAACACGCAATTCACTGTTTATTGAGGCCTAATCTTAACACTATTTTAAAGTGCAGACAGGTGGTTTCTGTTGAAGAAAAAGAGACTTCATTAATAAAATCCTAAGAGAACCTATTTTTCCCCAGCTCTATTGAGGTATAACTGACAAATAAAAACTGTATATATTTAAGGTGCACAGTATGTTTTGATATATATATGCGTTTTGAAATGATTGCCACAAACACAATAGAGCTAAGTAACATATCACCTCACAGTTACCCGTGTGTGTGTGCGTAGCATGATGTGTGTGTGTGTGTGTGTGTGTGTGGTGAGAATACTTAAGATCTACTCTTAGCAAATTTTAAGTATACAACATAATACTAATAACTGCCCCTGGCAACCAGCATTCTACTCTGTTTCTATGAGTTCAATCTTTTTAGATTCCATATATAAGTGAGATCATGCAGTATGTGTCTTTCTATGTCTGGCTTATTTCACTTAGCATAATATCCTCTAGGTTCGTCCACGTTGTTGCAGATAGCAGGGTTTTCTCTTTTTTTTTTATTTAGGCTGAATAATATTCTATTGTGTGTGTGTGTGTGTGTGTGTGTGTGAGAGAGAGAGAGTATAATACACATTTTCTTTATCCATTCATCTGTCGATGGACAATTAGGTTGTTTCTGTACCTTGACTATTGTGAATAATGTTGCAATGAACACAGAAGTGCAGATATTGCTTTGAGATACCGATTTCCTTTCCTTTGGATGTGTACCCAGAAGTGGGACTGCTGAACCACATGGTAGTTCTATTTTTAATTTTTTTGAGAAACAAGAGAACCCTTTTAAAACTATAGTTTATACTGTGGATTGTCTCTCTATTCCATTCCACCCTTCCTCACTTAGGGAGGCCAGAGAACTAAATGCTAAATTTCCAAGACTTCTTTGTAGCTGGATTCCAATGGAACTGGAACTGATTAGAAGCACTTAGATATCTGAAGGGCAGTGGCCATCTTCCTGCTGATGCTGCTCCTGGTAAGCGAGGTTTAAAAGACAAAGGCTTTAGAGAGTATTTTGGCAGTAACAGTAACAGTGGCATGCCCCTGAACTCACTATTCTTTATTCTCTAACATGTCAGGCCATTTCATAAGCACCCAATCCCCTGTATTAAATCTTTTCTGGTTGAAACACCTAGATGTGTTTCTTTCTTTTGCCTCCATCTCTGTTGATATCAAAACCAGTTTATTTATACAATGGCCTCGTGTCATACTGCCTAAAGACGAGCTTATTTGGAAGTTTCAGAAAAGTTCCATTTAAATTCAGCAATCCAAGGCCAAAGTGAGCTACCTTCTGTTTTCTAGATTTTTCAGCACCATTCAGTCCTTGTTCACTGTGTTGGAATGATGATATATGTTAGCTTAAGAAATTATCTCTTATAGGTGACAGCTCTAGGCTGATAATCACATAGTATTAAACGTAACCAAAGATAGACTCTATTTCTTAGGTATCTCGAACAAAATCTCAGAATTGAGCTTTAAAATTCTAGTTGGTCAGATTCAGGTATTCTGTCCATTTGACCCCTAGCAATAGGAGGTCATGGCCCAGGTCATTCCCATCACTAACAAATGAAGATACAACATAAAACCTTTTACCTACTGGCAATTGTTAGCATGTTCTTCATAGGCTTTTCTGTTGTTCATTACCTGTGGATTTTAAATGTATTGTTCCTTCTCTGTTAATAATTAGCCACATTAGTTACACCTAAAATAAGTGCTGCAGACTTGTTTAAAAAAATTCCCATGAGGCTTGGCAAACATAGCCTGAAATAGTATTAGGAATAAATTTAATGTTTGGATGCCTAGGGACTGAGCTGCCTACATTGTTATACCTCTAGGGAAGATACTTGAGCAAATTCAATATGTGTAACCACCTTGCTTAAATGCTAAAACAAGCACAGCATTTTGGACAAAGTATGTAATGACCAGGTTCAAAGGAAATGCATTAATGAGGTTAAGGGTCATGAATGTGTGGTTGAAAATGCCTTGCACAAAAGGTGTACAGTATATTTTTATGAAGGGAATGAATAAGAGTACATGTATTTTGGGCTCTATAGGAGTGAAAAAGGTTTGTCTGAGCTCATTAGATGGTTTGTCTCTAAAGCAAGGGTTGCTCATGGCATGGATTTTGGTCATCATTGCCCTTTAATATCATTCACCCTTCGATTGATAAAAGTGGCCTGATGCTCATCTTGAAATCTTCCCCTCTCCTGCTCTCAGTTTCTGAGGTTCCAGTGACACTAACTGCAGAAGTGAAGCTTGTAAACTGGGCTATGCTCTCCCACAGCTAGGGATGGAATGCTCTTGCTTCGGGAATGGACAGAATACTGGATCTGATCATTCGAGATTAACAAACTCAATTCTGAGGCTTTGTTTGAGATTCCTGGGATGTAGAGTTCTTTCTTCTGCTAGTTTTGATACCACAGGTAATCAGCCTAGAGCTAGCAATGACTAATATGCAAAGCCAGAGAACTACCCAAACATAGTAAAAGGAATATTAGAGAGACAGAAAGAAACCATGTACAATCAGACTGATAGAGACCCTGGAACAAGCTATGTCTGAAGCACCTTTTCAGCTGTATGAACCAAAAAGTTATCCTTTTCTTGCTTAAAACTCTCAAAGTCAACATATAACTTTTATTAGTTCATTTATTTATATAAAGAGCCTTAATTGAAACAATAGCCTTCGGCCTCAAGTGTATATTTATGTGTATATTTTCATATTTCCAGAGCAAAGATTCTTCAGCTTTCATGAGGTTCTCAAATGAGTTGTAATCCCCCCAAAGGTCAAAAACTGCTCTTGTAGAGAAAAGAAATACCTCAAAATTTGACAAAAAAAAAAAAAGATAAAAATTATACTTTTTGGCATATTCTTATTTTTTCAAATAATAAAGAATTTGACCGATTTCTACTTCTAAATAGAAAAAAGAGATACGAAATAATCATGGAAGATCAAAGTTTTAAGATTTTTGTTGCTCTAGGTGTTCTTATTTTTAGAGACACCACTTCAAATAATTTCAAACATACTGAGTGGCACCCATAGCAAATGTAGTTTATATGTAAGTACATAAGACAGAATTCCTGAAAAGTAGAGTGTCTGAAATTTATCTTTTTAGACTTCAAAGTCCAAAACACTAATGGTATGAATTTCTGAATTGCTGCCAAAGATATTCTACCCAGTGAGCTTCTTGAGGGTGTCTATATTCTAAAGAAGCAATCTAGTCATTTTTTTTATAATCAAAAGTTGTCGGTTTAGCTCCAAAAGAGCTTAAGCTTTATTAAAAAATTTTTTCTAAAGACTTAAAAACTTTATGAGCTGGACCTAAAAACAGAGGTAGGACAGTGATTTGATATATAAGTGACATTTATTGACATCAAGATGGCTATCTAATTAAGAGTGAACTTATTGATACTTCTGTTTCAGCAAAGATTTTAACATCTTCATTGCTTTTCTCTTTCCCTTTTTCATCCCACCGATCACTGTGACCACACAGGGCACATGGTTTCCACATCGGTCACAGGCCTATCTCTCCACCCTCGTCCTGGACCTTAATTTCCAGTAGAAACACCTTCAAAAACAGAGCAGTGAGGGCAGGGGAAGCCTCTCCTTGAAGCTCAGCCAAAACCATTTACCTGCCAAAGGAAAACTGTCAGGCACCTGTGGAAAAAGCCATCTCAACAATCCTAATCTGTAGCTAGTTCCTAACCTGCTCCTCCATCTAATCAGCATTTCTCAAATGTTAAAGCCCTATGATTATTGGGGATCATGTGAGCTGCCAGTATCTGACTCAATAGGACTGCTGTAGAGCCTGAGATTCTGAGTTTCTAAGCTCCCAAGTGATGCAGATGCTGCAGGTCCATGAACCACACTTTCAATAGCAAGGTGCTAGATATTATCTTTGGTGGAAAAGAAAACAAAGTGATGCTGAATGTTCCCTGTCCTATATCTTCTAAGGCATCAGTGGCAGTGGTCAATTTAGGAGAGCCCATCAATTCTTTCTTTGATAATTATTATCAGATCACTATCTACAGGGTATCAATGACACCCTTATCTGTGCTGGGACCTTTCCCCTGGTCAGAGCTGACTGGACCAAGAATAGACATGTGCTCAACACTGAGCCAACCAGCTTCTTCTTCTCTTGAGAGTTTGGGATTGGATTTCAGAGCTGCCAGTCATGAGTTCCTCGAATTAGGAGATGCAAACATGCAGTCATTGTATCTCATGTGGAAAGAGAAATAGGGACTGAGAAAAACAGCACTGGAGGAGCAGGGATAAGAAAGCACCTGAAAATCAGGGGCTGCCTGGATTCTTGAAAGCTTCTAGTTTATATTTTCTGATCCTTCCTTTATTACTCTGAGATTCTTGGAAACAGCCCTGTATCCTTTCAATAAATTATTATTCTTGAGAGAGAGCCTACACATTCTAATGCCAAGGGAATGTAGTTTTACTTTTGGTCAGAGAATACATAACATGTCAGTCAAGAAGTTCTAGGAAACACCCAGGCTCTGTCCCAGAGGTCAGGATCTTAAAGAATAAATACTTCATGTCCGTATCCAACAGTGGCGGGCAGGTTCCTGGGGTTACCTGCAGGTCACTAAACAGGGGCTTTCATTTTCTCATGGAATGTCAGACAGGGTCCACTCTTCAAAGTCCTCTAATAATTAAGATTCTGTTTACTTCAGTCTACTTCCTTCCTTCCCATCTCCCTCAACCTTGCTATCCTTACATTCGAAGTAAAAAAAAAATCCTGCCTAGTCATCCATCTTTCATAATTTATGCACGTGACTTCCATCTTACCCCATGGGAGACAAGCGGCTGGACCACAGATGGCATCTAGGAAGTGGGAGCTATAATTTTTATAAATTCCTTTCTCCCCTCAATCACTCTCCTATATAATAGTATGATCCTCCCAATCCTGCCTTATCATACTCTTTCTTATGACGATCTTTGCAAATGTCTCTGATCTTCCACTTTTTGAAAAATTTAGTAGTTCTCCTCAGATGGCACCAGATCCTGGATTCTTATTTACCATAAAAACTATTACTTCCCCCACCCACCCCACCCATTCATTCACTTAACTGTAGAAGACATCATTTCACACACCTGGCTTTCCCTAGCCACCACCATATCCCATCTTTCATGAACTGTATCAGACTTGGCCCAGGTGGAATTCACCTAGATAATGTTAGTTTACACCAAATGAGTCATTAAAGATAAATAACCTGGCAAAGATGAACCTGCCCTGAGACAAAGACAGATTTTAGATTTCATGTGTGTCCTAAGACTCAAGGTTATAGTTCCATGCCACTTTGCATTAATGAAGTTTCTGTTTTTTCACCTACTGGTGGGTACAAAAGTGCACAATCAGTTTGTTTTCACAAAAGATGTGTCCTTGGACATGTCTTCCCCAACTACAGGAAATACTTCCATTCACCCAATATTAAGAGCTTAGAAAATCGCTATTGAATATGACAAGGTAAACATTTTGTTATCGTTTTACTTATGGTATCAATTTTACACTCAAACTGAAGCAGAGGAATAACTATGTTCAATCCCAATCACAATAAAAATGCAGTATATTCATTTGCAATTTAAACTCAGAATATTTTTAATTCATGCTCTTCAATTTCTAAGTTCTTTGGGGAAAAATACATATACATACTATATGTCCAAAGTTTTAATACATAGTTTATGAATATGTCTGGAAATACTAGAAATAAACACAACAAAATGTTATTAGTGGTTATGTCTGGATGATAGAATAACAGTAAGTATTTTGTTTCTTTTTACTTTTATGAATTTTAAGTCTTTTCAATGTACATGAACATTTATAATTAGAGAAAAAGTAAACATTATATATTTAGTCTACATTCAGCAATTGTATTCTCAATTACAATGTATGGATGTGAAAGTTGGACAGTGAAGAAGGCTGATGGGAAAAAAACTGATTCACTTAAAATCTGGTGTTGAAGGACAGTTCTATAGATACCCTGGTCCACCAGAAAGATGAACAAATGGGTCCTAGAGCAAATTAAGCCCGAAACATCTCTGAAGGAAAAAAATGACAAGACTTCATCTGTCCAACTTTGTGGCATCATGAGAGGGCAGGGTTCTTTGGAAAAGACAATAATGCTGGGAAAAATAGAAAGCAGCAAGTAAAGTGAAAGACCAAATATGAGATGGATTAATTGCATAAAAGACTCCAAAGGCATAAGTCTACAGGAACTGAGCAGGGCTGTTGAGGACAGGACATGTGGGCATCACTCATTTACAGGGTAACCCGGTGTCGAAGCAGACTCAAAGGCCCGCACTCACACATTCAGCAAATTAAAAATTTTCATGCATCTCCTTTGTTTTGACTATCCTGCTGGAAGCACAGTTCACTACATTAATTTGATTTGCTCACATGTTTCTTAAATTATGTGTTAGAAATAAAGCACACTAGACCGAGACTGCTGAATTCTTTCAGAGTGCCTTAGACTGAAAGGATGACGTAAAAGATTTGTAGGTTTGGTTTGGAAGTGATAACGCTTGCCTCTTGGACTAATATATTTGTGGGGGGAGAAGGAAAATGATGACTTTAATACTTTTTTGTCTAATGTATTCTTTTTTTTAAAGTTCTAAACAGATTGCTTCCTACCTACTAAGACAATGTGTTCTGTTCTAAGAAAGCCCTGCCTATTAGAACATATTTAAATATTTGTCTCTTCAATTATTTTAATTTGGAAAATACAGAAAATGATCAAAGCTAATTAAATAATACTTTCATGATCATCTTTTTCAGAAAATTTATAAAGCAAAAATATAAAGTCCCCTCCTTCCTCCCTTCCAATCAGACTTCTGAGAGACAATGCCACCAGTTATTGTATATGCCTATGTTCATGTGTATATATATATATATATATATCATGTTTATGTGTATGGAAGCATATATATGTACGTGTACATGTACATGATTATAAAATAGGTATATAAATGTGTATACTTTTTAAAAAATCAAAATGACAAGCTTTACATAGTTGTCACAGTTTGCATTTTTCAGAACACAAAAAACACATATCTCAAAGTGAGCCATTGAAATGAATGGCATACACCTTTTTAAACGTAATATTGCCAAATTATCCAAAAAAAGAAAACTTACAAGATATCCTTCACTTAAAAACTTTTTTAAAAAGATCATGATTATTTTTATTATGAAAGTAATAAAAATTAAAATTAAAATACTCCAGGAGCCTGGGGAGGAAGGTAAAAATACCTTTGAAGTATATGGTGGGTTGTTTTTTTTCCTTAAACTGGGTGGTGATTAAGTGTTTATCATCTTGTTATTCCTCATGCTTTTCATATGTCGTACAAACACCCTTTGAAACTGCTCAATAGTTAATAAAAATAATTTTCTAAAAGATAAAAGTTATAAAACAGAAAGCTTTCCTTTCCCCCTGTGCTCAGTGCTCAATGGTATAAATAAATTGATCATTTCTGATTTTGGTTCCTCTAGTGTACCTCCATATCCCTAGAACAAAGATTATTAGAAACAGTGAGCCACATGTGTAATTTAAATTTTTCTAGTAGTCATGTTAAAAACAATAAAAAGAAAATGATAAAATTAATTTTAGCAATATGATTTAACCAAATATAACCAAAGTATTATCAGTTTAACATGTTCAACATGTGAGCAATCTACAAATTATTAAGATAGTCTACATTTTTTTATACCAAGTCTTTGAAATCTGGCATATAGTCTATACTCATAGCACACCTCAGTTAGAATTAGCCACATTTCGACTGCTCAACACCACATGTGTCCAGTGGCTACTGAATTGCAAAACGAACCTCTAGATAATGTACTAAACCTCTATTTCTTGATTTGTCAACTTAAAAATTATCATTTGACTCCACAGTAGACAATTCTCTCCATTTTTTCCTTCTTTCAATTTCTGCTAGTATTATTTCAATATTTTGTTTTTCAAATGACCTTTAGCCTTGTATTTAAACCTCTTTCTTAATTCACCAAACCGAGACAGTCTTATCTCCCCTCGTCTGTACAATGAGAAATTAAGTTCCCTCTAGTTCCCTTCACCTCTCTTCCCCTTCTTGTCTCCCAAACTTTCTCCAGAAAACTATTACTCTTACATTGTCAAAGTTTGACCATTTATACCTTGTTCTATACTATAACTTTTTTATATACCGATTTTGTAAACTGGAAATGAGTAACATTCACAATATTAAAAATACATATTATTTTCTGCAGCAAGGAGTGCATATGAATGCAGAGAAGGCCACAGGACACTGTCAGTAAACCTGCGCTGTTCAAAGAACTGTAACAAGGAAAGCAAAGAAGAGGGGGCCCTACTTAAATAGTGTAATTTCACCTGCTCATTGAGAAGATTCAGTTTTATCACACATGGTGTTGCAGAAATTTCATATGCTTTTAAGATTCCAGAGTTCCTCATCTTTTCTTTCAGTCGCTATACTTTTTTTAAAGTCATCTATTATACTTTAATTTCCAAGAATTCTTTCTTGCTCTTCAACTATTTCTCTTCCACAGAAGTCTGTTGTTCTTAACTATCCCCGATGATGAAATTTATAATTGTTTTATGGGTTTATCTCTTTGCTGATTTATTTCTGTTTCTTCTGGTTCAGTTGTAGGTTTATTCACGTTGATCATTCTCTTTTGTAGCTGTTTGTTTTTCCCCTAATATCTGTTGATTCTAGTTTTTTCGATCATGTTAATGTGTGATCCAGAAGCCAAAGAGGAATCAGATCCAAATACTTATCTACCTGTCTTCTCCATTTCTACTCACCAAAATGTGGACCATTTAACTTCTGGTCACCTCTGAAACAGATTTGGGTGATCCTTAATCCCGGTGCCTCAAAGAACCATGAACCATTTGGATTTAAAACTGGGTTTTCCTGCTGCAGTTTCAAGAGTATGGCAGATGATGATCTAATGGACGTTATTTCGGGGTCAGGTTTTATGTGACAGAGAAAGGGTAGTGGTCATGACTTAGTCATAATGACGACATGGAAACAGATACTGGAATTAATTCAGTATTACAGAACTTTGTTGAAGCAAAACTCAATCAATTAATGAATTGATTCATTGATTGCTATTGATTCATTGATTCATGCTATTCCATTTTAAGATTCATTGATTCATGCTATTCCATTTTAAGATATCCTACCAAAGCAAAAAGACATTTAAAACTGTGTGATTACCTTCATCCTTTCTGATTATTGTTGTCTGTGCTAAAGAACAAGTAAACGACCTGTTTCTAGAAAGAGAGTAAATACCACCTCAGAGAGGAGGACAAGAATCCCAAGATACATAATAAAACTAAAATGGTCTCTGTGTGCCTAGTGAAAAGCTTTTCTTTCAAGTTTGTATCAGAACCACATTTTTAAAAAAGTTACCAGGTAACTATTCTCTCTTAAAGTATTCTGAGTTCACCACTGCCTCGCCATGAACTCTTGCTCTAATGTAAAATCATCCCCCATTAGAACAAAGACTTGCTCACAAAGCTATGAGTGCAAGTTGCTTTTCATGTATTTCAACTTCACTCTTTCCTCAAACCTTGCTAACCCACGTATTAAGAGTCACAGCTGAACAAAGTCCTCCAAAACTAAAATCCTCAGGAAAATATATTTCTGAAGTCAATTCTCAAGTGACTATAGATGCATATTATACAACATCTACATAAAAATTTGAATAACGTTATTTAATTTTCCAACTCAGATAGAAAACACTGCTAACACTGGGGATACTTAAAAAGATATGCTGCCCAGAGGAGAAGACTGTACAATGTTAAATATCTGTAATAAAATGTAACAGCCACCAAAACAGGACCAGATGCCTCAGCAGATGGTGCAACTTGCCCACCCAACATCCTTTCCCCTGATTTCAGTGGGTGATGAAAATGAACTACAACTAAAATATACTTGCTAAAAATACTTGCTTCTTGATGCTTCCTTATAATTAGAGGTAGACTTGTGACTCTGATTATCCAATGAGAAATATGTTGAGATTTGGGAGGTAAATTTCTGCTTTTCTAATATAGATACAATCACTCCCTGTTCTTTCTTTTGTTTTCTCCTGAGACCATGCATGTGATACCTGGAGATGCCACACTTATCTTGTAGCTATGAGCTTCAGGATGAAGGTTTACCAACTAAGGAAGGTGGAGATTAAATATAAACAGAGGTTAAATCCTTCAGGAAGCAATTTAGCTCTTGAACCAGCCCTGGACTACCTATCTCTGAACTTCTCATTATGTGGGACAAATATGAATCTATGTATTTAAATACTTTCTGGTTCACAGAACTCATTCCTGAGCAATGCACTAGTAATATCTGAACTTTAGTTGACCCTTCTGTCATCTGTATACAATGACTTTAATGCTTGACAAAAATGGAAATGAATTTCTCCTCTATAAAACTTCTTTTAAATCTTAGATACGGGCCCATAATCCCTTACAGATATCCCTTGAGGGCTGATATGTTTCAAATTCAGAAAAGTACTATGGTATACATATTATACATTATGCAATAGTCTCAACAGATCAAGGCATCACCCTTTCAGTCCAGGGGTTGACACACCATGGCTAGTGGGCCAAGTCTAACCTGCCACCTATTTTTGTAAATAAAGTTTTATTGAAACACAGCCATGCTTTCATTTACATATTGTCTCAGGCTGCTTTCCTGGTAGCTATAATGACAGAGTTGAGTAGTTGCCACAAAGACAGTATTCTCCACAAAATCTAAAATATCTGCTATCTGGCCCTGTATAGAAAAAGTTTTCTGATCCCTAGCAAATATACCAGTATTTATTCAGTGACACCTATGGCTAGTCACTCTAAGTGGGACAAATAAAGACTATTTTTAATGTGTTGGTTCTGGCATAATTTTGACACTGAATTCATGCCAAACTTAAGGAAAAACTAAGTTTTCAAAGCTTTCATGCTTTCAGAATTTTGGAAAAATAAACTGAAGATCTGTAGTAAAGAGGAGAGAGGAGCAGTATATCACGCTGATTTAACAAATTGTGGATGGTTCAACTCACTGGCTAATCCTTTAATGTCTGAAAGCCAAGAGACTTTGGGTATATATTGCTCTTCTCTGAGTTTGTTTTCAAATTTGTCTAATGGGACCAAACTATTACCAACTGTGCCTAGGGCCACAGAGGATGGTGGGATTATTTGTGAAAGTGCTATAAACATGGCAAGGCACAACACACCCAGGCGTTATGCATGTTATTGGGCAAATGAGACATACTTCATTATGCGTGCAGGAATAAATATGTATTTTACTAGATATTGTGTGCATTTAATTATTTGACTGAATAGAGTGTTTTATTGAAGAAATGTCAAAATTTCTCTGGCCCTCCGAAATGTTAGGTGGTTCCTAATGATATTTCCTAATTCTAATAATAGGAAGTTAATATTATACTTCTAATATTTTGATGTTCTACACATAATTTGAGTCATATGAACCATATTTTTCAGGGAGCTTTTCTGAACAGCCACTGGACCAAATTTAACAACTATCCAAATACTTCATGGAGACTTTACCATTTTCATTTTTACTGCAATGTAAGTATTAGAGAAAATTATACAAATGCAATAGATTTTTAAGTAAGACTTTTAATACTTTTAATCCTATATTACAACTTTTATATTTTCTAATCTAGGGCTTTTTAAAATCATAGAATCTATATAGTTAAAATACTGACAATTTTCAAATGTAGTATGAAGGATTGATTTTGTTGGCTCATTTCTATATTTCTCCAAGTGCTCAGTCTTTACACACTTATTTATACAATTCAGACTAAAAATATTTACATTGATTTCCAGGAACTGAAAGGGCTTTCTTAAAATTTAGTTCTCTTTGAATAAATAGACTAATTTATAGTTGTTTTATTTATCACACTGTCTAAATGTTGCACAACTTTAACTTTAGAGAAGTCTTTTCTGGATTTGACAGCAATTATACTCATCAAGGAAATGTATCCTGTACAGAAGCTCCTCTACCAAGAAATGGGTTAGATTTCAAAAGGCTATTAGTCTCTTTGTTCTCAAGTCCAAGGGAAAACAAATGGCATGTCTTAGAGCTGAGCAAACTGAATACGTGTGCTTTAACCTATTTCATCAAGTATGTCCTGCTATTGGTCCCTCTTTAAAAGAGAAACTCAGTAGGTCTAATTTGCCACATGTAAATGCATAAGCTTATGTTCTAGGGTATGGACACATTTTGGGTCTTCAGGAATCAAAGAAAGGCACATGGGCAGCTTAAACAGTACCCAGATATGGTCATAAAATCAGTTTGAGCTCATCAATTTCAAGCTGCTTTAAATGAGCAGAGTTCATACCCATCTCTTTTGAGCTTATCATCAGGAAAGAGGCAAAACATAATGAGCAAAACAAAGGCAGAATTATGAACATCTGAAAGAAATTAAGTCTGGAAACGTGTAAGATGGCATCTGGGAAGTGTAAAAACTAAGAAAAGGCCACTGTCTATGAAACACTGATGAAGAGTCATGAATAACAGGACAACAAAGAAGCGAGATGCATTTTCACTGGGGCTAGAACAAGGATGAGGAACTAAAAGAAACTGGAAGTCCTTGATGGCTTTCTGGAGTGGGTTTGAATATGTACACGATTTGGGCTAAAAATCTTTATACTTTAATAATGATTTCCAAAACTGATAGGATTCTCTGAAGATTTAGTTCTCTTCGAATAAATAGTTGTTTTAGTTATCACACTGCCTAAATGCTGCACAGCCTATATTTATCAGCACAGAATAGAAGCTCTAACCTGTTGGCTACCTAGGAGAATAAGGAAGATAAGCATAGTGAAACTGTTGACAGGGAAACAAAGAGAGTTAGCTTGTGATTGAATGAAGAAAGGAGACTAAGAAAGTGTGACCTAAGCAAGTATAGCAGATTCCAGCCAGATCCCTCTCCCTGCTTGTAATATCCACAGAACAGAGAAAAGCATGTATAGAAACCACTGTTGGTTATTTACTCAAGAGCATCTACTACAATACTATTTGGGATGCAATGCATCTGATTTGAGGAAATGAATCAAGATTAGTCTAGACCAGTGGTTCTCAAACTTGGCTGCATATTAGAATAACCTGGAAAGCCTCACTTAAATATTGATGCCTAGACCCCACCACAGAAAGTCTGATTGCAAGGTTCCAGAATGGGGTGTAAGCATCTGTGTTTTCCAAAGTTCCCACCATTATTCCAAAATACAGCCAAAGCTGAAAACAGCTTAGACAAGTTTTGTTCCAACTTTAATGTGCATTAAATTAACATACAGATTTTTGATTGACTAGATCTAGGATGGGACCCTAGATTCAGCAGTTCTAACAAACCCTCAGACGATTCTGTTACTGGTCCCCGGACCATACTTTGAGTAATGAGGGCCTATTCCTGCACTGTCTGACACAACAGCTACTAGCCAAATGTGGCTGTTTAGCACTTGAAATGTGACTGGTGTGACTGAGGAACCAAATTTTTTATTTAGTTTAAATTTAAAATCTAAAACTTGATTTGATTATTGGAAAGCAGTTAATTATACATGGAGGAATCTGGGTATGTGAATACTTTTTCGATTGTGACATTTATACAATCTTTATCTATATCTGTGTATTTGACATATTGGTATATCTGATGAAGTATATTTGATGAAAATTTAGCATCTGAATTGAAATGTGGTAAAAGCATAAACTACAGACTTGGTTTCAAAGACAGTATGAAATAAAGAATATAAACAATCTCACTGGTAATTTTTGTGTATTGGTTGCATGTTGAAATAATAGTCAAGATATAGTGGGTTAAGTAAAATATATTAAAATTAATTTTACCTGTTACCTTTTTTTTTTAAAAATGTAGCTAACTAGAAAATTTTAAATTATATATGTGGCTAGTATTATATTTCTTTTCAACAGCACTGGTCAAGACCAAAGGCAACTGAGGCTTTCCAGGTACATGTTGTCAGTGACTGGTCTAACAAGTGGGTACGTGACCCAGATCTAGTTGATGAGAATTAAGAGGAAGCTATACGAAGCCTTCCAAGAAAGAAATGATCACTTAATGAACAGAGAAAGTAACGTAAGAAAAAGTCCTTTGCTCCTGCCTCCTTTATCTGTCTCTCCTTTCAGCTGCATTTAAAAGCAACTAGGAAAGGACAAAATGCATAGAGCTTTGGCAGCCGTTTCATCCAAGACCCTGGGTCTTGGATGCCCCTTTGCACTGCAAATCAAAATAGTACTCTCTTCCTCTGAATTTGTTAGATAAAATAATAAATGTCCTGTGGTTTAAATTAGAGCTTCTTAAATGTTATGGTGCAGATGAATTACCTGGAGATCTTGTTAAAATGCAGATTCCTTTTCAGCAAATCTAGCTTGAGACCTGAAATTCAGAATTTCTAACAAGCTCCTAGATGATATCTATGTAGCTGATACAAGGATCATACTTTCATTAGCAAAGGCTCAAACCCAAATTACTTAGATACTCTAGTACTTGCTGCTGAAAGCATTGGTCACAAGAAGCAAAGTCAATCTTTGCCCACTAACAACAATTCCATTTGCACACTGGCTGGCAGAATAATTATTACTGAACAAATAGGGACCCAGGACACTAGAATTTGTCCCTTTCCCAAAAGATAATCGCTATTATGGCAGCAAGAAGGCAGAATGCAAGAGTTCTGTGGTCATATGAGTTTGGAAGATGCTGGGGTAAAAGAAGGTAAGACACATTTCTCTACTATTGGACTTTGCATGCATAGTCACTACTCTGGGAAGTACATGCTTTAAATTTGAAAGTGTTGTTAATTATACACTTGATCACAAAATATTTTCTTTTCACAGAGAATATCTTTGGTGTTAATATGCCATAGAAAAAATTCTGTGAAATGCTCAACTATTTAGATCGTGAGTTAATAGAAAAAAATCCAAGGCCTACAAGCTTTGATGCCTAAGGAAATGTAGTTTGTGTGGTACTAAATGCATAAAAAGCATGGAATTTGGGTCGAAGTAATCTACGTTCCAATTACTCACTGTGTAGCACACATTGCACACCAGTTGTCTGATGATGGACAATCCCCTTACACTTTGTGAGCTGAGTTTCTTACCCAAGAGAGAGGAAAATAATGCCTACCTACATCACAGAGTTATGGTAAGGATAATGTGTGCTCATGTGTTTCAAAATGACACTTCTTGGATGTGAAACAGAGTTAAAGTTAAAACTTTATCTATCTATCTATCTATCTATCTATCTATCTATCTATCTATCTATCTACCTACCTATTTACCTATTTATCTATCTATCTATCTACAAATAAATCATGGAGTAGTATAACTCATATGCAGTCTAAAGATAATGCCTGGGAGAAAATCTCGGCTTCCTAAACATTGTGGGGAAATCATTCACTCTCTTCTGCTCGTAAGTGTACTTACTAGAAAAGCTCTATGTGTCTGGCAGTGCTTTAAAGCCAAAGAGCTCTCAGAGTTTGAGGCTTGTGGGTACCATTTCACAAGTGCAGGCTAGCTACTCCGTGGGTCTCTTTGCAGGGCATCTATCCCATGGGTGCCCACCACTTTCCAGAGTTTGCTGGTTCAGATATGAGAGGTTAGGATGCCCAGAGTTCATAAGGCTTCAAGGTACTGATTATGTTTACAAAGCCAAGACTAAAGCCTTTTCAAGTGCTAAAATATTAATTTATAGGGAGAAAAATCATAATTCTTCTGGGGATTATATCCTTTGACAAGTAAAATTATTTGCTGCTCAGAAACAATGATGCACATGCAGAATCTGTTCCCATTTGGGTAGTACTGATGATCATCTGTCCATTTTTGTCTGCTTCTTTCTCTACACTTCTGTAGTTGACTTCCCCTCTTTTAACTGATGTGTCCTTGGGTAAAGCTTTATACGGAATCATTAATTTGCTCAAGATCTATTTATGTGGTTCTTTCAATGTTGCTATATATTAAGAACACAAATATGATGTAGACCTGGTTCTGTCTTGTGCATAGGTTAAAAGACAAAGGAGAAATAAAGTATGTACTTCAATAAAAGTAAGTTGAGACAATGTGCTGTTAAAACCTTATAAAAAGTACATGGATTATTTCTAGTTTAGGAAATGTCGTAGGCAGAATAAGCACTGTCTATAGATGCCCATTTCTAATGCGCAGACTCTAAATACATTTTATTAGGAGGCAAAGGAGAATTAAGGTTGAAGATGTCATTAAGATTGCTAAAATGGTATTAAGATTGATTTTAACATAAAGAGATTAACCTAGATTATCTAGGTGGACCCAATGTAATTACAAAGGTCCTTAAAAGGGGAAGAAGGAGGAAAAAGAGTGAGAAACAGAGATGACACGTGAGAAAGATGCCACAGGACATTGGTGGTTTTGAAGATGGGAGGGGGCCATAAGCCTAAGGATGGATACAAGCGACCTCTAGAAGCTTCAAAGGCAAGGAAACAGAGTCTCCCCTAGAGTCTTCAGAAAGGAACTGAGCCCTGCCAACACTCTGGTTTTAGCCCAGTGAGACCCATTTCTGACGTCTAACTCCCAGAACTGTAAGATAATAACACGTTTATGCTGTCGTAAGCTGCTAACTTTGTGGTGATTTTCTATAGAAGCAATAAAAACCTAACATAGGGGATCAGAGAAAACTTTGTGAAGGAACCAGCATAGAAGTTGGGCTTAAGGAATTTGAAGACATAGCTGAGATTCTCAATATATTAAAAATAAGTATGTAGTTCTCAAAATGCTAAAGGAATCACTAGATCAGATTTAAATTTTCCATCCAATTAAACAAAACGCAAAAATAACACAAACTCTTTATACGACTTTTACTAAGTTAATCTAACATAAAAGGCCTTTTTATACTCTAATGATATGTATATGAGATGCCAAAACTAATCATTGTCAAACTATGAACTGCTCTGAAAGTTTCAAGCGATTATCACATTATATTCCTAATCTTACAAACTATCCCCTTACCCCACCCATATCAAAAAACTACTCAAGTTAACATGGTGTATTGAAAGATTTCCAAATTTGGTGTTAGTTTCAACCAAATCAGAAAGCCTCAAAGACAAGAGGATATAGATGGTTTTGAAGATTAAAAAATGCAACCATCAATCATATAAAGAACTGCCAGTGTTCAAATAAATATAATTCTACAGGAGTTTTAATTACAGTGATGTGGGAGATACAGTGATGGAGAAAGTAGTGCTGTCCTCAAGCAGCTCTAAGCCTCGCAAATAAAAGAACAGACAACTCTACTCCGAGGGCATTAAGCGTTGGATTAAAAAACTAATATTTGCAACTAACTGAATATCAGTGAAAGTTGTCAGCCAGAAGTGATTTGAACTAAGTTTTCTTTAGGAAACTTATCTGGTAGTTTGTAAAGTGGGCTGGAGGGAGGTTGAGATCATCAAGGAGATGATTATAATAATTCCAACAAGAGATACCATGGGCCTGATGAAGTAAGTACCAGGAGAGCAACTGAATGGTGATTCAGGGAATCAAGCTATGATATCTCATGTATATGGCTCTATCTATAAAAACAGTAACAGGAAATGTTTAACTAGACTAATTTAATATAATTATCATGGAATTATTCTTGTATTGTATTATGTGTATATTGTAGGGTGCAATTATTTAAAATAGTGTTTTCAACAGTTTTGCAATAACATGGAAAAATGTTTTGTCATCTTAAATGAAAAAGCACTACGTAAAATTAAATAAGTTATAAGTATATGTGGATTATTGACAAAGTGGCTTAAATTCTCTCTCCCTGCAACCACACCTGTATTAGCTTCCTGTGTCTGCCATAATAGATTACCACAAATTGGGTAACTCAAAACAAGAGAAATTTATTCTCACAGTTCTGAAGGTCAGAAGTCCCAAACCAAGGTGCTGGCACAGCCACATTTCCTACAGAGCTCTAGGAGAGATTCCATTTCTTGCCAATTCCTGTTTCTGTTGGTTAAGGCATTCCTTGGCTTGAGGCCACATCAGTCCAATCTCTGCCTCTGTTTGCACATCACCTTCTCTTCTGTGGGCCTCAAACTCCCTTAGCCCCTCTCTTATAAGGATGCCTGTGATTGCATTTAGAGCCCATTTGGATGATAATCCAGGTTAATCTCTTTCTCTCAAAATCCTTAACTTAATCCTACTTTTTGCTACATAAGGTAACATTCACAAGGATTTGACATGAATTTCTGGGGCAATTTTTCAGCCAACCACGATGCCCTTCGTTTTGTGACTTTATGGCTCCTCCCATCAATAGGTGGAGACCATTGCCTCGCCCCTAAATCTGAACTGACCTTGGGACTTGCTTTGGCCAATAGAATGCAGCAGATGTGATCCTGTTCTAATTTCTAGCCTAGATTTCAAGAGACCTTGCCCACTTTCAGTGTCTGTCTATCTCTAATTGTCAATAACAGGAAATGTTTAGTTAGACTAACAATATAAATTATGTGTTATCTTGCAAAAAAACCTGCCTCCACCACATGAACAGGCCTGGGCCAGCCTTCTGGATGATAACTGGCATGTGGTCCTTGACCAGATAGCCACCAGCCAACGCATCAGCTAATACAGATACATGAGCAAGCCCAGCTGAGATCAATCAAGCCAGTCTACTTAGAACCGCCCAGTACCCCCACAGATTCAAAATGAATAATAAGTACTTAATCTATTAATCCACTAACATAGGCAACCTCTACCACTTACTGTCAGAATTTGACCACTGCAAGACTGAGTGCATGTTATTTTGCAAATTCAAAAGTAAACTTCATTTAAAGAACAAATTTTAACTTTTCAGCAAAACAACAACAAAATCTAACTCTTCCAAAACACTCTTTATTTTACTGATCAAGTGAATACAGTAGAGTCTCGAATAAACTGGCGAACCTATTTTTCTAACAGGGCCATGGGATTTATCATCTGATGTTTCAATCACGTGTTGACTGATATTATGCCATGTATGTGGTATTACCTATGTTTTTTCTTCAGGAGTTAATAAAGAAGATTGCCTGAGTTTTACCTCCAAAGTTAAGCTTCTAAAAGTAACTAATCTCAACTGGATCCATAATTCTGATAAAAGCTAGTCATCAAATTAAAATTTTTCTATGACTAAATCTTTGTCTTCATTAGCGGAACTAAACCGATTTAGAGTTCAAGTTTCTCAAAAATATTTTGGAAATGTCATGTTCTCTGTGATATTATATGTTATTCTTTTACAACTTTTTAATTGAATTTAATTTGCAATGGGAAATGAAAGCTAATTCTCTTGGGGTGTTTCTGGAAGATTGGGAAAGTTCATCTGAATAAAGAGAGAGAAATGATTCATGACTAAGATGCAGTGAGACTGCAGAATACCGTACCTGAGAGCTTACACTGACACCTGACATCACTGCTCACAAGGGACAATGCCTCTCCTGTACATGACAATGAACTAACCTTTCAACACCAGCTTTTGGCTAAAACAATCTCTGAATGCCCAGGATACATAGAGATTTAAGTAATGTAAAATAATATTTAAAGAGGGCTAACTATGTTCCAGGCACAATTCTTATGTTTTACATCAGTAAGCTCAATTAAGCTTCATGACTACCCATGAGATGTTAATTAATAATTAATAGCAATTCCCATTTTACAGAGAGAGCTGAAGCACAAAGTAACTAGCCTAAGGTCACACACCTAGGAAGTGGCATTCCTGGGATTTGAGCCCAAGGAATCCGGTTCTAAAGCATCCCCTTAACAATCGCCTCTACTTCATATCCAAGTTCGGAAAAATGAACTCAAGTTTAAAGAACAAAAATTAAGGATCACAAATTTTTTAAAAAGGATGTAAAATCGCAAATTCAAATAATCTTGGAGAAGTCATAAAAGGGTCTTGAGAATTCATTAATCTGTTCCACCTCCCTGCTGGCAAATGCCTCTCTAAACTGCTCCTTCACAAACACAGTTTGGAGGACTGGCTGCATTACAAGCACATGAAATCTCCTAATGTATCTGTTGACAACTGAGAATCACAAATCACTTGGAATCCCCCCTGAAGTCATTTGTTGACAAGAAGTCTTGCCTCTTCCTAAGAGAAATTTCTCCTGGGTTAATTTGAGCAGCCACGAAGAACAACTAAACGTCATTCTCTTTAAATAAAATCCTTCAAACTCTTAATCCCACCACTGTTCTCTCTAGGTTCACCAAGTCAGTTTCTTTAATTTTTCTTTCTAGAATTTCTATCCTGCTAATGATCTTGACTGTTCTTCTTTGACCCCTCTAACAATTTTTCTATGCTTCTTTTTAGGGTTTCCAGATAAAATACAGGATACTCACTTAAATATTATTTTCATGTTGACAACAAATAGTTTTAGTATAAGTTTGTTTCATGTATAAGTATGTCCTATGTAATATTTGGACATACCTATTACTAAAAAAAGACGCGTTGATGATCTGAAATTCAAATAACTGGATATCCTGTATTTTTATGTGCTAAATCTTGCTATTCTATCTCTTTTAAATATGTCAAAATCACACTCAATTCTCTAATTCAGCCATCTTATACTTAATCATGTACCAGAATCACCTGGAGGATTGTTAAAACAGAATCCTGGGTCCCACCTCCAGAGGTAGGTCTGGAGTGGGGCTTAAGAATCTGCATTTCTAATTGGTAGCCAGGTGATGTTGATGCGGCTGGTCTGGGACCACGCTGGGAGAACCAGTACTCTAATTTTTCGATTTAGGTAGACTGTGGAGAAGGAGCACCTCTACGTCTGTAAAAACCCCAGCTAACCTGCATAAACCAAGAGTAGAGCATGAGAGTCTCACCTATGCCCATTGAACCATCAAGTCTCCTTACCTCAACCCTACTTGGAAATCAGAAAATGTCCAAAGCCCAACTTAAGAAGGTCCATCCACTGTTCATATTAAATTAGAATCCCCAAGATGGAAAGAACCTCTTTAAGGCTCAAATGAATTATCCTGAGGGAAGCTTGTTAAGGGACCCATGAGCCAGTCTTCTTTTTCATTTGCCCCCAAGAGAATTTCCCCCTTTCTCCAGGGAGGAGCCCGAAGGGGGTTCCACCCCAATTCCCCTTCTTAAAAGCTAATCTCCCCATAATAACTGTTTCTATTTCACTCTCTGCCCTTTCTCTAACCTATGAAACCTGGTGAATCTCCCAGACCCACGAGTTTGACCAAAAAACTGCCCAGTCCGATTGGCACAATATTTGGTACAAGAGCCTGTGGCAATTGCTTTGATGCCTCCGATTAATAGCCTCTCTGTATCTTTCCCCAAAGTCCTGCAACTTTGAAGTCTCTTCCAATTCTGACTCTGGGGTTGCCTTGGCATGCGTTTTGGCCAACCAAATGAAGCAAAAGTGACACATGCCAGTTCTAAGTCTAGGCTTCAGAAGCCTTGCACGCTCCTGTTCCTTCTCTTGGAATCTTGCTCAGCTGACATGAACAAACATGGGCTAATCTGACAAGGCATGAGGGACCAAGTGGAACAGAGCTGAAACACCGAACAAGATCATCCAAGACTGGCTGGCCCCCAACGGACCCGTTAGCTGATGACAAATGCATGAGTAAGCCCAAATGAGCCTAGCAAAAATGCCCAGCTGACCTATAAATTTGTGACCAAAAATAAATGTTTATGGTTATATGCTGGGGTTCCAGGGTGATAATTATGCAGCATTATTGCGGTCATGGATAACTGATAAAGTATCTGACATTCTGGTCATGCCTCCACTCAATTCTCTGATCCTAATAACTTTGTCAAGGCTTCTCCCTGCCTGGCTCCTCCTGAGACCTGCTCTTGAGGGGAGGAGCCATCCTCACTTTGGCCCCTCCAGGTTATGCCTTGGCACGAAGCCCTCACAATTCCACTGGAACTCTGGGCATAGTCCTTGAATGCATCTGTTGATTCATCGCAGAACTATCCTGAATTGGACGATCATATCAGTGTTGGTTGACATTGATCACAGTTCTTGCATTTTTTTCTCTTTAATCATGGCCAGTTTTGTTTCTTTCTGCTGTTGGCTCATTGGTGTCTCTTAAAGGGTGTGTGTGTGTAAGCGCCATTGCTGTTTTGTCCTGAGATGAATAAAAGAATGACTGACAGACTGATTCGCCAATCCCTACTTCTCTAATAAGAAGAAATGCAAAGGAGGAGTGTACATGGATAAGATAAATAGGGGCCAGGGGAGAGAGACAACAGTATCTGCCTGACCCATAAAATCATTACTAGTATCCAAGAAATCGAGAAGCCTTCCTTACTCATGTGAGCAGTTCCTTTGCAGTTAATAAAATTAATCCCACTGATAATTTTTTCCTACTTGTTTTTTATTTACTTCCTATTTTGCTTATATTTCAAAGAAAACTAAGCCCAAATATTTCTTCCACAGGTATTATCTTTCATTCTATAACCTTAAGAAAAGAAGGAATAAGCAGGAAGGAATGCAACTTATTCAGTGGGCTAGATTAAGTTTTGTGAATCAAATAATTCAATTCTTTGCTACCATGGGGAAGTATAGTAACAAAGTTCTGATGTTACCACAGCCCATCAGAGCGGACAACAAAAGTAAAATCTAAATGGCTAGGGATGTTGGACTGGACTCATGTGTTTGTCTCCCCTCCCCTTCTTTCTTTTCTCCCCCATAGATTCTCCTGAGCCCCACATGAAGGAATAAAAAAGAGAACTGATGAATAATCGAAGAAGACAGAAGAGTCAAGAGCAAAAAAGATTAGAATGTAGAGACAAAAAAAGGAGGTAAAACTGCGCTGAGATTAGAGAAGGGAAAGTTGCAGTCTAGAACATGGGAAGAGGGGTCACAGGTGGCTGGTACAGAGGACAGGAGGGAGAATCAAGCTTTGACAAGGCACAGAAGATTTTTAAATGGTTAATATAAAAAGCAAATGCTAAAAGACTGAGGATATAAAGTCATTTACAATGAACCGTGTTACAGAAAGGATGGAAGGGAAAAGAGGGAAATAGTGCGGTGAAGAAAAACATGAGACATACTTAACAATCACTACTATGCATCCATTAAAAATCCAGTTTGTAAGGAATATAAAATTACACGGGAAAACTATCATGGCATAAAATGTAAAAAAATAACTGAGGAAATGCTCTAATAGTTGACAATGTAAAAGTAAGAGGACTGTTTAGAGAAGAGGGAGTAAAGGAAAGAAAGTTCTAGGGATAAAACGCCACCACCTTACACGGAGGGGGAGGCAAGAGAGACTGTCAGATGTCGAATAAGAAACAGAGGTTCAAGAATGCTACGTAAACTAACATAGGCCACTAACAGAAGAACAATACACAGGAATGTAATTATCAGAAAGGCAAGGCTGTCGTTTATAAAAGTTAAATTCATATTCATTAAATAAGTCAAGAACCAATGTCCAAAACTGATCAACTGAGTACTGGAAGATGACATATTTTCGGTTATAACCATAAGCAGGATAAGATTTTAAAACAGAAATGGTTACAGTAGTTGCCTCCAAAGAACTAGATGCATGAGTGTGCAGGAATTGACCCATTTCAGTATGTCTTTCTTCACTATTTCTTTTTTTCACATATGCAAACATTACTGTTAATAAAAATATAACTAAAACATTACACTTTCCCTACTGAATCATTATTAAACATAGATGACCCAGTTGGCAATCCAGCGGCACAGGAGGGCATTTTTTTAAAGATAAATCGTAAAGTCCCTCAAACATAATCTGATTGTCTTTGAACACCGCCATTTACAGCATGGAAAACTGCACTAAAAGCCTCAGTAATGAGGTACTGCCATTGATTTCCACTTTCCTTTTATGCCTTGGAAAATCAAAGAGGCAGCAACCACCCAGAAACGTGGTGTTACCCAGCCACAGTATCATCTATAGAAAGGACTCGAACGGCAAGAAGAGACCTGGAAATCAAAGGCGGAGATGTTTCCCAGCACTCCTGCTCTGTGCCGAAACACAACTGCACCTACATCTGGATGAGGTGTCCCTCTTAAGGCGTCGAGTCCACTCCTTCCCCCACGGCATACGTGCGGCAGCCCACGTCTATACACCCGGCAGTCCCTCAGGCTCTTAGCACAGAACCACTCTGTGAGAAACCAACTTTGCAGGCCATGAACTGACTGCTTGTAGTGAAGTGGCGGAAGAACGCCTTCACGGTGGAACGTTAACATAATATATGCTGGTGCTACATCCTTCCTGCAATATCAAATCCTTCCTGCAATATCCCCGCCCCCAACCTCCTAGAGTCGCCATTCTAATCCAGCCATTCTCACGCTCTCACCTGGACCAGTCCAGAAGCCTCTTTACCGCTGTGAAAGCTCACCGTTTCATTATTAAACCTTCGGCCCCTGCTTCAAGCCCCCAACCAATCCAATCGGCTCAACCCACAGGCTTCTAAATGACTATACGTAGGACACTGCTCCTCCTTTCATGCTATTCTGTTTCTTTCTCGATGAAAAATTTTCTTTGGCTCATCACTGCCCACAGTAGTGTGTCTCCAAGAGTGTCTCAAGCAATACTAATGCCTCCATTAATTATTATAAAAATACGAAGGGAAAAAAAGGGAGAGAAAGGATTCCATGGAAAAACAATTTGAAAAACACTGCATACTATAACTCCCACTGGGAGATTCACAATCTACACGAGCATGTTTTGGGTTCTGGGAATCCTGTGGTAAAGAAAAGTGTCTAGCTTTGTCTAATACAGCATTTCACTTCTGCACAAAACATAAGTTAACACCACTTAAAATTCCTCATTTGTTGAGCAAACTTTATCCACATTACTGGTCTGTGTTCTCAGGAACTGTGGTCGCCTATCTAGTGTGATGCTTCTCAAACAGAAGCGTGTATAAGGACCATTGGGATGGCTTGTGAAAACTCGGGCTGCTGAGCCTCATCCCAGAGGTTCTGAGGCAGTAAACCAGGTGGGGCTGGAGATTCCATATTTCTAACAAGCTCCAGGTGATGCTGCTGGTCTCTCAACAGGACCACAAGTAACAGGCTCTCCCACAAAAAAATCCAAAGTCCTTAGCACAATATTCAGGGTCTTATTTTAAATCAGACCCTCTTCTCCCTCCATTTACCTCATAACTTCCCTCTGGTTATCTTAGGCTGCAGCCCAAAGAACCATCTCCTTTTTCCTATATCCTCATTGTCCTTTCCGGCCTCCATGTTCTCCCTCTGCCAAACCCTCTGTCTTCAAGATAACAGATGCTTGGCTAGCTTGTCTTTACCTTCTTTACACACTTTAGAACTTTCTATGCTGATCAGTAATTTTTTATTTACATTGCTTAACTTTAACTGTAGTCTAGAAGCTATAGGAAGGCAGGCATATTCTGTGTCTGAGTTATTTTTGTATGACACTATCTAGAAGAATGTTTTATAAATAGTAAGGGCTCAGTAAGCATTTGATGAGTAAATGAATGCATGGCTAGCAATAGCAGCTGGTGTGAATTAGGGGAGATCCTTATTAACTCTAAATTGCAAGGCAGATATGCAAACCCATTCCGGTTAGTGCACTCTGCTACAATACAGCACCACTGAGGGCTTAGAAATTAGACTTCCCTGACTGATATCACAGGTTGTGTACTATACAACGTGAGTAGCTGTATATGGTGGCCCAAGTTAGGAATATGAGAAAATGATCCTTAACCATACAATGCTAACAAAGTCTATGAGATATGTGTGCATGTGCACGCATGCGTGCGCATGTGTGTGTACAGACGACAGGTATTTTAAACAAACACATATACGTCCTGACCCGGGAAGTGGTTATATGGGTGTATAAACAGATAAAAAAAATCCTGAACTGTGATTTATGCATTTTCCAGTATGTAAGTTATACACCAGTAGATAAAACACAATGGATAAATGTGAGAAAAAATAAAGTATTTAATACAGAAAGACTATGTGTTAAAGTTCTCATTTTATCATTCATTCTGTCTTAAGACCTTCAGACCTGTGGGAAAGTGACCCATTATTCCACAATCTGTATTTCTGTGACATAGCAAATGTATCATTAAAGAATTATCTAGGGGAGTTAGTAGAATAAAAAACTATCACATAGCTATCATGATGACATACAAGGGGTGACACATAACGAGAGCAATCTGTATGTTGTGGGGTAAGTAAACACATATTTCAGTTGTTCTTTTCCATGAAAGAAAAGATCTTGTTCTTTTGTTTCTGCCAGGCCAAGTTTTATCCAAAATCATATAACCTAAGCCACCTTTGGAGGAAAAAGCATTCAGCCGTTGATGTCATCTGACATTGTTAGTTTCCATAGAAACTCTTGTAGAATGCTCCCGCTTGTCTGGACTAAGTGCCTCTCCTATTAATTCAAAATGAGTCCAGGAAAACCCTGCCTCGGCGTCTGATGTCACCCAGCCCTGCTCTGTTGCAAAAGGACAGAAGAGCACTTAAGTCAGCATCTGTTACCTTTATCAGAAGAGCTGTCTCCATTATGGACACACAAATGAAAGATTAAACACTGCCTTGTCCAATTATCCTGGGCTGTTCCCTGCACGACTGTTGTAGAAAAGGTTCCTGAGATTCATATTTGAAAAAAAAATAAACCAAAACCAAGAGGAAAGGCCTGGATACGAGAAAAGGGACCATGGGTCCTATCAATTCATATCATTACATAATTACCAGCAGCCTTGAGGGTAATGTCGTTCTTTATACTGGAAGATTCTTCTTTACTTTGGGAGAAGAATAAGAGCAAAAATTTCAGGCTTTGGAAGAAAGCACAGATGTATAGGTCATTTAAGTGTTCATCATTTTATCTAGCACACCTGCTTACCATAACCCGGTTCTACTGTGCAAACATCAAGACGTCAAGAGATAAAATTAATCTATGGAGTAAGAAGTCAAGTGAGAGGTTACCCATAAGTAAGGGACACTGACTGCAAGGGGTCATAAAGAGGGCTCCTGTGGTGTTGGGTTTATCCTGTTTTTTTTCAGGTTACCTGGATGCATTCACTTCATTAAAATCCAATGAGCTACACTCTCACGATTTGTGTACTTTAACTGTATGTTAGTTATCCTCTAATAAAGAGATTTTATAAATAAATAACAGACAAACCAAGGCATCCAGGCAACGGAGATATCTGGCCTGGAATAGATAAAGACGATCACAGCCTGCTAAGTTTCCTGCTGAACTAAACTGGAAAGGTAAGTTAATAACAATATCCAGACCACTAGTGAAAGAGGCCAAAAACAGTGACTGTGGAGTCTAAATTGCATTAATTCTTCTTCACTAAAGTGTGTCCATGAAGTGTTGAGCTCGAGCCTTTCTTACCCACTGAATGACGTAAACCAACTGGTGTTGGTAGGAGGCATTTATAGGGTTATCTGCCCAACGACCTGCCTCTACATCTGGGACCTTTGCCAGCCAAGGCTGATTGGTCCTGTGTAAACCCCAGGCTCAACGTTAGGCCATTCACTGTCTTCCCAGGGATTTTTGAAAAGAGAATTGGGAAAGTGGTCTTTCTTTCTGGGTGTCTGAGGCTACAAAATATATAGTTTTCTGGCTGCTTGAAGTCATGTTTCCCCTAATGATAGAAGAAGTCTGGTATACAGAAACAGAGATAGTTTATAATTGCAGTAAAGAGGTCTTAGACATTATCATATAATTTTCTGTAAAATATGGATCAATACATTTTAATATGTATGGCTTAAGCAAACATGAGGTCAAGACTCTGGACTTTTTAACCTCAAATGGTATCTTCTTTATCCACCCAGCTTCAGTCACCCATGCCCATGGACATTTGCTTGACCTTGAAATCACAAGCAAATGTACTCCCTTACCTGCCCAATCATCTGTTACTTCTCTACTAATATAATTCCAAGTCCAATAATTCCCAATCTCATTGAGCCTAAAATCCATGGACTCTACCACTCTTTCATTATCCATCATGATCCTCAGGCCTCTTTTCCCTTCTTACCCATCCTAAATTCCATTCATTGTCCATCATTCCTTACAAGCACTCTTTACACCCTTGTTTCACTTTCTCTCCATCATATTCACTGTGCCAATTCTCCAACAGGGTTACACCTAATTCTCTTTCTACTAACCAACTGTGGTCATGGCATTGAACTATGCTAGAGAAAAACTCATGGCTAAACTGATCAGTCTTCATGTTAAACTCATGACCACAAATCTCTAATGAACACTCGAAGACAAAAATCCTTTTTCAGTATGTTTATTCTTCCACTCTCTAAAACGATTATTTCACATGGTCTCTTCAAACCTCTAGTCTTCCTTCCCCGAGTACTTGTTCAATGATATTTTCTCTAATCCAACTTCTGAAAAGTGTTGACATAAATGGACTTCAGTTCTTCACCTCTCTCTCCGATCACTCCAACTAGAATTGTCCCCTCTTGTCAAGGTCCTCAGTGACCTCTCTATTGTGAAATTTGATGGTCATCTTTCTGTCCCCATCAACCATCTTAGCAGTTTTGACTCAGCTAACCACTCTTGCCTTCTTGAAACATTGACAGCAATTCCACACTCTTCTTGTTTTTCTTAATCTCACCAGCCACTTTTCCTCAATCATGACCTATTGCTGTGTTTGACCTCTACATGCTGGAGTGACCCAAGGCTGTTCTCTGTGCATTTTCTCTCTAAGTGATCTCCTATGTTCCCAAATCTTTATATGCCATCTATCTTCCCTTTATTCACTTTCTATCCCTAGCTCTCATATATTCAACTGCTCCAGATTCATATATCCAACTTCTTACTTGACATTTACACTTAAATTCTTACTAAGCATATGAAACTTTAAAGTTTAAAGTAGAACACTTGATTTTTTTTAAATCCATGTTTTCCCCTGGTCTTTCCTATATCAGTAAATTTCTCACCCACTGTTCAATCTGGCACCCTAGGAATCATCTTTAGTGCTTCTTTTCACCTCACTATCCACATCCAATTTATCAGCTGCTGACATGGCTTCTAAAATAGTTCCCAAATCTGCCTACTTCTTCTCTCCATCACCACCTCTGACTCTAAGCCACCATAGTCTTTTTTTCTTGGGTTGATCCAATAACATCTTGACTGGCTTATCTGCTTCCGATCTTGTTTCCATCTCCATACCCTCAATTCATTCTCCCTTGCAAAAGTGATTTTCTAAAATATAAATCAGATCATGTCTATCAGTGACTTTCCATTCCTTAAAAAATAGAAGTATCAAAAATAAAAATCTCCTTACTAAGATCTAAAAGAGATAACACCATCTGGCTGCTGCCCACCTCTCTAACTTCATGTAATATTCGCTCCCCATTGGTTGCTGTTATTCGAATACACCAAGTTCATCTCTACCTTAGAACCTTTGCATTTGCTGCTCCATCTTGAAAGTTCTGCACCTAGTTCTTCATATAGCTGGTTTTTTGTGATTTTTTTTTTTTTTTGTCATTTGGTTCTCAGCTCAAATGTCACTTTTATAGTACAACCTTCCTAACTATAAATCCAAATGAATCACCTACCTCACTTATCAGTCTCTATTATGAGATTTCATTTTATTTCCTATCCTAATACTTATCACTACATGAACTTATCTTGTCCTTTGATTTGTTTACTTCTTTATTATCTATCTTCTTCTACTAGGAAATATTCTTCTATAAGATCAGGGATATGTCTTATTCACTGCTCTCTTCCAAGTGCTTAGAATATGCCTGGCACACATTAGACACTCAATAAATATTTGCTTAATGAATGACTAAATCAGATATAAAGTACAAAAAAATGACCATTTAGAAAACACTAACGAAGAAGGATCTATAAAGTTTTTTGGGTTAGCATCGTTACCATTTATTATTTAAACTTTAAAAAGATGAAATCCGAAACTCATTTCTGAATTAACAAAATAAAACAGAGATGCATTTTAGTCACTCCAAGCAGACTACAATTTGACTAAGAAGCGAACCAAAATCTGCTTCCATTTTAGCATCACCAGCCTTTGACAATATAAATCACTGTCTCTAGCACTCTGGGGCAGAAACGCCATCTGGGAATTAACAAACCCTTTGATGTTAAAAGAAAAAAAGCTGCTCGTACAAAGTTACATTCAGTATTGAGTCCAAATTAACATATGACAAACATATTCTTCTCTCGTTTTATCTTTTAAAAGAGAGTGAACAGATCAAACAGGATTTTAGCAGCAGGTTCTGCAAGACTAGATTAGACACTTCCAAATAATTGTGAGACTGTTTTACTCTTGTTCATATTTACTTTTGTCCCTTCCAGAACTTATATAGTATAATAAAATATAAACCACTTATTTTGCTGTTGTTTTCTTTTAATTCATTTCTTCGTGTTGTATAATATTCCATGGTATTGTTATACCAATAGTTACCCATTTTACTTTTTTTCAGACTAATTCTTTAGTTTATTATCCTGAAAGATATTAATAGTGTCAAAAAAAATTTTTTCTTTATAATAATTTTTTCAATTACAGTTAGCATACAATATTATATTAGTTTCAGGTGTACAACATAGCAGTTAGACATTTATATAACCTATGAAGTGATCACCCCAATAAATCTACTACCCACCTGACATCATACATAGTTATTGCAATATTATTGACTATATTCCTTAAGCTATCCCCATAACTATTTTGTGCTGCCAATTTGTACTTCTTAATCCCATCCCCTTTTTCACACACCCTCCCAACCCCCCTCCCTTCTAGCAACCATCAAAATGTTCTCTGTATATGACTTTGTTTCTGTTTTGTTTCTTATATTCCTTAGATTCCACATGTAAGTGAAATCATATGGCATTTGTCTTTGTCTGACTTAGTTCAACTCAGTACAATACCCTCTAGTCCATCCATATTACTGCAGATTGGTAAGATTTCATTCTTTTTTATGGCTGAGTAATATTCCATTGTCTCTATGTACCACCTCTTCCTTATCCATTTATCCACTGATGAACACTCAGGTTGCCTCTATATTAGGCTATTATAAATAATGTTGCAATAAACATATGGATTCACACGTCCCTTCAAAGTAGTATTTTGTGTTTCCTTAGATAAATACCCAGAAGTGAAATTACTGGGTCCTCATCTCTTGTTATAGCTTTTGTTTTAAAGTCTATTTTTATCTGGTATAAGTATTGTTATCCTAGCTTTTTGTTTGTTGTTTCCATTTTTATGAAATATCTTTTCCATCCCTTTACCTTCAGTCTGTGTGTGTCTTTCAGTCTCTTGTAGGCAGCATATGTAAGGATTTTCTTGTCTTCTTATCCATTCAGCAATCCTATCTTTTGATTAGAGCATTTAATCCAAGTATGTTTTAAGTAATTGTAGATAGACATGTAGTTACTGGCATTTTATTATTCATATTTTTTTATCTATTTCTCCCTTCCCCTTTTCCTTCTTCTTAAAGAAGTCCCTCTAACATTTCTTATAATACTGGTTTGGTGGTGATGAACTCTGAGTTTTTCTTGTCTGGGAAGCCCTTTATCTGTCCTTTGATTCTAAATGATAACTTTAGTGAGTAATCTATCACTTTGAATATTTCATGCTAATCTCTTCCATCCTGCAAAGTTTCTGTTGAAAAATCATATGACAGTCTTATGCGAGCTCCCTTGTAGTTAACTGTCTGCATTTCTGTTGCCGCTTTTAAGATTCTCTCTTTGTCTTTAACCTCTGGCATTTTAATTATGATGTGTTTTGGTGTGGGCTCCTTTGGGTTCATCTGGTTTGGAACTCTCTGCCCTTCCTAGACTTGTATGTTTATCCCTTTGCCAGGTTATGGAAGTCTTCAGTCATTATTCCTTCAAACAAGTTTTTAATTCCTTGCTCTCGCTCCGCATTTTGGTCCCCATATGATGCGAATGTTGGTATGATTGATGTTGTCCCACAGTCCTCTTAAACTACCCTCATTTTTTTGGCTTCTTTTCTCTTGCTGCTGTGCTGATTGAGTGTTTTTTGCTACCTTATCCTTTAAATCACTGATTTGATCCTCTGCTTCATCTTATCTGTTGATTCCAATTTCTTCTTCATTTCAGTTATTGTATTCTTAATTTCGGACTTGTTCTTTTCTATGTTTTCTATCTCTCTGTTAAAGTTCTCACTGAGTTCATCTATTCTTACCCTAAGTTCACTGAGCATCCTTATAACCGGTGTTTTGAACTCTGCATCTGGTAGATTGCTTGTCTTCATTTTGTTTAGTTCTTTTTCTGGAACTTTGTTCTGTTCTTCCATTTGGAACATGTTTCTTTGTCTCCCCATTTTGGCTGCCTCCCTGTGTTTGTTTCCATGTATTAGGTAGAGCTGCTATGTCTCTCGGTCTTAGTAGAGTGGCCTTATGTAGTAGGTGTACTGTGGGGCCCAGTGTCACACAGTCTTGTCTAGTCACCTGAGCTAGGTGCTCCAAGTTTGTCCCTTGTATGGGTTGTGTGTGTCTTCCTGTTGTAGTTGAGCCTTGTGCCATTTGCATGTCAGTGGAAGGGACTGACCTTCAGGCTGATTGGTTGTGAGGACAGGCCAATGACTACAGTGGAGGAGTTGTTGTGCAGGGGCTGACCCTATAAGGCAGGATTCACTTTAGCAGGGCTCTTGTGCCTGCTCAGTCCGCCCTTTGGGTATGTCACCATTGAATGCGGCTCTAGTGGGTGCTCTGGCTCAGTCCTGTCCTAAGCCATCCAATGGTCATGCCGACCCTCGGGCCTCTGGGAGGGGCCCTATCATAGGCCAAGTTTAGCTGCAGCCTTTGCCCTGCCTAGGCTCACCTGGCATGAGCCACTAAGCAATCTATAGATGGCTGCCACCCACACTGGGCTTGGAAGTGCCTAGAGAGGCTAAGCTGTGAACTAAGGCCAGCTGCCACTAGGGCTGATCTTGGGACTGTTCGGCAACAGATACGGGGCATGCTGAGGCCAGATGCTGCTTCTTTGAGTTTTGTGAACCTTTGAGAAATCTTAGCATGAGCCAACACAGACCGTCTGTATGGAAAAACCACTGGAAGCAGCTTGGGTTAATCCAAAAGTTGGGTGGGCAAGGTCTCAGGTAATCTCTAGAGCAGGGAGAACGGTATTAGCCAGATTGATGAAGACTCGAATATGGCAAACTCTTGCATCTGTAGGATGGGGGGAGAGCCCAGCAAAAAAATAGTGGCTTCAGCCAGCACTTCTGTCTAGGAGAACGCTGCCCCTCTAGTCCTCATACTAAAGCCAAACAATTCAGTTCCTCCCAATAAATCCCTGGCGCCTTTTGAGCAGAACTCAGAGCAAGTTAATTCGTCAGTAGGTAAGTCCGAGCACAGGTCCTTTAAGAGGAGTGCCAGGGATTTTCGCAGCCCTCTGTCTCACTCAGCCAAAACTCCAGCAGTCTTCACAGCTAGATTTTGTGGAGACTTCTCTTCACAGCACTGGATCCTCAGGCTGAAAAGCCTGGTGTGGGGCTGGGACCTCTTGCTAATCCAGGAGGATCTCCACAGCCAAGATAGCCCGATTTTTAACTGATTCATGTGGCTGTAGGTCCTGCCCATTCTGTGTCTCTTCCCCTCCTACCAGTATCGAGGTGGCTTCTTCTGTATGTCCTTAGTTGCAGGACTTTTGTTTAGTTAGACTTCAGGCGATTCTCAACAATGGCTGTTATGTAGTTTAGTTATAATTTTGATGTAGTCATGAGAGGAAGCAAGCACAGCATTTTCCTACTTCCCTTGACGGGAAGCCAACATATACCCACTTTTAAGACATTTGTTTTCATCAAAGAATAAGATTTGGTTGGCGTGAATATATGACTATGTACCATAAACCTGATCTTTACTCCTTTGCATTGCATCATGCATTGAAAACATCCTATAAACTTTATCTAGCAATAGGTAGCACAGTCCAACTATATAAGTGAAGTTTCCACACAGTTAAAGAATTTCAAAATTTTGATTTTAATTAAAAAGATGTTTGCTTAAGTCATATGAGCCAGGTCTAAATATGATGAGACTCTAAACGGTTTACTTGCTTGTTCTTGCCCATTGTTTCTAAGAATGGACAATTTAGAGACAACTAAGCCTAGTCTAATGGTAGCTTCTAGAAAGCTTTAATCTTTTCAAACCTATGTCTCCTTTTCATGATCATAAACATTTTACATTGCTCTCATGTAATGTCTGTTTTATGAGAAACATGGGCAATTCCCCACACATTGTCAGATTTATTGAGGTATATGTTATATATAAAATGCACCCATGTAACTAGCACCACAATCAAGATCAACACAAAAGTTCCTTCGGGTCTTCTTTTCCCCCAAAGGCTCTCCACCCTCCACAAACCAGTTACAAGCAACTACTGACCTGCTTTCTGTCACTACAGATTATATTTCCCTGTTCTAGAATATCCTATAAATGAAATAACACAGCATGTACCCTTTCACATATCCCTTCTTTCACTCAGAATGTTCACAAGGTTCACTCAAGTTGTGGTTTGTACCAGTAACCTGTTCCTTTTCTATTGCTAAGCAGTACTCTATTGCATACATAGATCATCATGTGTTGATCTATCACCTGTTGGTAGATATTTGGTTGTTTCCAATATTTCTATGAAGACCAAAGCTACTATGAACATTCCTTTACAAGTCTTTGTATGGACAAAAGTTTTCATTCTCTTAGAAGAAGACCTAGGTCTGAAATTGCTGGAGTCATATGGCAAATATATATTTAACTTTATAAGAATCTGCCAAACAGTTCTTCTAGGGAAATGTACTAAAAATAGGATTATTTTTGCTTTTCAAATATAAAAACTTTATATAGAAAATTTCAGACTCTATATACCAGTTTCCTTTCTCTGCCCCCAAAGATACTAACATGTTCTTCTCCTTCATGGAAATTCAATGCACTGAAGCCATCCCGTGGTGAGGCTAGGGAGCAGCTGCTATACACAGAATCTTTTTTTTTATATGAAATACTGAACTAATTAGAGTAAGGGTTCTCTTACTTAAAGTCCCACGTGGATATCAAGGATTGATACGTCTGGTAAGAAGGTAACTCTTTTAAGAGGGTGTATATGAAGCATATTCTCCCATATAAGGGGTTATAGGTGAATTTCCTGAGCATCCTCCCTACATAAGACCCCAGAGATCCCGTTCTGTTACCACTTTCATAAGGCTTGTCTCCATGAGATAATAGCTGGAGGTTTCTATCAAGATACCTTATTTTCAAAGGCTACATTCAAAGTAAGGAAGGAAACTGAGCTATCACTCAGTGCTCTTCCAGCTAGGATCTCGCCTAATGATCTGACTAGCCAAGCCACGCTGGAAAGCAAGACATCCACAGTTGAAATAAATGTTCTGATGAAACTATTCATTCCAATTTAGGAATAAAGAACCACCACTCATAAATAAATAGACTTGTAATTCCTTTCAAGATTGTTATTTTCTGATTCATGAGTATAGGCGAAGTCTATTACGAATATAAAATATAACAGGCCATACAACTCTCCTGTCGAATAATCCTTGTTTCAAAGCCATTCATCTGAAAGGTTCTATTTCTCCACTTCTTGAATCTGGGCTGGCCTGAGACTTGCCCTACTAAATAGTGTATAAGAAATTATGGTATGATGATGTGTTCACCCTCTCTGTTACTGCCACGTGAATAAGCCCAAACTAGCCTGCTGGAAGTCAAGAGACACGTGGAAGAGAAACGAGCTCTTCCAACTGAAGCCATCCTAGATGAGCCAGCCCTAAGTATATCCAGCAGTTGACCAGAGACACAGAAATGAGCCCAATGGAGACAAATAGGACTTCCCAGCTAAGGCCTGCCCAAATTGCCAACCCACTACACTGTTAGTTAAATAAATGACTGCTGTTTTAAGCCAGTACATTTTGGGGATAGTCAATTATGCTGCAAAAGCTAACTGATACAGCTAGGGAAATAGTTTCTTTCCTATTAGAGATATACAAATTCCTCTCCTACAACTTTTCCTATTGCTTGTGGCTCTGACCTTTGACTTTTTTGGCTTGCTTCCTACTTTATCTATGCTCTCTTTTACCCCTATGCTGCCTATTATTAGCTGAATTGTGTCTTTTGCAAAGAAAAGCCTTTGCAAAACCATAAGATCATGGATATGTCTTGTTCACTGACTTCTTCCAAGTACTTAGAACAATGCCTGGTACATGGTAGACCCTAACCATCTGACACCTCGATCTTGGACTTCCAGCCTCCAGAACTGTGAGAAAATAAATTTCTGTTGTTTAAGCCACAATCTGTGATATTTTGTTATGGCAACTCTAGCTGACTAATAAACTACTTGTGAAAAAAAAAAATGCAGTAAGTTTCCTAGCTCTATTCCCTGATAATCTTTCTGATCATTCCTTTCTTAATCGTCAAAAAACTTTTTAAACACAAAGAAAATTCATTTTGTAAAAAATTTTTTTTACTGTATTAAAGATATCAAATAAAGTAAAAAAAATAAGCTCAATACTTTTGGGAAAAAATACAAAATAAAACCTCTAATGCCATCCCAAGAGGGAATACTGTTAAGAACTGATATGTGTGCTTGCAGTGTGTGCTTTAATTCCTGGCCTTCACAACATGCTAACCTCTCTGGAAGGCAATGAGCACATGCAGGGGATGAGTGCCCTTTTGCTGATTGTACAGCTTCCTAAAATCCTTCTTTTGTTTGTAGAATTTCTGAATCTGTTTTAGTGGCTGAAAATGGCAGATGGTCACTCTCAAAACTGATTTTAAAGCATACATCCAAATAGAGGAGTTCCTTCTTGTACCTGCTTAGTGGGCTTTTACTCTTGCTAGTCCTTCTACTACCACAGGGGAACAAAGTGTCCAGGTGGGTGCATTAGACAGCAGGTTGTAGTGGACACTTCCCCTGCAAATCCTGGCGAAGGGCTACTCTATGGAGCAAACTTTGAGAACCACTCTTTAGTATATTTAATAAAAAAAACAATGGCTATCATTAATTTATGAGCACCTATTTGTGTCAGGACCTCTCTAAGAGCATGGGCTTTGTGTTGTTGGTGGTTTGTTTGTTTGTTTCATCAGATGAGAACTATATCCTCACTGCCAGGCTCTGAGCTCCTGCCAAACCCTGAAGACCAAGCTAATCTGACCACAATCATAGGTGAGTTCTGGCTGGTCCCTGAGTCAGGCCTGCTAACATCTGTTGCTCCTTGAGGATCTGCTTCTCCGAGTTCTCTCAGGAAAGGGCACCCTACCAGGTGCTCTGCCCAGGGTAGCCTGTACCTCCAGAAGCTCCAGTCCAGCCTTTTCAGTGTATGAAGGTCTCCAGAGCACCAGTCTATGTGTCCCCTCTCAAAACATCTCCTGATCCACTTAGGAATGTAAGGAAAGCCTCTGTCTCGCCTACACAACAAGAAGCCTCTCTCAGGAGGCCCTGTACAGGCCCAGAAGTCATCTCCTGCACCCCTGGAGGTGGCCCTTGGTCTTCTGACCTAACCAATTTCTTGCTACCTTGTTTGATCTGTCTAATCCAAGTAGTTCTCCCTGTACTGTTACTTTGGCTTTTCACTCATTGCTCAAGTGTTTAATAGAAATACACAGATATACACATAAACACACATATGTAGCGACTTCTAACTCTTCTAATGGTTGTCAGGAGGGAAACACATGTGTTTCTTTCTCATTGTCCAAGTATCTAGAGGTTAAAGCAGTTTTTTCCTCCATCCTCCCACCCCCAGGAGCAATCTTTTAGTTTCTATTAGATGAGGACTTTAAGGGTCATCTGGAAATGCTTGAAGAGCTAAGGATTCACATATAAGAGTTATTTCCAAAAGGAATATCCCACATAGTCCCCACCATTCTCAGAGAAATGGACCAGAGGTCAAACACACTGGAAACAAATGTGAGTCATCCCAGCAGCTGATCCTGGCAACATCTCTGCCTTCCTCCTCGCCCTGTCTCACCACATTCTGGCTTCAGCCTGATTTTGATGCCTATGCCGCAGCATTCCTTTATATAAGAGAGGGTTTTAAAAATTTTGTTTATATAATTGAAGACAATGACTAATACAATTGGACACATGTATAAACCAGAGAATGATATCTAGCTATCACAGTAAATGGGAGGTTGTACATTTGCTCTTTTCTGAAAGGCTTCTTTGGAATTCAAACAAGCAGCTTTCACCCAACAGCCTGTGCACTGGCTTTGCTTTACATACCACCAACAGAGTTCTCCCTGAGGTTCCTAGGGAGCAGCCTTAAAGAAGAAAAGCTTTTGGATTCTAATGCACCTATAAGAATCCCCCATGCAACTATATGACTACTCACTGAGTTGCTGCTTTCTCCTGAGGTGCAATGCTGCGGTTTAAGAATCATTACTGGGCAAAAAGAAAATAAAAGCAAAAGGAGGAGCCCTGAATTGCCCAAATAATATTAGAAAAGAAGAACGAAGTTGAAAGACCCATATTTCACGGTTTTAAAGCTTACTACAGAGACACAATAATCCAAAAATTGTGGTGCTGGCATAAGGAGAGACATACAGACCGTGGAATAGAATTGAGAGTCAAGAAATAAACTCATACACCATGGCCAAGTGATGACAAGAATGCAAAGTTCATTTCATGGGCAAAGAAGAGTTTCTTTAATAAATGGTGCTGGGACAACTGATTATCCACACGCAAAAGAATGAAGTCAGACCTCTACTTCCCACCATATTCAAAAATTAACTGAAAATGGATCAGAGACATACATATAAGACCCTAAAACCACAAAAATCTTAGAAGAAAACACACGGTTAAATCTTCATAACCTTGGATTTGGCAATGGATTCTTAAAGATGACAACGAAAGCAAAAGCAACAACAACAAAATAAGTAAATTCAACTTCATCAAAATTAAACACTTAAGCATCAAAAGACATTATCAAGAAAATGAAAAGACAACCTACAGAATGGGAGAAAGTATAAGTCGCATGTCTGTTAAGAATCAAGTGTCCAGAATAGATAAAGAACGTTTACAATTTAACAACAAAAAGGCACTCAATCCACTTTAAAATTGGTAAAGGACTTGAACAGTCATTTCAGTAAAGAAGGTATACCAATGCCCAACAACCACATGAAAAGATGCACAATATCATTAGTCACCGGAGAACACAGATCAGAACCACATGTGGTGCTACTTCACACCCACCAGGATGGTTATAATTAAAAGGAAAACACACTGGCAAGGATATGGAGAAACTGGAACTCTTGTACATTGCTCGTGGGAATGAAAAATGGTGCAACTACTGTGGTGCAAAAACAGTTTTGCAATTCCTCAAAAAAAACTTAAACATAAAATTACTATATGGCCCAGCAACTCTATTCCTAGGTATAAACCCAAAACAATTGAAAAAGTACTCAAATACATGTACAGACATGTTCACAGCAGCACTATTCATGATAGCCAAAAGATGGAAATAGCCTAAATGTCTATTAATGGATGCATGGACATAGAAACTGTGGTATATACATACAATGGACATTATTCAGCTATAAAAAGAAATGAAGTACCGAAACATGCTATAACATGAATGAATCTTAAAAACATTACGCCTAGTGAAAGAAAGAAGCCAGACAGACACAAAAGGTCACATATTATATGATTCCATCCACATGAAACAAAGCTAAATCCATAGAGAGAGCAGATAGTTACCAGTGTTTGGGGATAGGGAAAGTGGGGAGCAACTGCTTAGTGAGTATGGGGTTTTCCTTGGGGCTGGTGAAAATATTCTAGAACTAGATAGAGATGGTGGTTATAAAGATTGTGAATGTATGATATGATACAGGATTATTCTTTTTAAAGTGGTTAATTTTTGTTATGTAAATTTCAATTTCTTTTAAGCAAAAGGAAGAAGAAAAGACATGTCAGGCAAAGCGGCCGGGTTTTTAAGTAAGACTAGAGCCCCTGGGAATGGCAGAAAAGTGCATGGTGCTGGCAAATGTGGGTGGAGGGAAGAAGCAGATATGGCATGAACACATAAAAAGAAGGTGGTTTGATAAAGGGATGGTCTTCCTCACAAAAGAGTAACATCTATGTGCAGTGTGGAATCCTCGGATGCATCACTTTGTCAAGTCCTACAGGGCAGGACACCACTAGGTAGGAGAAGATCCTTCAAGTGAGGACAGCGTGGTACTTGGAGCCCCTCAAAGCCAGTCCTTTGCAGATCCTTGATTGCTTTACATTTGTATAGAAAAAAGAGCAGAAGTCTACAGAGGAGAAGAAAGAGGCAAGTTAACTAGAAATTAGTTCTGAGCCTCTTAAACATCCATGGGAAAGGAAAATGGAGAATCTACTGTGAGTATTTACAAGACAGGTCCTATATACACACCATCTCCTTGTAAATATTTCTAAAACCCAATGAACTGGGTGATCCTATACTCATTTTCCAGATGGGAAAACCAAGGCCTCAGGCTTCAGAGCTCACGAGGTTCCTACCACATCATAATACATCCAGCCAGGCGAGAAATTATGAAAGTCACTAGGAGCATCATCCAGTTTTCCAGTAAACTTCTAATTGCTTGAGAGAAGTGGGTTTGACTTCTATTTTTCTATTAGCTCAACAAGGGCTCTTTACCATATCTCCAATGAGAAAATATCCAAATTCTAGACCGTTGTATCATTATTCAAGGAATATAAAATCACTACTGTTGCATTGGTTTCTTGCTGCTTATTTTTTTATGAGTATTGCCTTCTCTCAGCTACCTGCATACTAGCTGTAAAACCACATGTCCTCCAGCCATATGGGAAGGGTCGGTGGATCATGTCAGCACTTTAACCAGCAGAGCCACTAGAGTCCTCCCTCAAACTGCTCTCTTCCTGCTTTTGTGACACTTGATTCCCTCCACAGACCACAAAATATGGCTAGGAATGAAGCAGCTGGTATAGGAGGTGGTTATGGCCCAAGGTCATTGGCTGGTTCCTCTCTTGGGAAGGATAATTTTAGTTCTCAGTCCTCAGCAAGCTGCCCTTCCTCATCTGAGGACAGCAAAGACAAGATGCCTGCTCCTCTTTTCAGTTCAGAAAAATAGCTGAGGACTTTTCAAAGGCAACAATTTCCACTAGCTTTCAAAATTGTATTGATAAATAAAAAAATAAAATAAACAGAGAGCTAAATTGAATTTATTCATTTTTTTCCTCCTTCTTACAAAACAAACCAAGCAAAGCAAACATTTCCACTGCTGGGTGAAAAAAATCCATATTTCAGATCTGGAAAAGATTCAGGATGCCCAATTCGATCAACATGGAAGAATATGAAACATGTGAGGAGACAAGAAATTCTTTCTTTGGAATAAGAAGTTCTTGCTGTCACGACCACAAGGGCATGGGAAATGACACACAAAAGCAATTTTAACATCATAATGACTTCAACAGTAGCATACTCATAAGCTACACGTGAAAAGCACAAATAAACTAAAAAATATAAGGGCAATAACTAAAATGTTCTATATTGGACTGTTAGACCTTTTCTAGTTTCTTCAAATCTTTTGGGAAACAAGTGGGGACAAATAACATCACTAATACAGACTTTCAAAAGTGTGTGTTTTGAACTGAAAAAAGACACAAGCCTTAAACATCTGCTAGAGCAGAAAACTGACATTTTCTTCTCAAATGTATCAAACTACAATTTTATAGTTATGCTTTTCTTCTCTAACATTTTATTTTAAAAATAAAGTTGAAAGAGTTTTTTTACAGTGAACAACCATATTACCACCACCTAGCTTTCTTGAATAGCTAGCCCTTTATCCATTCCTCTATCTGTTCACAGTAAATAAGTTGCAGAATTCAATACACTTCACTTCTAAACTGTTATGCCGGCATTTTCATCGTTTCTAGTTGAAGTTTGTGATTTTGAAAGAGGAAGAAGGGAAAGAAAAGTGAAAGCTCACTATGCGCCTGGTTTCAATGTCCAAGTTGAAGTAAAGACAAGACTCTGGCAAAGGATGCACTCTTCCTATAAAAACCTGGAAGAAAAAGATTTGGTAGAATGCTGACTTAGAAACTGTTAGGAAAGTTACCTTTCAAAAACCACGACATTGACCCCACATCCTTTCTCCCTCCTTCTAGTCGCCTTGGGAAAAGAAGTCAAGTTGGCCTTGGAGACCAAGAAGGAAAAAAGAAAAAAAAGAAAGCCACCCTAGAAATGGAAAGACTGCGAGAAAAAACCCACAGTTGGCCATGGTGGAGAATTCACTCTTTTGAAGGGGACTCCCCTTATGGTAAGAGGAGTAAAGGGTTAGAAAATTCTTCCTTTCCTTTGCTTTCGCTCTTATCTCTCTCATCTCTCAATTCTTCCACAAATCAAGAAAGGGAGAACATTTGAGGCTGGGGTGTGCCTACTACCTGAGAATGCCTCTAATAGTAAAGACTAAGTGAAGATAATAAAAAATGGATGGAAGGTCAGGGCTAGCCATTCATTGCCTAAGTAGAAGACTTTAGATTTTTTAACGGCTGCCCTGTCTACCTCACCAGGTAAGGTAAGAATAGAGAATCACTGTACGCAAATATGTCCAGGAAAAAATGGTGTGTTCATGTTAGAGCATTCTCAGAGCACAGCTAAAGTGAGTGAGATGTGTATAGCAGTGGCACTGGAAAGGGTGTCTGTGGAGGGTATTTCCAACATTCTCTTCATACAATGTTACTTTAACACTCCCACCACAGAGAAGTGGGCTTTTAAGTCTCCTCCCCTTGAAACTAGGCAAGCTTGTGACTCACCTGTAACCGCATAATGTGACAGAAACGATGCAGCATCACTTCCAAGCACATGTATAAAGTGATGCTGCTTCTACCTTATCAGCTGGAATAATCACGCCAGAGCCACATAAGTAATCCAGCTGCCCCGAGGCTGCATGCTGTGGAGAAGCCCATAGCTGCCCACAAAGAGAGACCATAGGGAGAAACCCTGAGACAATGTAAAGAGAGAGAGACATGTGCCAGCCACCAGCTGCATGTTCTTTCACTTTCAGATGCCATCTGAATGCAACTGCATGAGAGACTGCAAGCCAAGACTGCCCAAGAAAGCCCCTCTCAAACCCCTGACCCACAGAAAAAGTGGGAGGTGAAAAGATGACTACTGTAGCTTCAAGTCACTATATTTAGTAGTGATTTCTTACACAGTAATAACTAAAACAGACCCCAACATATAACAGGATCATGATGACACTTCACTTCATATACTACGAAAAATCCAAGTCTTTGAACCTGGAAACAATCTAGCCACAAACTACCATTTTTACTGTGTATTTCACACTCCAGCCTCATCGGTGTACATGCAAGTACCCACACTTTTCTAGAACCCTCTCCCCCAATACAAATTATATACACACATGCATATATTTTCTTTCTATTGCCTGAGATGACCTCTTTTCCTCTTTGAAATCTTTCTATATTCTACTCTTCATTCAAAACACACTTTCTTCTAAAAAGTGACTCTAGAATTCTGCATTTCTAAAGGTTATCAGTGACATCTTAGCTGCCAAACCCAATAATTTTAATCATAATTCATGCCCACAGGGTATTAAATTCAAAATACAAGCAGTAATGGCTCACCAAGGACAGATCAGCTCACTTTCTTTGGACAATCATGCCACTGTGCCACCTCCTTTCTTTACTGAACAGAGTCATCAAGCTGGAAGATTCAGGAATGCTGACAAAACATCTTATCTCAAAGGAAGTAAGCCTCTTACCTGAGTTTTTCTATAACATTCTGAAGCTATACTGTCCAATAGAGGGCCACTAGCCAAATGTGGCTTCTGAGCACTTGAAATATGGTTATTCTGAATTGAGATTTGATGTAAATATAAAATATACACTAGATGAAAAATGTAAAAAAAGTAAAATCTCATTAATAATTTTGAATGTTGAAATGATAATAATTAGGTATGCTAGGCTAAGAATATTATTAAAATTAATTTCAACTGTGATCTTGGACTTCCCAGCTATCAGCTCAGACTGCTATAACAACCTATTTCTTTTTACTTTTTAATGAAGCTACAAGAAAATTTTAAATTGTACATGCTGCTCACCTGATATCTCTATGGGATCACGCTTTTATGCTATACTGAATTGAAGGTGCCCAAAGAAATACCATATATTTTCCTTAAAAGCTTGTGAAAAGAAAGTATTTTCAAAGGCAAAAGAGAAATATTAAAAAAAAATGAAATTTAAAAGACTAGTTAAAAGAGATGAGATGAAAAAATAATAAAGTTAATGTGTGTATTTGAAACTGTTTCTAGCAAGAATAATTACTAATCATACAATCAAACAATATCCTTGCCTCTTTTTCAGGACACTGAAATCATTACTCATGATGACATTCAAGGAAAGCTTTGAAATTTCAGATTTTATTTCTTTAACTATAATATATGTAGAAACGCTACTCACTGAAAATTATCTAGGTGTCTCTCAAACTGCCATCACTGTAGGACTTAGATATTTGAAGAAGTAGCTCATTATCTTCTCAAGGGAAGAAAATGAATTTATACAGCTTCTGAAAGTGCTTAACTTACACCAGGAAATGGTCTAAGGCATGAAAATGTGCCTGAAGTTGAGTGAGGGAAACTATGACTAGTTAAAGCAGACACTCCAGACATATACCATTGGGTCCCTTTTAAAAGTCCTGTGTGCCTATCTCCCTTCCGGCTCTTGAGAAATCTGCTTCTAAAAGATGGCATCTGCTAATTTCTTCAGAGGAACACTTTTCACCAGAGGAACACTGAAGCTGCTCCACCTACAGATGCAAAGAATCAAGCTCCCAAGTTTACAGTCCCTCTCCCACCAGGTCACAGATGATGACTATGCAGCAATGGGAGAGACCACTCCTTGCCTTGAGCGGAAAGAACAGACTATCAGAAGCAGTTATGCTCTAGCGTTCCCCTAGGCATCAGGCTGAGTCAGGGACTTTGCTCAAATCATCCCCCAGCTTGGTTTCTTCCCTTTCCTTTCTTGCCCCAACTCACTAGGAAGCCTCAAAGAAACACTCATGTGGAAATGCTCATCTCAGGTCTGCCTTCTTGTCATGCATGAATGAGCCATATGAAAACGTGAAGCTAGATTGTTGTAGTTATTGTACCATGGATCAGACCTTCTAGATAGAACACATCACTGTTTAAAAAAACTGTGCTATCCACAGGTTAGTAAGAAGTATCTTCATTCCTAAAGATCATCACAGTAATCCTAGAATGTAGGTCTTAGATCTAGAAAAACGATGCTGATGCTGGCACAACATATGTATCTCCAGTTGTGCAAGACATCAGAATATATATCTCCAGGTGTGCAAGACACCAAAGTAGAGGTGAAGAGAAAGAGGAGTCAACATTAAGGTTTGTTGAGCTTTGTACCTGACACTAACATTATAAACTATGTACATAATCAATATTTAATAAAAACAGTTTAAAATCATTCAGAAAGGAACAAAGTACCCAAACATTAGGCAAATTTTTCAGAAGAGTAATACATCTTCCAAACGGAAATATCATAGGAGATAGGGTATCAAGGGTTGTTTTCTTTCTTTTTCACAAAACTTGCAGACAGCATTGGGTTTGACCAGAGTAATAAGTTCCTCTTTACCAAGAGTCATTTTGAAGATGGAAATGTTAAGAGTGAGAGTGCTTCATCCCAACACAGCCATTTTATTCTTTATATAAATATTTTCTATTTTAGGAGTTTATCACCTAACTGATAAAAAGCTAAGTTCAATGTGACATAAATAAGCAAGGTCTAAAATACACCTTACATCATTACAGGAATTAAAAAATATTCTGAATTTCTATTATAGATGTAATAGTCCTAAAAAAAATTTAGAACAAATGTGCAGTTCACTGTTGGAATCACGAGAAAATAAAGATGTTCAAGAAACAACCAGAAAAGTTCAGGTTCCTGGGTCTAGCTGTTTCCAATTTTGACTATGGGAAGATATTGTAAAAGAATCAGAGTAGACGAGGGGGAAAAAATTTAAATCGTTATCTTCAATTAAAAAAATAAATTAAATAAATAAGAAATAAATAAATAAAGCAAAAAACTTAAAAAAGATAAAACTAAAATGAGAAAAAAAAATCAATTTAATTTTAAAAAGCCTCAAAATATAAGATATCCAACAACTGAATGTTGCCAAAGTAGAAAGTTTTTACTTTTAGGAGAGGATGGAGAGAAATATAGAATTCTTTGTTTGAGGGAAGGAGAAGTCTAACACAAAGATGACAAGCAACAACCTGGTGACATGTGAGATACCAGGTCCAAACAGGTCCCATTAGCTGTAAAGATAGAAAAGAAGCCCAGACAGCTGTCCCAGGACCTGATGCCATCCAGAGTTTTTATAAAAATCAAAACAAATGTACAGCATTTGAACCACTTAACATAGAAAAATGTCTTTATGGAACTTAAAATAGTCAACAAACAACTTCCGAGCTCTGGAGTGTGTGTGTGTGTGTGTGTGTGTGTGTGTGTGTGTGTACTCTTGAATCTCAAGTGTTTATTTTGACTAAGCACACAATTCTTAATGGGAATCATGTATCATAGAGCTGATGAAAAATGACCTATTTTTAAGGATAATACAAAGTATAACGCAAAATGGGTAGTCCAGAAAAACATAATTAAAAAGACTAAAATGTAGATATCACGTCTACACTGATTTAAAGTCTCTAGAGAATTATTTAGCTCCCCTCCCCCCAACTCTAGTTTGCCGGCTAAAACATGGTTTATGAATCATCCTTGGGGAGCAGGAAAATATAGTGTACTCAACTAAAAATAGGTAGGGACATTCGATAATAAATCTACTTTTTTGACATTCTCGTGTCATCATTAAATACTGATAGCTAAGAGAAGTGTGATTCCTTCCTACCCTCATGGAAAGGCCAGAAGAAAATCAACCCCAGGCCCTGTCAGAATATAATGGAGTGTCTGACATGACATGCACATAGCGAAGAAAATAACACTGATTTTAAATGCCTGGGACTGGAGTTCACCTGTCGGAATGAAGAGTGAAGTTGCTGGTTATCTTTTTCATGTGATCACTGTAAAATGACTGCTTGTCCCTTGAAGTAAGAAAAGATACATAATCCAAATTTTGTACTTACAATAGCAATTAGATAATAGCAATTTGATTAAACGGTCCAACAAGAAAAATCTCTCATATTCACTAGGATTCCAGCTTTAGCATAAAGCATTGGCAAATTCTAGTTTATAAATAAAAAGAATTGGCTATAAAAAGCTATTTCTTGTTCTCATTTTAACATTTCTTAAAAAGTTTGTAAAATGGAACTTTAGAGAGGCGCTGGAATAATTTATTTACATCATTCCATAGATAGTTCTCACAACATGGAACATTGATTCTAGCTGGCAATGGGCATAGTTGTGATTTTTCAACTGGGAATCTTTCTCAACAAATTCTGCATAGGACTGAAAATAAGTCATACATTTCTCCTCAGAAAGAACTTTAGAGAACAGTAACTTAAATAATATCTGATGCTTACTTACTAAATGCAGGCAATACTACTACAGACAGCAAGTAGAAAACCTAGTGAAAAGTGAAGCGCCCAAGGTGAGTGGGATAGATAAACTCGAATCTAGAAAAGTGCCGCGGGATGAATGCTCCATCGAAGGAAGGAAAATGTCTGTGAATCAGTTTCGACAGGCATTTCATCAGTGTGAAGGGAGGAATTCATTTTACAGAATGAAAGTTCTAGAAACTCACAACTAGCAAGTCTTTACCACAATGTGCAGAATACTCACCAGGCAACTCTGGACCAAGTGCAAGCGATGCTCCCGTAGTCAAGCTCACGGCACCGTCCTCTGTGAAGCAAGCAGACACAGACCAGGGGTAAATCAATGTAAAGGACTTTTAGAATTCTCACAGAAACACTCCTTTGTACTTCAAAATCAGAATCTGTCATACTTTTTAAAAATGTACGAGGAAGACACATAATAAATTAGTTTCTAAATGGACAACAAAGACATACAGCATCAAATCAGAAATATTATTGCCTACAGAGTTTATACATCCTCTCCACTAAGCTGCTGATCAACAATACAAGCTTTTAAACTATCAAAATAATTAAGTAGTAATTGAACAACAAGGCTATCTAAAATCTTCTAGAATTAAATAGAATGGTCTTTATCTGAATAACAGCAAAATCTTCTTCGATGAACTGTAATAGTACAAAATAGTTTACCCTTTCAAAGAAGAGCAGAGCTGAAAATAAAAGATTTACAAGGCAACTGCAACTATGTACGAAAGAGTCATTTTTAATGTATATTTTTGCATTGTCTTCATTAACAAGTTGTTTATATAGATTCTGGATTTGACACTGGATTTTCGGTTTGGTTGAAATACAGATATCAAGATCTTTCCAAAATGGGGTGGAGGAGAGAGTTTCAGGGGGTGTCAGAAGTATACAGAAGTAAGAGGAAGCCCAATTGCATTTGGGAAGAAATAGATTGCAAAAAAAACTGGCAATCAAGACATGAGAAAATTATGATTTTGTGAAGGTCATTATGTATAGAGATGTCTAGAATAAGGTCCCAAACAGAATGGTACTTCCACACAGTGTAAGATGATGCCATTAAAAAGAAAGAAAGAACCTGGATTGATATGGACAGATATGGAAAAAAATCTCAAGTCATAGCATCAATTTTTAAAAACTCAAGTAATGTAGTATACTTAGTAATGTATACTATGACACTATTGTGTTAAAACAAACCTCACTAAACTCACAGACATGAACGTTGGTATATGCACAGAACCTATCTGGATAACAAGAAACTCTTAAGTGTGGCTGCTTCTCAAGAACTGGTATTGAAGGGAGTTTAAAAAGGCCTTTGAATTTTAGGCTAACATTTAACCATTATACAATATTTTACCACAAAACCTATTATTTTTATAATCGAAAATGAAAAAGAATCCAATTTATCTCAAATTGTTTGTGTGTATATATCATTCCATTTTAAAAATACAGAATTAAAAAGTATCATGTAAACTTACTTTACTAATTCAGTGAATATTTACTAAGACCCAGGCTCTAATTATGGATCACATCATATTTAATCCACATAAAAACCCTAAAATGTATGTACTATGATTTTTCCCATTTTATAAAAGATAAAACAGAAGTTTGGTGACTTTTCAAGAATCACACAGAGCTGGCATTCAAACCCAGGCACCCTGACCCATGTTTAGTCTCTGTGATATGGCCTCCTCCACAGCATTTATCATATTTTCAATATTGTATTTATATTTGTAATGAAGTATTACTATGAGACTGCAGATTCCATGAAGACAGGGATTATTTGTGTATTAAAAACCATTATGCATATCCTCAGCACCTATCATAGTGCCTAGCATATAGTTAGGTTCAATAAACCTTTTGTTGAAGTAAAAAATAATTAAGTGGCCCACCTAGAGCTGGGAAGTTAAACTCCCAACTGTTTTATACCTCTTGGGACTGTGAAACAAGCTGATTTCCAAAAAAGCTCACTGATTAATGACCCTGCCATACCATGTTCCTCATTTTGAGAAACCACTTATTGCCCAAGACTTTCTGTAACTGAAGACTTATAGACCGGACACATGTCTTATCTTTTCTTCTCTAGTGCCTACCCAGCATGAAACTGATGCATTGTTCCATAAAGCTTTCTAATTGTTCATGGCTACGATATTGCAACATTTGAGAAAGCCAATGTTGAAATACTTAACTATAGAGAAGTGAAGCAGTGTAAACAGATCGTCACGAAATATTCAGCTATAGGCATACGGTAGGCGAACTATTGTAACTGACTTGGTGTTGTAGTCATGTGTGAGTCTAACAATGTTTTCATTCGTTCATAACTCTACATGTTGAGAGGTATAAACAGGGTCTTTGGTAAAGATGAGACTGGATGAGTGTGGGTGTCTGTGTCTGTGTATTAGGTCTCTGAATCTCTCTGTGTGTTTACGTGAATCTGTGTGTGCATTTGGTCTTTCAAAAGAGGAAAGATATGCTTCTATGGAATAAAAGGAAACCTAAGAAAATAGATAAAATCACCAAATCCCAAACTCTATTAGTGCCAGTGTAAATAAAAGTTGTTTTTCTTTGAACAAGGGTGCCAAGACTATTCAATGGGGAAAGATAGTCTATGCAATAAATAGTTGGAACAACTGGATATCTACATGCTAAGAAATAAAGGTAGATTTCTATCTCAAAATGATCACAGGTCTAAATGGAAGAGCTAAAACTATAAATTCTTAGAAGTATAACAAAAAAGTATAGTTGACTCTTGAGGAACAAAGGGACATCGATCACCTACACAGTCAAAAATCTGCATATAACTTAAGTCAGCCCTCCACATCTGCAGATCCCCAACTTTGAATAGAAAACACAGCTGACTCTTTACCAATGTGGATTTGAACTGCACAGGTCCTAAATCCATGTTGCTCAAGGATCAACCATAAATCTTTGTGACCTTAGGTTAGGTAATCATTTCATAAATATGACACCAAAAGCACAAACAATAAAGAAAAATAGATAAACGGGACTTCATCGAATTAAAATTTTTGTGCTTCCAAGGTCACCGTTAAGAAAGTGAAAACCAACCTACAAAGTTACTTCTTTGCAAATCATATATCTGATAATAGATTTGTACCTAGATTATGTTAAGAACTGTTACAAACAATAAGACAACACAATTTAAAAATGGGTAAATGACCTGATAGACATTTCTCAAAAAAAGATATAAAAATATATGAAGAGATGCCCAACCATCAAAGAAATACAAGTCAAAACCACATGAGATTCCTCTCACCCACCAGGATAACTATAATCAGAAGACAGATAACAAGTGTTAATGAGAATCTGGAGATATCGAAACCCTCGTACATTGTTTGGGGGAATGCAAAATGGTGCAGCCACTTTGGAAATGGTTAAACACAGAATTCCCATATAGCGCAGTAATTCTGTTCCTAGGTATGTACCCAAGATAATGAAAACACCTGCCTGTACAAAAAAAAAAAAAAAAAAAAGCCATTATATGGACTTTTTTCATAGCAACATTATTCATAATAATACAAAAAGTGAAAATAATCCCAATGTCTATCAATTGACAAATGGAAAAACAAAATGTGGTACATCTCTATGATAGAATATTATTCACTAATAAAAATAATGCAACATGTATACATAAGACAACACAGATGAACTTTAAAACATTATACTAAATGAAAGAAGCCAGTCACAACAGACCACATATTGTATGATCCCATGTATATGAAATGTCCAGAATAGGCAAATCCAAAAGCATAGAGAGATTAGTGGTTGTGTAAGACTGGAGGAGAAGGGAAGATGGGCAGTGGACTACTCATGAGAGTGGGATTTATTACTGGGATGATGAAAATGTTCTGAAATTAGACTGTAGTAGTGATCACACAACTCTGTGAATACACTAAAAACCATTAAGTCATGCATGTTAAGTGGGTGAATTTTATGCTTTGTAAACCATACTTTGTTTTTTCAAAGGTTGTATTTCACTAGGTTTCCCAGTGAATATTAGTTGGCTTCTTTTGAAAATGACAAAACACTTATTTACACTATTCAAGAAAACAGTGAGTGATGAATATTTACATTTTTCAAGACTTACAGCTGTAGTTCTTCATGGTTCCTTGTGATGGGAAATAAATGCAATTGTATTTTACCCTTACTGAAGAAGACATGCATGAAACTGCCTCCAAACCATAAGAAAGTATCAACATCTTACTGCGAACCACCAAGGACAGACGCCACAGCAATGGGGAGCTTTAGCCAAGAGTGAGGTTTTAATTTCTCAATGGAGAAGAAAAATCTACAAATATTTGAGGGCGACATTGCCAGCCTTGTTTTTGTGAATCTATATATCGAACACAAAAGGGGTAGCATTGAATGCCCTCCCCAAAATATCCTATATTGAGATTTTGTTTTCAAATAAAGAATAATTGGGCAAGACCGAACCCAAACAGATGTCATTTCACTCAGATCTACTACTGAACATGGAAATTACTGTTTTGCAAACAAATAAAATATTAGAGAACAGTTATGTCTGTGAGTTTGTACAGCATAATGAACCTCCTCAAACTTTTGTGGCTTAAATCAGTAACCATTTATTTTGGTTCTGGATTTGGCTTTTACCTCAACTATCACTCATCCTTTCCACTTAAATATAGACCACATGGTGGTCTCAAGTTTGCAAAAATGGCAGGAACACAGGCCACAATGTACAAGCACTTTTCAAACCTCTGCTGTGTCACATCTGCTAACATGGTATGGGGCAAAGCAAGTCACATGGTCAAGCCCAGATTCAAGGGATGGAGAAACAGTCCCACCTCTTGATGGGACACTGCACACTGCAAATGTGTGGATGCAGGGAGGGGAGACAGTGTGGCCACTTTCAAAATCTACCATAGCATCGTTTTCTGCAATGGAACACACTTCCACTGACGGTTCATGGAGAGATATTTACATGTAAGCTTACATGTAAAATACAGATATTTTACAACGGTACATCGAGAGATAATATGCAATACACTACATGTACATTAGCACTTAACTTCTATTTATCAAAAATGGTATCATTATTCTATTGAAGTTATATCATAGTAATTTATAGGAATTTATCATGGTAATGCTATCATATTACCACAGTAATTTATCAGTTGTAATTTCTTTTTAAATAACTATATTTAAGTGGAAAGGATGAGTGATAGTTGAGGTAAAAGCCAAATCCAGAAACATGGCTCACGAAGAAACCAAGTTTAAAACCCAGTGGACTATGACAATGCTTCTCAAACTTTAACATGCATACAAATCACCAAGGTATCTGGTTGAAATGCAGGTTCTGTTTGAGACACATCTCAGGTAGATCCCCTCCAAGGATTCTGCATTTCTAACAAGCTCCCAAGTAATGCTGATGCAGCTGGTTCCAAGCACACTCTGAAAGGCAGGCACGAGGGTGAAGGTCAAAGGCCTGGCAATAAGATACAGCTGACGACAATCATTTACCAGCTGTGTGGTCTCAAGCAACTGACTTCGCCTTTCTGAAACCATCTCCTCACCTGTAAAATACAGGTGATGTTAGGACCCAGCTTAGATGCTGGGAGAGCATGAAATGAGATGAGATGCAAGGCATTCGGGATAGTGCCTGTCATACAGAAGGGCTCAAATTCTGCTTTGTTCTTTCATAGTTAATGACTTCCAAAACAATCCTCCAATGGAACTGTAGATTATAAAAGGTATATGGCTGTGCCAAAAGTGCATTGTCTTAGCCCAGATGGTACCATGTCAAAACATTAAATATAGTTGGATCTCAGAAACACACTCCACCAATGCAATCACATTTGACATTTTCACATATGGTATGAATATGTTTATGTCTCCTCAATGTCACTCAACAAATATTTGAGCATCCACTGTGTGCTAGACACTGTTCTCAGCTCTGAGGACGTGACACTGAACAAAGCAAACACAGCTTTGTGCCCTCTCCAAGCTCCCATCCTCCAATTCTCTCAGTCCCCCAAACTGCTCACATATACTCACACCACTGAAGGAGAGGCAGCTGTGGGCCTCATCTGGCCACATCCATGTTTACATGTCCCTATGGTGATCTTTTAAAGTTTGAGCTGATATTAACATTTTAAAAAATGGGAGATTTCATATAAATCTCTGCAACCCCAACTTACCTTGGAAACCTGAAAGATTTAGCAACACAAACCCAGAGTGCCACAGATAAGCCAGCCACGGCTTAGAGGCAGATGTCCCTTCAGAGAAGACCTGGGTTTTCAAGTTCCCCACAACCCCTACCCACCCCCCACCCCAATCATCACTTCCACTCAGATAACCCCCTCACCTATGTTTTCTTGCTCCTCCTTCCCAACCACTGAGTTAGTGAGCCCTAAATGAGATGCACAGTCGCCAACACTTATAAGCATAGAAAGAAGCAGATTTTACCTTCCTAGTCTGTGTATTTTTCCTTTACAATCATGCAATAAATATCCAGCAAGACAGTAATTTAAGCATTCATTTTCCCCTTCCTAAGTCTAACTTGAGAAACTGCTGTAAATCTGCCCAGTAAAGTTATAGTTCCTGTATCTGTCACTTCTTGTGGCTAATCGCTCTAAAATGTACAACTGGGAGCATTTTATAGAAGCTTATTACGAGTCATTTTATGCTTTTTTTCTCCCTCTAAATAATGATGATGGCTTTGCAATTACCCACCTACATTCTTTTGCCTGGTTTCCCTCACGTAGTGGTTTTCCATGGCCGAATAGCAAACTGACACAAACTTTCTGGCTTAAACCAACACATATCTATTAGCTCATAGTATTGGAACATTTTGGCTTAAAACAACACACATCTATTAGCTCAGACAAGTCCACATTCTCTATCCAGCATCTTACAAGGCTAAAATCAAGATGTCTGCTAGGCTTCCTTTCTTTCTGGAGGCTCTGAGTAATTATCTGATTCCAAGCTCAGGCAGGTTATTGGCCAATTTCACTTCCTTCTGTTCACAGGGCTAAGGACCTGATTCCTTGCTGGCTGGCAGCTGGGGGCCACACTTAGGTCCTAGATGCCACCCACACTCCTTGTCACACGGCCCCCACAATCATCAAAGACAACGATGGAGAATCTCCCTTGTGTGGAATCCTTCTCTCTCTTTGAATCTCTTTCTTTGGTCCCTTTTAGGGGCTTAGCTGATTAGGACAGGCCCCCCGAAGATAAGTTCTCATTCTTAAAGTGAACTGTGCCATGTAACACATCCTAATCACAAGAGTGACATTCTATCATAGCCATAGTCCTGGGACTATACCAGATATGTACAGCAGGGGGCAGGATTCTGGGAGCCATCTCAGAGTTCTGCCTACAACACCTAGTAGTTGCTAGCATGCATTTGCCATATATATGCATTTTTCTTTTCAGGCTGGGAGCTGAGGCCATGTCACAAGAAAAGCTAACTGTCCAATAGGATATATGGAAGTTAAAACGAGAGTTTATTTGTAACAATTCTCCCATTCATCATAATGTTCTTAATTATCTGACTCTAAGAATGCATGTACTCTACCAAATTCCAAATCTATACAAGATGTTTCTCTCCTTTAACTTAAACTGAGCCTTATAAAACTGGATGTCTAGAAAATTGACATTCTAGGAGGAAGAGATGAAAAACAAACACTTACTTACTACCTAGAAAGACCAAAAAAAAAAAAGTGTTTTTAAAGACAAGTGTCCAAACAGCACCATGGACTGAAATTTTTTAATTACATTACATTTTCTATAAGGTGTCAATCAATTTACATGCTTTTTCACTCAACTGACTTGGTTACTTGGAAGTCACGTAGAGGCACTATATACAAAATTACACTAATATTTAAAGAAAAAGGGTAAATATAATTAAAAGCATGCTTAACACATCCACAAGCACATGGCATATCAGTTAAGATGTGTTTAACAGGAAAAAAATGATAACGTTTAAGAAATCTCCCATCAAACAAATGTTTGGTTAGAGAGCAAAAGAGTCTGACAGGTTTGGAAGAAGCAAAGTAAACAGCAACAATAATAACAATTACAAGTAGTGAGAAATTACTATGTCCAGGTACCACTCTCAGTGTTTTATGTATATTAACCCATTAAATCTCACTCAACTCTACAGGTAGAAATATTTTACAGATAAAGATGCTGAGGCATAGAGTGGTTATATCACTTATCCAGAGCCACGTGGCAAGTAAGCAAAGGGGCATGCCTTCAAACCTGGATGATCTGGTTCCAAGACCCCTCCTTTTAAGAACTGCTTCTGCCTGTGCACCCATCTGTGTTTCCACGCTGTGAAATAGGGGCACTTTCTCCACCTATTATATAGCAGCACAAGGTGGTAGCCAAACGCATATGCATTACGCTCAAACAGGCCTGACTCATTTCCAAGGCCAAGGAATGATGGGAGCTATAGCCCTGTCAGAAGGCATGTTTCTATAATTTGCATAAAGATATCCTGTGTATCAGCAGCAGCCTTGTCCAAGGAAGCCTATAAAGTCTTAAAAAATAAATCCAGGCATTCTTCTTACCTCTATGTCTTTACTTGGAAGGGGAGAGAGGAAAAAGGTAATTCTTTCTTTCCTTTTTTTACAACAGCCAAACCCTTCTCCTTTATCCTACATTTTGAAATTGAGAGATTATGAAAAGATTGGAACGAAGCAAAAGCTAATACTGGAAGCAAACAAGAAAAAACACAGGTTCCCTTTCCTATTGTAGAGAAGACAGTGAGCCTTTCTCTACATAATAAGAAAGGACAAATCTGTAGTTCAATAACCTCGAACCTTTTCCATCAACTACACCCAAAGTAGGGGCGGTATGACACCAGGTGCCACCAGCCACCAGCAGCATAGACCCCAAGAAACCCATGTTTAGCAGTTGTAGTAATGGATCTCTGGAGATGGAGCTGGGGTGGGGAGCACAATGTTACATCTTGGCGTTTGCATTAAAGGCACACTTGCTTTCAATGACTCATTTCCACAACTAGGGTTGGACGAGCTCACGTGTCAGGTGGCATTTACTCAGTGATTTTTCCTGGTACTTGCAAGGCATGACCAAGGACTGTCACCATGCCAGGGCCCTCTCCACGAGGAGGTAGAGACTAGGACTTTTACTCTCATCTGTCCTCTTTGTGTTCTTCCTTGGTTCCATCTCAGCTCCGGTGTTTTGATGGTCACATCACAGAAATTACAGAAATGTGAATTTATTTTGTCAGAGAAACCTCCCTTTAAACTAATGTTTTGTGGTGTTGCTTGTTTGGGGTCTTGATTGTCACATATTTTCATTTGTTCGAATTTCTCACGCTGCATACTTTGACCTAAAATTGCTATGCACTGCAGCCAGAACACTCAAATACATTTGAGATCAGACATAACCCTCAAGTTCCTCGGCTGCCTGTGGGCATCAGGGATCCCTGAGAACATTCAAGTTGGGTCTTAGTTTCAGAAACCTGGATACATGCCAACCCAGGTAATTATTCTCTGCCTACCTAATTTCCCCAGGCAATTTTAATTGAAAATGGTATTATCCTGTACCTCAGTTCTAATCTGCTCTGAAGTGTCCCTGTGTCCTGCTTCTTCCCTCCATTGTAAGATAACTGAGCTGGTTTCTTTTTGAAGCTTAAGTTGAAAAAAAAAAGTTTCTGAATCTCCCACGGGGGAAAATATCAGATAAATATGAGCCATTTAATTAGTGTCAAATCAGGGTACTGAATACCTTTGGCAGAGGTTGCAAGACACCTCCTCCTTGCTGCCTTATGAAAAGTTTCTTTTGTAAACAGAAACACAAAGGTTTTCATTCTGAAAAACTGACCAAAAAAGGGGGGGTGGGAATTAGAGGAATACCGAGATGATTTTACTGTCCTGAAATGATTTTAAAGGGTATTGTTCCCTTGTTCATTTCCAAATAACCGGCTTTAAAGTTAAACCAAAATGCACCATTTAATATAAGAATGCTTGAAAATAAATGAACTGCAACAGAAATGTGCTTGTTGATTGCTTCTAACAAACATGCACTTAAAACAGTGCCGTCCAAAAGAATTACAATAAGTCATGAATGTGAGTTACATATGGAATTTTAAACTTTCCAGTAGCATTACTAAAAAAGTAAAAAGAAATAATGGAATAAAAAAGAAAGATCTACTGATAACAAAACAATTTAGATGGCTCTCAAGGGAATGTTGCTGAGTGAAAAGAGCTAATATAAAAAGGTTACACACTATATGATTCCATTTATGTGATTCTTAAAATGACAAAAGTATACAGATGGAGAACAGATTAAGGATCGCTAGGATTTAGGGAGGAGAGGAGGGAGCGAAGTGCTGTAGCTATAGAAGCATAGGAGCGTAGTACAGGGGATACTTCTGTATTTTGATTGTGGTGGTCACAAAAATCTACACAGGTGATTACACTGCACAGAACTAAACACGCACACACGAGTGCATGTAAAGCTGGTAAAATCTGAATAAAGTCAGTGGATGTATCAATGTCATTTTCATAGTTGTGATATTATACCATAGTTTTGTAAAATGGTACCAGTAGGGAAATCTGGATAAAGTGATCTTTCTCTATTATATTTTATAACTGCACATGAATCTAGAATAATCTTAAAATTAAAAGTAAAAAAAAATTAATTTAATAATATATTTAACCTAGTATATGCAGGGTTTTTTCATATTAAAAATGTAGATATAATCAATATAAAATTTTATATCATATTTTATATAATTTTACATATTTTTTCATCCTAAATCTTTGGAATCCAGTGTGTGATTTACACTTACAGCACATTTCAATTTAAACTAGCCACAATTTCAAGTGTTCAAGGGCCATGTGTGGCTGTGGCTCCCAAGAATGGGCAGCAAAAAATACTTTAAGACTAATATCCATTTCCCAATCCCTTCTAGTAGCACATTCTCTCTAACATGAAACATCATTGCTTTCTGGAAGTCTCTTACAGAGCAAGTTCATAATGAAACCCATAGAGCTTAGACAGTCACTGGAAAATATGATCTGGCTGGGAAAGAAAATTTCATCAGTGGTACCAATCAGAATCCGTTTTGGACCACTATTCCAAGAGGAAAACAAATCATTAATCCCTATTAAGGAGACTACTAGTACCTTCTAAGAAATATACCTAAGAGGAGTTTCAAGAACTATACTAGATAGACTGGGTTCAAGGATTAAGATTTTTAATGATTTTGAACCTTTGTAACTTTTATTTTCTCCCTCTGGCTTTTCTATTTCCTAGTGGCGGTAAGAAGCAGAATTATTAAAATAAAAAGGCTTATTTTGGAGGGTTGGTCTTCAGAGCCATCGAATTGTAAAACTCAATTTTCCTCTACAGGTAGTCATGGAGAAAGAAACAAGTGATAAATATAAGATGACAGCTTTGAGAAATACATAAAATGAGGCCAAATCTCTTAGGACTCTGAAAAGTAAAGCATGGAGCAGACCTGGTTCTCGGACCAGGTCTGAGAAGAAGCCTAGGGCTCGATCTCAAAAGACCAGCGCAATCTCCGTCCCCCACAGGAAGTGGGAATGAGATGAGAAAACTCTATTCCCAACAGAGCCTCAGGGAGTATAAAGAGAGAAGGTTTGGGAATGAAAGAGTCCTGTCTCTGAGAACATAGTCAATTAACCTCTCTTGGACCTAATTTCCTTGTTTGTAAAGCAGTAAAATTATCTACCTCACTCACTGTTGTGAAGTTAAACAGAATAATATACGAAAAGTGCCTATCGCATTCCTGCAATCCAGAGTGGGTGTTCAATTACAGTCCTCTCCCACTCCTTTATTTCTTTATTTGAATAACTACATATATAGAGAAAATGATCCATGCAAATTAAACTCAGAATAGTAACATCAGAAACTCAAGAGTTATTGCTCTAGAGTAATACCAGAGAGAAAAACGTTTCAATTTAACCTGTTGTGATTCACTTCTAATTTGATGGTAAGCTGCTTTCATGATCACTCTAGGTTTACAGCACTTTTGGGACAGCTATATAGAGGCAGATACACCTAAGGTGAAGGACCCAAAGTAATCTAGAGAATGGAAACAGGTTTGGTCTCACTAGAGGCTCATGTCTTCAAGAACATTTACATATTTGCATTCTCCACAAAAATAAAATATATTATCCAGTCAGCAAGTGAGAACAGAAAACAAACTAGGGTACAAATTACAAGAACCAATCAATGCCCAAAGTTCTCTTGCTATGAATTATATAGTGGTACTTTGATAGTGGTACTTATGTTTGTCAGATATTTTTTGGCCATAAACAACTGGTCAACCATCTGTTCAATGAGCAAGAAGCATCTGTTCTATATCATGACAGTGGGATACAGTAACGACTTGTTTTTTATTGTTGAAACTTCATTCTGCAAACTCTTCAAGGCCCAGAACACACCTGCTGATGCCAGGTCCCTGAGATGGGTACCACTGAATAGAAGGCGTCCAAATGCACCACCTGGAGTAAGTTGCATGAGCACGGCCTGCTCTGATTATGTTTACTGTTCATCTCCATTTTGTTTTATGAAGAAACTAAAACAGGCAATTTATTTACAATTCTAACATAAGGAATAAGTTCCCAGTCTTTGTCAGCACTACCACCACCTATGCTAGGCTCGTCAGCTGGGAGGGTCCCTCTGAGGATACGAACAGCTTCTAGGAGAATGTGAGGAGGTTTTCTGTCAACGTCTATCATGCTATGAGTACTACCTGGAGGAGGACGAAATCTCTCTAGGAAACCACAGCAACTTAAGTAAAATGTAATGAGAAACTGAGACTCGGATGTGCTCACCTACCTATGACATTCAGGCTTCATCAATGCCTGAACTCAGAGGCACAACTTATTTTAATAACCAATTAAATAATCAATCAATAAAAACTGACTAATTTAAGAAAATTAATTCCCTGTTTTATTATTTTTTTATTCACAGTTAAATTCACCCTCTTGATGCACAGTTCTATGAGTTTTGACAAATGTGTACAGTCATGTAACCACCACACAATCAAGATATAAAACAGTTCCATTACCCCTAAAACTTTCTCATGCTGCTCCTTTGTAGTCAGCCCCTCCTTCCAATCCTGAAACCACTTATCTGTTTTCTGTTCCTGTGGCGTTGCCCTAAGTATATGTATCATACATTATGGAGCCTTTTGAGTCTGACTCTGGCTTCTTTCACTTAGCATAACGAATTTTGTTCTTTATCTATACTGTTGTACTCATTAGTAGTTCATTCTTTTTTAACTGCTGACTAGTATTTCATTGTATGGATGTACCACAGTTTGATTTTTCATTTCCCAGTTGAAGGACATCTGGGTTGTTCTAGTTTTTGATTATAGACATTAGTGTATGGATTTTGGTGTGAACACAAGTTGTCATTTCACTTAGGTAAATACCCAGGAGTGGGATTGCTAGGTCACTTAATTGTATGTTTAACACTATAAGAAACTGTCGAACTCTCTTCCAAAGTAGCTGCACCATTCTGCAATCTCACCAGCAATGAATGAGAATCCCAGTTGTTCTCCATCTTTACCCACTGGAACTATTAGGTTTTTTCCCTTTCTTTTTTTTTTTTTTTTGTTATTATTATTTAAGCCATTCATTCTAATGGGTATACGGTGCCATCTTATTGTGATTTTTAAATCATGAATTTTTAAGATATATCAGATTTCAGAGTAACACATATTTCTCTCTTTACGTCAGAATACAGCATTATCTTCCTTTTGGACATATTTCAACAAGTCCAGACAGTTAAGTAAATTCACACAGTTTCAACATGCAGAAGATCTTCTGGTTCGAGAATAAATGTTCCTTCTATAAGTTTGCATGTATATATCTAATACCTACAAATCATAAGAATACATAAATAATAATAATAACAGAGTCCCATTTAATAGGAAATAAGTAGAATACGTCATAATTTTCATTAGTGTAAAAATCACAAATCATTGATAATTTAAACATGTACATATACAGTTGCATATATAGTACATACCCACATATATTTCATTATAAAAGGCAGTTTGTCAAGTTCATTGATAGTTTAAATCTGATCACAAAGTGAGGAGTATATAATATTTTATAATAATTATACTCAAACTTATACCAGCTACATTACATAGTAACATAAATTGATGATCTGATTACAAATGTTGCTGCTCCAAGGAAAATCTCCATTTTCCAACAATTTATTGACTCTGCTCTATTACTGTTTCTACTTTAAGAAAACTAAATACATGGTTTAAAATTTTTACCATGTCTAATTTTTTACCACTCTGTTCTAATATTTACCTATCTTTTGCTGTAAAGGATAATTTTATGCATTCTTTATCTATTCCCATAGATGGAACAGGAAATTAAATGTCTTCCATGAAAAATAATATTTTCACTCATTCAACAAATACTGCATTTTTAGCAAGCTGGAGGGGAGTGGTTTCTATTTTAGATAGGGGCTTCAGGAGAGGTCTCTTTAATGAAGTGATATATGAACAAAGACCTGAGGGAAGTGAAGGAGTAATAAGCCTTGTGAAGATCTGGAAGAAGAGAATTCCAGGAAAAGAAACAAGTGCAAAGGCCCTGAGGGAAGCACGTGTTTTACAAGGTTGAAAAGGTCATTGTGGCTGGAGCACAGCAAAGTGAGCAAGGGGGGACAGATCATGCAAAAACATTGACTGAATCTAATTCTCAGGTATATAGTAAGCATTAGAGAATTTTAAGTAGCAGTTACATAGTCTGACTTACGTTTTAAAAGAATACTTCGCAATTTGGAGAACCAACTGTAGCAGGACAAGGAGTGAAGCAGAGAAAGACACCTATTAACAGGCTACTACAAGAGTCCCAGACAAGTGATAACAGTGGCTTGAGTGACAATGGTAACAGCTGACGTGGGGGAAAGTGGTTGGATTCAGTACATACTCAGAATGCAGAGGCAACAGGATCGTCTGAAGCACAGCATGTAAAATGTAAGAAAAAGAAATGATGTCAAAGTTGAAAACTAGCATCAAAAAGGTTAAAGAAACAAAATCACTTAGTCTGGAAAACAATGAATAGTTTCATTTCAATAAGGATCTTTAAGAAACTGAAACACAGTAACTGTATCGACCAGTGGGCATCTAATTTTGAGAGTCAAGAGTGAAGATAGGAAACTGAGATTGCCATGTCCAATAACTAACTTTGGAAACAGATGCTGCCATCAGTCACTGAGGGAACGTCACTGTGAATTCTGAATAAAGACCAAAAGCAGAATACCATTCTTTGTCTTCTGCCCTTAATGACTTACATGTAATATATTCCATATCAGCTACTGTAGCTGTTTGACAGGAATTATCCAGATGAATGGGTTGACAGAAGATAAACAAGATGATTGAAATGTAAACAGATGAAGATTAATGCAGTAGACAGCATGAACCAACATGCAAGAAGAGATAAGATTCAAAATAGCAAATTATAATTTTGGAAGTTTCATAAATTATGTCAATTGAAATAACAAAAATCTGGATGACCTGGGGTTTAGAATACAAAGTTTTTCATTTCTCTCAATGCTGTCAAGATGAAAACCACTTGTTTATTATAAAGATAATCTAATGTTTCAAGATTGCGATTAATAATTTTAAAGAAGTTCAAGATAGTTTTAAAGGACTAGAGAGATCAAAATTGTAAATGGCCCTAAAAAACTTTCCCCAAGATTTCAGTGTCCCTACCATAAGATCCATGGGTAGGGAAGTAGTCAATATTATGTTAAGATGTCTCTCGGACTCCTTCAAAGATGGGGACATTGAAAAAGCCAATTCGAAACCAAGTACTCATTATATTGTCCTTTAGGTTTATTTTCATTATCTTATAAAGTGTTTCTATACTTTATAGTATTTAAAAATGCTTATTGAATGAATAAATGAATGAATGAATGAATGAAACTTTCTACCACTGTTACCCCAGGAAAATCTTAGGATGGGGATTAATACATCGGGCAGAGTAGGAAGGTAAACACACCTCTAGTTTTATAGCATTCTTTTCCCAAGGTAGGACCAATGTACTTCCCTAGTTATAATTTCGGGGGTTTGTAAAGGTGACTTGATATTATAATCCTGAAACCTATAGAATTAAAACAAACAAACAAACAAAGAGAGTAGAAACTATTTTGGAATTTCTTAAGTTAAAGTACTTCAACATTTAGTAACAGTTATTAATAGAGTCCCACTGGAAACATATGTTCCTACCCTCCCCCTGCCCCATACCACGTAAGAGTATAGTACAACCGTACCTAAGCACCCTTGAAATCCTAAAGTCCTCCTGTGAAATTACAGCCCATGTGATATCCCTCTCAATTTTGAAGATTCGCCAAAGCTTGAAACAGGGTTAAAAAAGCCCTCTACTATTTCTATTGATGGCCTTCAAAAAAGAGAAATAAAATGCTAAATCAAAATTCGGGAACACAGTGATATGCTGCTGAAAGAATTCATAGGTCCTTCTTCAATTCCAATTTATGGACACGCCATCGTCTCTATTTGTCATGATTTGAGTGCAATGTTAATCATTCCCATCTCTGGAGCTGAGATAATCTAAAGACAAATGAGTGACCAAAAATATCCCATTAATATGACTACTCAGCCACATCGCAGTATTCATTCTAAGTTGAAAACCATAACTCTATTTAATAGCACAAAGCCCTACATTTATTTGCATCTTATGAGCAGTCATTCAGGAGACTGAAGCAGCTGGCTAAATCATCTTGCCCTTATTTAATTTATCAGTCTCCTCTCACATTAGTTCTGCTGCAGAAATAGGACTGCAGTTCCCTTTTAATAACTCCCTGGCAACTTAGAACCAGAAAGAATAAATTTACACCTTGTCGATTCCCTGTACTTCATGAAGAAAGAGAACCAGTAAAGGTGATGCCATTTAACTGATGCAAATCTATTTTCTCTTCCTTCCATTTTTACAGCAAGATAAATGCTGACTAAAAGTGCACTATGTGATTTTTTCCCTTTGTTTCAATATTCTTCTATTGTGTTTGTTTCTAGAAAGAATGGGTTTTAGAGACAGACCACCTTAAATAAAACGCTGTCTTTAGGTAATAGTTGGTTGCCAAATGCTGACTTAGAACAATGTTAAGAAAAATCTGAATAAAAATGATGTAAAACCTTTGACTATACCTGGGGAGACCTAATGCAGCAGTCCCCAATCTTTTTGGCACCAGGGACCGGAGCTCCTATGAGAATCTAATGCCTGATGATCTGAGGTTGAGCTGAGGCGGTGATACTTGTTCTGGAGAGTGGCTGCAAATACAGATGAAGCTCCGCTCACTCACCTGCCGCTCACCTGCTGATGTGCGGCCCAGTTCCTAATGGGCCACGGACCAGTACCAGTGTGTGGCCCGGGGACTGGGGACCCCTGGCCTAACAGGTTTGCTAGGAAGATCGGGGTTCCTGTTGTTGAGAAAGGACAACAGAACTCACTCAGGTCAGAAAGCTCCTCTACACAAGTGTAAGTTTTATTTTGTTTCAGTTTTGGGACAGAGGATTCAAATCTCTCCAGGAAATTCCTATGCAGCCCCACTGCAGTCTAGATGAGCTTTGCCTAACAGCAGTAAAATGTGAGCCACATGCGTAATTTAAAATTTTCTAGTTGCCACATTAGAAAAGCGAAAAACAGATCAAATTAATTTTAATAATATGTACTCTTTAACCTAATGTATCATTTTAACAAATGTTCCATATATGAAAATTATTAATGAGATATTTTACTTTCTTTATAGAAAGTTTTTGAAATCCAGTGTATATTTTACACTTGCAAGCACATCTTAACTTGAACAACAGCAACGGCCAGCAAGTAGCACCCATACCAGACAGCACAGGTCCTAGGGCAGGTCCTGGAGAGAATCTGCAGATCTGATTAACAGATGGGTACTCAGTGAGTTGTTACAAGGTCATCAGAAGAAAAATAATTTCTTCTAATTTTATTTTCTTCCAAATATATGAGAGGCTCATATAGTCCTTGGCCTGAAAGCACCTAGGAATTTTGTAAGTTCTTATAATCATCAGATCTTAAATCTCCTCTAATTATAACGTTCCCGGGTATTTCGCCCATTACCTCAATGTGTCAAAAGCTCTGTAAATAAATATTCTGTTATATTTGTGGAAAATATTAATTTACTGACTGTCCTCTTATTCTGAGCGTCTTGCTTTCTTGCCGTCTTGTATTCCCTACCACCTCTGTTCTTTTTTGTTATACGCAGTTGATGACATTCAAGTTTAAATTCAATTCAGAACTCCAGCTCTCATCTTGAAAACTAATCATGACTATTTCTCAAGATAATCTTTCTAAAATAACTCCTCCGCTTCTTGAAACCCTATATACCAAATATTTTTTAGATACTCCATGAACATCATCTCCAACCCACCAAAGGTAGGCATTATTACCTTCATTAAAGTGATACTGGAAGTTAATAACTTGCTGAAGGTCACAGGAGTAGCTCTGTCTAGCCCTCATCTCTATGGCTTTCTACAATCCTTCTTTGGCTTCGTTTAATAACAGTCGATCTCTTTTTATTCCTAAATTGCCCACCCCAATGCAAGCATCTTTGCATAGGCTGAATTCTGAACACCAATTTCTAACGTATTCCTCTGGGAACAGAAACCAGCAAGAAAATAAGAACCATCTGTCACTGTTGAGCTTGCAAGAAGCAGAGAAAAACTTTTTTCCATCTAGAATCCAAGATAAAGAAATTCACTGAGTACCACCCACATTACACAATCCTCCTACCCAGGTGTCCAGTTACATGCCCAACAGTCATTTTCATTGCAAATTAGAGGTCACCTTTGATAATAAGGCCTTCCTCTTCCATTCTTGGGGCGTTCTAGTCCCAAAAGTCATTAGTGGAAACTTGTTTCAATTGCTTTTGATTCTGTCTGCACACAGATTTCTCTGTAGGGACCGCTGCTATTCCAAGTTCCTGCTCCCCTTGCATAGACTGTTGCTAAGGAGAAGAGAGTTCTGTTGTTGTAACTGCTACCTGAAATTCTTCTGTAATCTCTACCAGCCCTTTCCTTAATGTTAAGGGCCCCTTATTGTTCAAAAGTATAACCTCTGCTTTTTGTACCCCTGAGAAAGGGTCAGTAGCTTCCATTAGTGCCCTCTACTTCAACTGCAAATTCAGTTACTTCAGGAGTCCCCAAGCTTTGAGGAACTCTTCCTAAATAACTGTGGGTTTGGGCACAGAAGCTGCAGTGCAGATGTTCTCAAACCAGACTGGAAAAACCAAAAACTTCCTTCTTCACCACAACGCTTCATTTTATCTGCTTCTTGGAAGAGGGCCGGTCAGTATGAAATGGTTTTCTGCATCAAAAATTTTTCAAGATAACTTACCTCTAAAATCTCCTTTTTCTGAAGCAGCCAACCCCTTCCCCAGGTACAGATTTCCCCATAGTCAAGTAAGATGGGCCCTGGCTCCTTAAAGGGTACCCACGGATCAGCAGCATCAGCACTGTCAGGAAGCTTGTTAAAAATGCAGAATCTACGTTTTAACATGATCCCAGGTAACTGGTATCTACATGATAGTGTGAGAAGACACAGCTGAAAGCAATCTGACTTATGAGTTCATAATAAACAGACAGTTGATACCAATTGCAATGGTTCATATAGTTCTCATTATGCTATGAAATTGTTGGGGATTCTTTGTAAGCCTATTTTCTCAAACCTAAAACTGGACTAAAAACAAAATAGTTTCCAGAGAAAAATCAACTTTCTTCATGTGGTCCTAGATCGTGCCATCTCTTCACTTATCGAAGTTCATGTTTATACTCTGTAACCTGGAACACACACAGAGACACTAACTACTGAAAGATTTTTGTAAATAAGCTTGAGGATAATGCATGAAATAATTGCCAAGCAAGCAAGTAAACGTGTTCTCATAATTAACAAGCCCTATGAATTTTCCTTTTATGAATGCTGCAAATTCTATTAGGATGACTTATGAGAGAGACAATTTAATCATATAACTGCATCAATTTGAATCGAAGAAAATGAGAAAATATGTTGACTTTAAAGTTATATGAAGCTACGTTTTACAGAAAAATGTGGCTAATATTTCCAGAGTTCACTCATCAGCATTTTCGTGGTGGAGGTATAGGTATAAAATATAAACACTTTAATAACAATGCCTATTATTGATTAGACAAATTAAGTTATTTTGGAGTCATTTTGTTTAAAGCATTTTATCAAGAACAACACTTTTCACCTTCTTCCAACAAATGAGTGAGAATAATTTTTTTAATGTGAAAATTTATATTTTACATAAAGCCAGTTATGTCTTACACTTAAAATCATTTTTTAAAAACACAAATATAACAAATTAACAATGAACATACATAAAAAGAGTAACGTGTGGTTTCCACTGTTGTTTTTAAAAAGAGCAATTTATGCTTAAGGACACTATTTCCCCACATTAGAGATAATGATTTCGCTTTTGAAAATTTTAATATTCTGATTATTGAAGGTCTATTACTGAGAAAACCTAGAATATAGATGAAAAGATGCCACAGTGTTCAAAAAGAGATTGTCAATCATACCAGCATCAAATGACCAAAGCTGCAAGTTTTCACCAATAAAACAAAATTCCCAGAGATCACAGTATATCTTCATCATTCGTCTATTAGATATTCTATATGATTTAAAAATTCTATTTTTCTCGATGGATGCCTCTCATTCTTGACTGACCCCCAGGCCTTCCTTTCTCTCTCCACGAAGAGAGGAAACAGAATGACAATTCCCTGCGGTCTTTCAGATCCACCAAGCTTGCTCAGTGAACCACAGCAAGATGGGTGACCAAAATATAAAGTCCATAAGGACAGGGACGAAACCTGTAGAATCTCCAGAGCCTGGCATGGCCACGGAAGCCGTCTCTGTTTACGGAAACTCCAGGCCCTTCCCTGGTGGCATCTAATGTAATTCTGCTCCACAGCGGCCCATTCGCTCCTTTGCAACCTAAGCAGGAGGACTGCTCGGCCTCCCTCTCAGCCCAAGTGCTCAAGGGGAGGTGAGGGTGGTGGAGTACAAAAGCCACGGCAGTGACTCTGTCCGTGTAGATGCTGCTCCTACATCGGACTTTCATAACTTGCAGTCTCTACAGTCTGTGATGTAGTGAGCCAACTGAGCAACTCTCCCTTGAGAAGAGGCTGAGGAGTTTAGTTGCATGAATCCTTTTGCTACAAATGAAAAACAACAAGAAAGCTCAGCTGCAATACACTGAAGGATAAAAGTAAGAAAAGCAGCTCAAGTGAAAATGTTACAGTGAAACCGGGAACGCCCATCAGGCACTCCCACTCGCAGATCATGCAGTACCTGCGTACCAGGCCTGGCAAGCGGGGAAAGCTCATGTGCCAGAGAAAGCACTGAAAAGGCAGCAGTGCTGGAAAAGGACACAGCAGACAGAGGCGCAAGGCCGAGGCGATGGGAGGAACTAAGGCTAATGGTGCTATGAAGGGAGAATGGGAGGCAAAGACCCACTGCCATGAAAAGGAGCAGAGAAGCCCTCAGAGCCAAGAAAAATCGAGAGCTGTGGACTTAGGAACATGGAACCAAGTCTGGATGAGGCTGCTGGGCTGGGTGTATATACTGTTGTCCTAGCAACAGCTTGTCCTCCTTTCAGGAAACTCTAGACCACTTCAACTATGAATTCCAGTCCATCAGAATCACCTGCCTGTTTCTACTCTCTGCCCTCCATCGTCCGTTCTCCACCCAGAAGGACTATTCTTTTTAAAACATAAATGCGGTCATGTCACTCCTCTGCTCTGCTCCAAGAGTTCTGTGGTATGCTCTGAATACAACCCAAAGTACTTACCCCAGCCCCTGGGTACTCTGCTTACCTTATTTCCTGTGTCTCTACTCTTTGATTATTCCGCTCCATTCAGTCTAGCCTCCATGCTCTTCTGCAGACCCCACCATGGGCTCCTGCTGTTCCCGCTGCCTTGTTATCTAGGTAACTCTCTTACTTCGTTGAGGTTTCTGCTCAAATGTCGCTTCAGAAAGACCTTCTCTACCTACCTGTCCAAATGACAGCCCCAACTTCTGTCACTCTTTATCCCCTCGCCCTTAAGTACTCACTCATCTCATACTCGTCCAGGGCTTCCCCTGCAAGTGCCTGTGATCCTTTGCCTAAAAGTTTTCCCTGACCCAAGTGCTGTGTTTATCCTTGCATAGAGGGACAGGCCACAAACGCCCCTGGGGCAGCCCTCAACCAAAGCCAAATGGGAGTCTGTGGGTAAATAATCTATCTCTGCGTCCTTCTTTGGGACACTTCTAAAGTCTGTTCTACAGTCTTCCAGATGTCCCAAGCGGAACTGGGCCCCAGTGGCCCTCAGTGGCAACCTCCTTGATAACACACCCTTCACCAGCTTCTTTCATTTCTTCGTCTCACTTCCCTACTCTCCTGTCGCTATTTCCTGGGATCAGCTCCCCAACAAATCACTCACGCTTAGAACTTTGCCATGGGATCTGCTTCACAGGAACTCAAATTAAGATACCACCCATCCCTCCTCCTAATACAGTGCCCAAAACATAGTAGGTGCTCAATAAATATTTGTTGAATAAATGAATGTACTGACACAGTTGACTAACCTTGGCAAAGCTGCTGATCAGCAAGTATTTTTTTTTACATACAGATGATTAACTTTTTTTTTTTTTTCCAGCTAGAACAGGAGACTCTGAAAAGGGCCTGGAACTGATCTACATAGTTTCTTTTTGAGCTACTTATAAGAACTATTCCTCTGCTGATATCCCAGAATGGGTCCTCTATCTAGAAATATGTTCCTTCTCTTAAATCAATAGATATGTGTTCCAATTTTCAGGCCCGAACCTGTAGCATGTAAAGAATGAGCATCAGAGTACTATTAAAAGTCACTTACAAATGCTGTCCAGATGCAAAATCCTTGCACCTCTGTAGCTTCCCCTGGAGGCTTTGAAATCAAGAACTGGGGCCAGCTCTCAGGATTAAGACCAGCTGCATAACTTGCAGGACCCATAGCCAAAGGTAAACATGGGGCTCCTTGTTATTAAGAATTTCAAGAGGGTGACAGCAGGACATTAAACCAAACACAGAGCCTTTGTGAGTCCAGGCCCCTGGATAACTGCACAGGGCACACACTCATAAAGTTGATCCTGCCAACAACCCATCAAGGATAAACTATCAGAGTCTTCCTAACACTGCTCCCTTGGCATTGATTATTCTCAGAGAAATGAGAAACAGCAGTGTTCTGTTTTATTTTAGGTTAAGCCACCACAAGACTATACAACTCATTAACAGCAAAGAGGCCAGTGGGCAGCTCTTCAGAGCAGTTCGTCTCACATCACCTTCAGACTTCCCAAACACCCCCAGAATCAATCATGGCCCACAGCTCCCCACTGCCTACGCAACGGTTCAAACTGCTGACAACTCCAGGGTTGCAATTACTCTGTTGAATCCCACAGTTTAAACACACAATTATATAACGGAGAGAGAGAGAGAGAGAGAGCAAGAGAAAGTGAGAGCGAGTGAGCGAGAGAGACAGAGCGAGAACCTGCTTTTAGATGACAGGGGTACAAAAGGTCTTAGGATCTATTTCAAGAAAATCCATTCAGGGTTCTGCTGGGAGCATAGCTAAAAGGTCAGAAGGGTTTGGCCAAAAAATGAAAGGTGAACAAAATGGCCTGCTAGTGTCACACCTAAGCTTCAGGGACATGTATATTTGAGGGAACACATAAATCGAGGTGATGCCAGGACACAGTCCCGACTATAGCAGATCTGTAGAAATACATCTAAGATGGAAAAATGGTTTAACAACACTTGTTCCCATGAGACGCTTAATACGTTTTAGCAGGAGGAGAAGCAGTCTGTTAATGTGCACGGTAGATCCCCAAGAGGGGACCCACGATGTTTCCAAGTACAGTGACTGGCCAGGCCAACAGTATGGCTAGTTGGGGCTCAACAGGACAGACTTTGGGAAATGGTAACTTAGAACACATTTAAAATCCAATTAACCACAAACCCTATTTCTTGATAAGCCAGATAATTTGTTTTACTATACAGAATCCTAAGGTTTCTGTTTCTTTTAATCCTGCTATAAAATGCAAAAGTAGTGACTGTTTTTGTTTGAAATATTAGCAGAATTTCATTTCGTGAAAAATTACCCTACGGAATTAACCTCTGTGGGGTATGTGACACTGTGCCATGGGGACATCTAGAACCATAGAGCATCACTTTAATGTGTAACAAAGGGCAGAGTATTAGTCGTCAGGCATTTCTGGATTAAAATCCTGTTTCTGTTCTGTATGGGTTGTGTGCCTTTGGGTGTTCATGAACTTCCATGTACTTCAGAGTATTTTTATGGTGAAAGAAGAGAATACCCACCTCTCAGGGGTACTGTGAGTGAGAAATCAGATAATGGTCAATGTTCCCAAGTACAACATGTTCATACCAAACACCAGCTGTCCTGCCAGAAACCTGGTCTTGCCTACAAACTCTGCTCAGGACCACACCTTTGTAAACTTGATTTTAAGACTGTCACAAATTCTGATGGCCTATTATTCAAAATACCCCAAATCTAATCACTCCTCACCAACCCCAGCCCACTCCAGCCTGGTTCCAGGCACTCTCTCCTCCCTCCTAGATTTCTGCCAATTTTCTCTCTAGCTTTCCTGCTCACTCCTGTGTCCCCCTTCAGTTTATTCTCAGTCTAGCAGTCAGAGGAGTCTTACTAAAATGAAAAACCATCTCAAATAACAAAACCCTTCCTTTAATCTAAGAGCAATGTTTCTCAACTCGGTGTGACTTTGCACCTCAGAGGGCTTTTGGCAATGTCCAAAGACATTTCCAGTTGTCACAACTTGCCGGGGGAGGGGGGATGATTATGCTACTGGCATCCAGCGGGTGGAATCCAGAAATGCTATTTAACATTCTACGACACACAAGATAGTCCCCTATAAGGAAGAATTATCCAGCCCAAAATGTCGTAGTGCCAAGGTGGAGAAACCCTCGTTTAAAGGACCGATGTGGATATGTTCTCCCTCTGAACATATCCAATCCCCTTCCTCCACCCTCTCCATACTGCAGAATGGTGTCCTAGCCATTCCTCACACACGATGACACATTCCCACACAGTCACCGTTCTCTCTGCTTGGAATGTGCTTCCTGTAGGTATCCATGGGGATCATTATTTCACCGCCTCCAGGCCTCTGCCAACCTCCTTATTTTAAGTTGCAATTCTCCTCACTCGAGCCTGGTATTCTCCGTCCCCTTTTTCTCCATAGCACTTATCACCATCTGACACTCTTGTCATTTTACTTGCTTTTTATTTTTTCCACCTCCTGGAATGTAAGCTCCCTGAAGGTGGGGACTTTTGTCTTATTTATGTATCTGGTGCGTATAAGACACACGATAAATATTTGCTGGAATGAATGAATGTATGAATATTACCTTGTAGATATGCCTGAATTGTAGTTTGAGGGTGAAAAAGTATGTATTTAGATTGACTGCTAAGATCACATTTATAACTTGCTCTGTATCAAAATAGAGCTGTTAGAATAATTCCTAAGTGGATTCCATAAAACTATCATGACAAATCCATGGAAAGTAGTGAAGAGAGCCTAGACGCCAACCCTTAAAATGTCACAATTTATTCATGAGATGGGGTAAACTACTGGATGATGCTGACCTATGGTGACTTTAGTTTTCCAAACTAAAATTCGGTGTGTGTCATTGGAAAAACCCGACTATATTTGTGGAAGATAAAGGGATAGAATATTTAAAAATCAGGACAGTTCTAGAAACTCCAGACTAAACGATTTTTTTTTTTTTTTTAAATTTCCAGAGTCCCTCTGATCAGTAACAATCCATGGTTTTATGAAATACTTACTGAGCCCACATCCAGCAATGTATTACACACCAGGTCAGAGAGGACAATAAAAAATACATGTCCTTACATCTAGAGGGTTTACAGTCTGGTGTGGGCGTTAAGATATTTGTGTTGTTGAACCAAACCGAAGCACACTGTGACAACAGAAGGCAGACTAGTTTCAGGATTAAAAGAGGAACACAGAAAATGAAATTCGGGTCCTCAGCAGGTAAGGGAACAGGAAGGTTTGGAGCAGGAGGTGGCCCTGGTGTTTCTTAGAGAGCAAGCACAGGGAGGGCATTGCTGTGTTTTACGAGGGGCCAGTCTCCCCATTTGGCTGGAACAAAGGTCACCCGTAAGGAAGTGGCAGAAAGCAAGTACAGGAGTCACTGAGGCCACAGCACAGAGGGCTGAGTGCCTGGGACAACTGGCTCAGGTTCAATTTTAAAGGACATGCTGACACACAAAGCTCAGAGGCAGAAGTGGTGGTTTTATTTCTTTGGGTTTCCCTGTACCTTCCCAGGAGATAGTGCGGCTGGAAGGAAAAGAACTGATTTAGATAAGCATGATGGGAAGAAAGCATAAGATAACTAAGTAATTCTAGCTAGATGTAGAAGGAACCTGGCCAAGAGAGAAGACAGTAGGTCTGAAGGAGGGGGAGAGGGGCTGAAGCATCCCATGGGAAGCAGGAGAGAAGCAGCTGCTAAACTGTCTGAGTTTTCCCACACCCAGAAGGCTCACAAATGGTGAGACAGGAAGGCAAGAAAAGTGAGTTCAATGGACACCACGACCACAGGGACTATTCAAGCCGCTTCATAAAATTACAACACCCAGTATTTGGTTTATTTTATCTGGTTTATCAGTTGCTTTCAGAGAAGTGAAATCAAAGATACAAGATTCTTCTCCACAGATGTCAGAGTGGCTCTTTCATGAAAAGAGCCTCACCCCACTCAAAATCCTTTAAAAATCAGATGGAAGTTTCTAGACTGTGTTGGCAGAGGCTAATCTGTCACTAACAGAACAATCAGAATGGGTTATAGCAAATACTATTTTTTAAAATTTTTCTTCTGACTCATCTCACTAGTGGACAGGTAAAATGTGAATCATAAAGTATTACCACACGAAATAGGTTTAAGATTTTAAAACAGAAGTATCTGTGGTCAAGGGACAGTCAGGGTTCACCCATCCCCCTACGTGAGCATTCATTTATTGGACAGATATATACTGAGCTCTGCCCCTGTGTCAGACACTATTCAAGGTACTTGGGACACATTAGTAAACAAAACAAAATCTACCACCCATCATGACATATACATTCTAGAGAGGGAAGAGAGAGTAAACACTAAACCCAATAAATAGTTAAAATTATAAAATAAGCTGAAAGCAAGGAAGTGCAATGGAAAAAGGAAAAAAAGTAGAGAACAGGTAGGGGTTGATAAGAAGGGAAGGTTTATAGTTAAGCAAAGACTTGAAGGAGGTGAAGGAATTAGCCACATAGATAAGTGGGGGAAGGAGGAGCATCACTGAGAGAAAACAGCCTAACAAAGACCCTCAGATTAGAGCATGTCTGTGCGTTCAAGAAACGGCCAAGAGGCCAGTCAGTGTAGCTGACAGAGTGAGCTAGAGATGAGGTAATGGAGGTCATAAGAGGTCATATCACACACGCCTAGGAGGCCACTGTCGAGACTCTGGCTTATACTGGGAGTAAAATGAGGATCCACTGGAGGATTCTGGGCAGGGAGGGACAGGGTCTGACTTATACTTAACAGGTCACTCGGGCTGCTGAGTGAGAACAGACAACAGAAGGTCCGAGCCTGGAATGGAACTCCAGGTGAAAGAGAACGTGGCTCAGACCAGGCTGGCAACAATGGAAGAGGTGAAAAGAAGGTGGGTACATTCTGAGGGCAGAGTAGACAGGATTTATCAACACACTATGTGTGGGCTGAAAGAAAGGAAGGACTCAAGGATGATTCGAAAAACAAGAATGGATGACAAGCCCTTACTAAATTTCAGTACAAATACCCAAAAAAGTCTCTAGAAAAGGTTATCATTCAGTCAAACACTAAGTTTTGATTTCGTACCTGCTATTTAATAGAGGATCCCATTCCAGGAAGTTTGTCCACAAAGCACAAATGTACTCATGGTCAGGAGGTTTCACATTTGTGTGGTTCTGTTCCAACAGAAAAACCAGAGTGGTGTGCAGTAGGGCAAACATCACATAAATTAACACGTGTGCCTGTCAGGATACTAGGTTTTTTTTTCCCTAATGAAACAGGGCCTAGAGGTATGTGTTACATGTATACAGCAATACATAAAAGTATTTTACAGCCCCATAAATCAGTACACAGTGGCAATGTTTTATTTCTTCACAAGTCAACAAAGTTGTATAAAAATGTTGTTTCCTTATCATAAAAATCAGGGAGGCTTTTTGAGGCAGGATGCTGGATTATGACCCTTAAATGCTTTCGTTTGATACTAATTTATATTTCCAAACACAACGGAAAACCCATGGTAACGTTATCGATTTGAATCATTTTTAGAACTAAAGAAACTACGGATGGTTTCCCAAATATAGCCCATTCAATGACATCATGACACGGTATGCACCACCCTGGGAGTGATTCACCTAGAACTTTAAAGGAAATGCTTTCTAGGGTGAAGAACATTCTCAAAAAAATAAAAATAAAAATAAAAAACAACAACAACAAAAAACACCTTGAGCTCATTTTGAGCCAAATAAAGCAACCTACTCCAATGAAATAGGAAAAATCAAACTGAAATAAAACTCAAAAGAAAATAAAGGGTGTTGATCTCTTTTTCATTGCCAAACACCAGTGTGATCCTCTTTGACCAAGGATTGTCTTCGAAATCATTGCAGAAGAGTCACTGCATGGAATAGGATGCTTTCTGCCTTCAATTTCATTCCTTCTTTGAAAGTTCCCATATTCTAGTACATTCCAGTTGCTTTTGATTTTTATAATTAATTTTGCCTCTTTTAAAGGAAATCCAGGAAAACAAAATTTGTATGTGCAAAATGAGAGCAGGGAGAGTAGCTGCTACTGAAGCAGATTCCTCACTTTATTAATATATTTACGACAAAGTAATAGCTTCGCAGATTAATTTACTTGTATCTAGATAGAAAGACCAAGGATGTAAATATATTAGAATGAATCATATGAAATTATTAACATTCAATCTTTTGACTAACAAAAACATCAGTTTCATGTGGTTCACCTTAAGACTTAACAGTAATATATTAGGATGTCCAATATGAAATTAAGATAATGTTTCTCAATAATACACATGAATAAGAAAGTCAGATTCTATTTTCTCTAATTCAGTTCATATACAACTTTAAATATCTGTTTATGATAGGTCCAAAAACCATAAAAAGCACTTAAAACATTACTCATCACTCTCTAACTGTAATGAGAAACAGGAGAACTTAAAAATAATGATAAATTAGATTACACCCACGTTCTTATCTAAGTATTCCTAGCTTGCTGGTCCCTTTAGATACTGCTCCAAAACTTAATTTTAAGTATCTAGCAGATCTTTCTTCTTTCTTACCTGTGGTCACAGGCAAAAATTTCTCCTTCCTCTGGGGTATTACTGCATTTCCCCAATGCTACGTGCTCTACCTTGTTTCAGAGTTGCCTTCCCATCTGGTTTGGGAGGAAACCCCCTACACAGCACCAACTGAAGAAGGGAGAGAGAAACATGGCCAAGGAGAGCACTTCCCGCCACTGTCTTCTCAGAGATGGGCTCAGTGATTCAATCCAGAGCCACCCTATTACACTCAGGGACATCTGAGCCAGGACAGAAACAGCAGCACAGCATATTTTCATGGGATGGGTGAGCCTGCAGCTTCTCTTGGCTCTTAGGTTGGAAAGTAGAGAACACTCAGGAGACCATTTGTGTTGGGACAACATCCTCGAGGGCAGGAGAGGTTGCAAACCATGTTCTCGCTGCAGTTTAATAGATGCGCACACAGATTCTTCCTGGTTTTACTGTGAGGCAGAGCAGTTTGATTCCCTGTTCACTACAGAAGGATGCGTTGTGTCCTGAAGTCCCCACCGAGTGAAAGCTTCAGGTCCCATAAATATGTTCTTCCTTATAAATATGGTTTAAAATGAACAATTATATGTGACTCGATGTGAGTGGATTTTTTCTCCTGCTGTCTCTTTGGACTTGGTTTTGTTACTTATTTATCTATTTATTTTTAATTTACTGAGGTAACACTGATTAATAAGATTAAATTTCAGGTGTACATTGTAATTTGATATCTGCATACTCTATTGGGTGCTCACAACCACAAGTCTAGTTCCCTTTGGTCACCATATATTTGACCCCCTTGACCCAGCTTGCCCTCCCCCAACACCCCTTCCACTCTGGTAACCACAGTTCTGTTGTCCACATCTATGAGTTTGTTTTTGTTTTGTTAGTTCATTTGTTACTTTTTTGTTTTATATTTTTTACTTTTTCTCCATGCGTACCTCCAAACTGCTCCCCCTGATGACAGATAGAGAGCTGAGCTGAGCAAGGTGAGAGAGCTGAGCAAGGAGAGCTCCAGAGGTCAGCCCTACTGCCCACCAGTAGAGGGGCTTGGGTTTTAGTGCCAGGTGATCAGCTGGTCTGATTTGAGGACTGAAAATCCCATGTCCCAGGAGCTTCTCTGTCCCTGACAAACTGGGTCAGTTGGTCCCAGGCTATGACAGGCCAACCCCATGCCTCTCAATCTCTACCTCTGCCAGAAGCTTGCTGTCACTCATTATTATAGCCAAGCCAGTAAACCACCCAAGTATGCACTCCATAAATACCACAGATGCATCTTCTGTAATAACCCACAGGGTGAAAAGGCACAGTCTTGGGTTAGGCTCATGGATGATTGGGCAAATTCCCACCAGCCTGCACTTTTAGACAAAAAAGGAAACACAAGCCTTCCTTAGGTATTTTGGCTGGACCCAGCCAACTAAAGAGTTCCTTTAACTGTGAGAGTCCAGGTGACTTGTTCTTTTATGAGGTGCGATGAAGCAAGGGCTGGCAGCCAGCTCCCAGCACTGAACCCAAAGATGAATGACTTTTAAAGACAAAGAAGAATCAACTCTTCAACAAAGTAGCTTGTATTGCTGTAAAACCACTCCAGCTAATGATCAATTCATCTACACGAAATCTATTTTTTGAACATTTACCGTGGGCCAGCCTACGGGTGAGATGCTATGGAAAAGGAACAATAAAACAAAGACCCGCCTACCACTGCTCTCATGCCTGGTCTTAAAATCAGGTACTTACGCTGCTCTTCCTTTCCTCAAAATGATTTCAGGAAGTGAGTATGAGATCTGAAAGTAATCCAAGTCCTACTAATATTGATCTTAACCTCTATTCTTTAGGAAAAAAGTAAAATTGATGGATGGGCACCCTTTTAGGATACTGTCTTCGTGTTACACTAAAAAACTCCATAAAACAATTATTTTTGGCCTCATTCTGTTGTCCTAATGAGACTGTTATGGACTGACTGAATGTTTGTGTCCCTCAAAATTCTTATGTTGAGACCCTAGATGATAGTATCTGAAAGTGGGACTTCTAGTAGGTAATTACAGGTTAAATTAGGCCCTCAGGATGGGACCCTCATGATGGGATTAATGTCCTTCTAAAGAGGACATTAAAAGGTCTTTGTCCCTCTCCACATGCACGTACCAAGGAAAGGCCATGTGAGGACACAGAGAAGATGGCCTTTTCCAAACCAAGACAATAAATCTGCTGGCATCCTGGTCTTGGACATCTCAGCATCCAAAACTAGGAGATATAAATGTCTGTTGTTTAAGCCATCCAGTCTACGTTATTCTGTTAGAGTAATCTGAAATAACTAAAACAGAGACCTGGAAGGTATAGAGTAGAAAACTTATAACCAAATAGTTCTCATGGAAATACCTGATTATTGGGCATCATCAAGATGTACTCTAAGAAATTTCTTGAAAGGTGATGGATATGGCAAGAGAAAACAAAGCTCATTGCCCTTAGTCTCCTATGACAGGTGTCTCATGACACTGGCAGCCTGTTTACAGAAATTAAATGGATCAATGACAGTGTTCCTGGAAAAGACTAACATCATGAATACAATGTCAGTACAGGAGAGCTGCACACAGTGTAAAATGCCAAAGACGTGTTGGCGCTCAATAAAGGCAACCATATGGACCTCTCTAGTGGCCACATCTTGATCAGCTATTCAAAGTTTGGTCAAGGTCATAATTCCCAAAGAACTTCCCCCAGCAACACAATTGGGTCCAACAGATGGGCCCTGCAGCTTAACTGCCTCATTCACACTGGACTTACCGTCTCCACAACTCTCACCCTAGCATTTGACAAGCCCGTGTCTGAATAATTTCAAGGGCATTTGTTCGATTATTGCTCAAGTGCTTAAATAATTTTGTGTAGTTTTCCAGGGTACGAGAGCAACAGCTGATCCAGATGGAATCACATTACAATCTCCCTCTCAATAACTCTGAGGAAACCTACAACCTTTTTTTTTTTTCTGTAGAATTTTCACTTGGAGACCTTGAAAGGGTAAGAATGGATATGAGCGTGATATTCAGCCAGGGAATCAGTCGAGAACACTGACGTGGTCCGTATAGCCCTCATGGCACCACTGACTGTAATCTTTCCTTGGCATTAGCAAGAGTGTCCATCTTTGCACTAAAGGCAGCAGTTATATTAGAAAGTATACCCTTATCCCTGAGAAGAAAGGGATTTTCAGTTGAAGCTATTCATGTTAAGTCGAGTTCGGGCACGAGGTAGCCCAAAGCACTGACTTCAGCCTGCTTTCCTCCCTACAGCAATCCTACAGAATCATATCTAACAATCCCCTCAGCTTGTAGAATTCAAGCAGTAGCACCAAGTTTATAATAGAAAACTTCTCCATCTAGAGCTTGATTCTACTTGTCAGATTTACATCTCTGAACAACGAATGCTAGTGCTCATGAGAAGGATACTTTTGACAATACCACAGACTATTACATGTAATAATCCACAATGATGCCAACACAGAGGTTTTTATGATGATAAACATTTGGCCCACAGGATTGCTAGAAAAACACATGCTTCTATTCAGAACCTTCTAATTCATTTACCCTGATGCAAAATGAGGGATTTCAGCATAGAAATTCCAGCTCACGTGTTCAGTTTTATCTAATCTCTAGGAATATTACCTTCCTACGAAGGCACTAGAAGCGCAGCCCACACTCATGTTTCATACTAAATGCTATTTTGCAATGTTCACCAATCATTCTTGCATGTGCTACTTATTTTCCTCATCTTCACCAGAGAAGAGGCTGTATTGGGTGATGATGTGTTTCGTTTATTTTGTTTTATCTAAGGCAAATAATTCCAGAATTTTCGAACTAAAGGGAACCTGAAATCATTATTCCTACCCCTAACCTTGAGGAAGAGGACCCTGAAGTGTAGAGAATTGCAAACAAGCAAGCTTCAAATAAAACACTTCTTCATATCTACTTTATCTCATTCGCTAAAGCAAGCACACACTTAAAGAGATTAAAATGCCCATGACTCTAGACTGAAAAGTTTGGGCACAGCTAATTCAAGATCAAGTAAAAAAAAAATCATCTCCTCTCTTAGTGAAAAACCTGGGCAAACCTGCTGTATTAGTTTTCTATTGCTCCTATAAGAAAAACCATGAACCTAGTGGCTCAAAACAACACAAATTCATTATCTCAAACATTTTATAGGTCAGAAGTGCAGCATGGGTCTTACCAGGCTAAAATCAAGGTGTCTACAGGGCTTCTTTTTGGGGGGTGTAGGGGAAAATCTGTTTCTTAGTCATTCCCAGTTTTTAGAGGCCACTCGCATTCCTTGGCTCATTTGTTTTTTAATATATGTGCTATTACAGTAGCAGATGAAATAAGGAAGTTTTGATCTCTGTATTTATCTGTTGAGGATGTATTGTTCCACTTAGAAAGATGCATATACCATTGACTCTTCACACTTAATTCGCTTCTCTACACTCTCTGCTACATCAAGGCTCGAGGCCTCCCCAGAATTCTTCATCCTTTTTCTTTCTTCTGGTAACAGCCTCGAATTTTTTCAGTTATTCACACTGTCATTTTGAGGCCATGCATTTCAGGGGAGTTGCTCCAGCTCCAGTTCCAAGGGATGAGTCTGGATTGGTCTAAAAGAGTCATGGTTGTCTTTGTGCCTTTGCCAATCATTTTTCAACATGAGAAGAACACAGGTCCTAATGACCTAATGATGGCATCAAGCCACTTAATTAACCAACATGGGAGTCACTTTACCTTGAACTTTCTTTTTAGGTCGCCTAAGTCAAACTGAGTTGAGGGTTTCTATCGCTTGCTGCTAAAAACATCCTAGATGGTACATCGGTCATTAAAATGACTGCAAAATTCCACCCACTATAATACTTGCTCCCAGTCTCCCATCACCTCCAACCTCCATGCTACACTCGACCCATCTTCTACTTGGAAGCAGAATACCTTTTCGAAGACTCCAATCTTATCAGTATTCCTCTATTCAAAATGCTTCAAGGACATCCCATTACCCTTAACTATAATTCTCAAAAATCTATGCTTAGATCCCTCTAGAAGAATCTAGAAAAACTATGTAACCAAGTCAATCTTAACTCGATATCTTAATTTTTTTCATCAAACATTAAAAATAGTTGTTAATGATGTTAATTTCTGGCATGTTGTAATGCTAACATTTTAAGTAAAACAGCTGTTATTCACTAGTAAATATATCCACGAGAATCTAAACACCATAGTTACTTGATACCCATAATTATCTATTTAAAAATAAATACACTCTTCTATAACATCTGTCTTATCATGCCCTACTCACATTTCCATTTTAGTTCCCCTGCAAAATTTTATCCTAATGAGTATATGTTTATGATTCAAAGTATTTTATTGACCTAACTTACATCCCTACACACACCAGAAATACCCATGTAATTTGGAATTTTAATTTACTTTAAATTTAGCCCCAAGGGTGAAATAATTTCTTCAGAGTTATACAACAAAATTCACTAGTAAATGTTGAGAAAAACCACATAAATGTAATAAAATTTTGGTCAACAATTATTAACTGTAAGAAATAAAACTTTGAAATATATCTCTTGATAAGATAGATATGGTTTTAAAAAAATTAACCCATGCATCTATGGATGACTATTTCTTAATACTAAAATAATAAAAGTTTAACATTAACTTTATTCCAATTTTTCATATTTCTATGCATAAGTGCTGATAAGTCCTTTTGGCTTAAATAAGTAGATAAAAGACTTTAACTGTAGTCACATGGCTCAAATCTCTAAACTTTTTTTGAGTATTAGACCATCAAAGACAGTGATCCATCATCAAAATTATTTTTAATTACCTACCTATCAACTGATGATTCAAATACACCTTCAGTTTTTTTTTTTTTTTTTACAAGCAAAGTGTCCTTTTACTTAGCACTTAGAATGTTTTCACATCACAGGACAATGTACCATGTTAAGATTCTGGAAAGATGAGAGGAATGCCTTCCTTCTACGAGAAGGGGGGAAGCTGATGCATTCTCAGGCAGATCAATTTTAGGAAATAATACATATACTGAAGTTGGAAAGATGGAAAGTTATTCCTTTACAAGTCTCTGAGCCCTTGCATGTACCCTACTGGAATATCTTCATTTATGCCCAAGGTATGCCTAAAGCCATGTTAAAAATGGCTAACCTGTAAGATAAAACCAGAATTTGTTGCACAGAACACAATGCCTTTCATAATTTGATGCAGGCTTGGGTCCCATTTCCTACCTTTCTCTCTCGCTACCTCACCCCCTACACTAGCTTGAGAAAACTGAATTACATGTATTGGTTCTAAGTTTGCTTTCAAGAGGAACATGTGTCAAAAAGACTTCCTTCTTTTACAGCACTTTGACCCCTGGCCTGCTGCTATTTTAGACACAAGAGATGAGTCACTGAAATTTATACCGACACATTGCCCGTGGCTCAGTCCAGTCCTAGGGACTCTGCTTGCCGTATGACATAAATTTACAGCAGCAGTTTAACTAGACATAATGAAACATATCCACATTTCTCTGTCTGTGTGTGCATGTACACAACACTTGTATATGTGTGTAATGTAAATAATATATACATTAGATATCAACAAAAATTAAGTTTCTTTCTTTCTGTCTGACATCACAACGTATAAAGTGGCCCAGTGGAAACTCAGGCATTGCTAGTATGAATGCAAAATAGGCCAACCATCTTGGAAATCATTTTGGCAATTTTGTAGACCTATGACCTAGCCATCCTATCTTTAGATATTTACTCAAGATTAACAAAAACATGTCCATACAAAGACTTGTACAGAAATGTTCGCAGCAACTTTAATAGCCCAAAACTGGAAAAAATACGTGTCTGTCAACAGGTGAATAAACTGTGATGTATCCACAAAATTGATTAATATTCAGCAATTTAAAAAAGCTACATAGACACATAACAACACAGAGGAAACTCAAAAACATTGTGCTGAAACAAAAATGCTAGACAAAAAGAATACATGATTCTTTTCTAAGAAATCCTAGAAAATGCAAAATGAATCTATAGAGACAGAAAGCAGGCTAGTGGTTTCCTGGGGTCAAAGAGTCACGAGGGATGGATTGCAAGGGGGCTCAAACTAGCTTTTGGGGGTAACAGAAAGGTTCTATAGCATACTGTGGTAATGGTGACACTGGTACACACTTGTTCTGACACTCACTGAGATGCAAAATGGGCACCATGTTACATGTTATTGTATGTAAATTATAGTTTAATAAAGTTAGTATTTTTTAAGCGGCCCAATGGACACTTCACCAGACTTGGAGACAATATTAGGGGTGATCTGATTTGCCATGGATACAGGCTTTTGTGGTAGATATGAAATTTACTTTGAATGACTCTGCAGGGGCAGACAAGGGGAAGGAATAGAATTTTTTCTTTCATATGGAGTAAGTTGGTGACTCGTTTTAAAGACTTCAGTGAGTTGAAACATTGGTACTTATTAAAACTGCCAATGTTTTATGGATGAGAAGTGAGCCTATGTATGATGGAATAAGTTGGTGAGTTACAGGAATGAGATCTGTGTTTAGTCTGGTACAACACGAGCTTTAAGCCCTGTGGGTAGGCTCTTCAACTAAGAACTATTTCTTCCTGATGCCAATCTACAGATGACTATTTCTGAGATAAAACAAGGTGACCTTAGACAGTTTATTGGAACTGAAAATATTCACAGAACAGTTTACTAGAAGCAACATTCCTGGAGACTGTGGTTAGTGAATGCATAAATTGATCTATAAATGAGGCCAACAAGAGTTAATCCTTCTCCCCAGCCCTAGCGTGATAATACAATGTACCAATGGTTCTTAAACTTGATTGTGCATCAGAATCTCCTGGAGAGCTTGTTAGAACATAGATTTCTGGGCTGCATCCCAAGAGCTCCTGCACCCCAAGAGTTCCTGGAGTGGGGCCTAGTAATCTGCATTTCAAGCAAGTTCCCATGTGATACCGATTTGCTGGTCTTGGGACTACACTTTAAGAACCACTGATGTAGACCCTGCTCTTCTGGAACAATGCCCTTAAATAGTTCTGGAACAGCCTCACCCATGAGTTAAGTAAAACAAAGTCTAATTAATTTATTTCACTAGCTACACTATCAGCACTAATAACACTAAGGTCCAAAAATTTTTTTCATGATTCTCGGAAAAGAAGGACAAACTGTTCCTGCTTCAGATATCTGTGTATAGATGAGGTTTTCTCAATTCTTAGGTTATTAAGTAGCTTCTGTATATCTGACATTAATTTTGTTACTCCTTTACCAGTAAAAGTGAATGTTATACTATGTTCTGCTGATAAATGAATGTCACAAGTTCAAAATTTACATAATTTTCTATTGTCAGATGAAGAGAAGTAAATTGTGAGGGAAGGACTAGAGGGTGAAAAGAAGAAAATTACATGAAAAAGTAGAAACAAAGAAGAAAAACACAAATCATAATAGCATCGGAAATTCCCCAGGGGAAAAGAACTATGGTTTGAGAGATTCATGGTCATGGGACCAAGGAGGGAAGAAATGAGTTAATGAGTAGGAATTTTATCTATAGATGAAAGAAAACCACAATGTAAAAAAGTATTGAAATATAAAATAATGTCAGGGAAAAACAAATAAGAAGACAAGCAAAGCCAAGAGAGAAGGGCTGTTTATTTTTTAAATTACTGAAAGTAACATTCAGAAAACAAGATAGACAGACCTATATATATTCGTTCGTGAAGAGAGGGGGAGAAAAGGATCAATTTTTAAAATATTTCCATCCTTGCTATACACCTGAAACTAATACAATATTGTATGTCAACTATAATTGAAAAACAAATTTAAAAAATTTTTAAATATTCCTATCTTATTTGTTGGATAAATATCCAGCTCCAGGTTATTAGATGTCAAGTACAGTGGTTCAACACTTCGGAGGTCACAGCCTGAAGGGGTCCGATGTATCGCTGGGGGAAGAGGGTAGATGTGGGGTATGGTAGGCAGAATAATACCTCCCCAAAGTCCACATCTGAATCTCTGGAACCTGTAAATACGTTACCTTTCATGGCAAAAAGGACTTTGGAGACATGATTAAATTAAGCATCTTGAGATGGAGAGATGGGTGGGTCCAATGTAATCATAAGTGTTCTTATGAAATGGAAGACGGAGGCAACAGAATCAAAGGAGATATGACAACAGAAACAGAGATCAGAGCGATGCAATCATAAGCTACAGAATGTGGGCAGCATCCAGAAGCTGGACAAGGCAAGGAACAGATTCTCCCTTACAGTTCCCAGAAAAGACACAGCTGTGCAGGTTAGGTTTCTGAGCTCCAGAACTGTTAGATAATAAATTTGTGTTGTTTTAAGCCACTAAGTTTACGACAATTTGTTATAACAGCATCAGGAAACTAATACAGCAATGTTGCAGATGCTGGGTTGAACTGGGGAGTATGTGTCTCCGCTAGCCAAGAAAACATGAGTCTGGGTTTTGCTGGGTCTCCTAATTTGTTAGGAGATACAGAAAATCTGTTTGCATAAAGTTAGCAACTTGTAGCACTGTACAGGGACTACAAAATTGGCTGTTGCTCTTTTTTCTTTTTTTTGGATAGGCCCAATCATGTGATATGGCTAGAATACAGACAAAGAATGGATAAACCAACAGAACAGAGTTTCTGGCACAGTTCTCCACTCTGGACTACAGACCACATGAAAGCTTGCAGAGGCAAAGAGTAAAGCTGTTATCAGAACTCATACTTCTGGTCCAGATGCAATGAAAGCAACCTGTGGTCCATTTTCTGCTCCCAAATCATTCAGAAGCTGAACTTCAGCGTGTTAGACTTTTCTTACATTCTAGAGACTCAGAGGGGCCAAGATGCTTTACAGTCATTCTGGAAAATAAAATTTTAGAAAAACGACTTGTTCTTCGCAGATGAAAGAACTATTCAAGTGCTCAGTGTTAAGATTATTGCTGAAATATGGCCAGATAGATGGTAGTAATATTTAAAAATGAAGGGAAAAAGAAACATAAAACTCTAAATTATTTTGCCTTAAGTAATCCTTCCGTTAATTCTAGCCTTAGGGTAAGTTGATACAAGAGGGGAAAATAAAGTCAATCACATTTGCAGAGACAAGTGGCCTCTCTTAATATTCAATCAATCAGCCCATAATACTTATCGAGTGAAGGCTCTCCAAAGCACTAAACAAAAAAGGTAGGAAATGCAAAAGAAGCGTAAAACAGGGCTCTTGCACAGAGTAATTTAACCCATTTCCCGTGTGCCCCGAGAATACTGGCAGGTGGTGCTTGCCGCTGTATTGTTTACCCTGAGAAAACTCAAGGATCACAGTTCTAACCTTACCAGCAAAGTTTGCCGTGAACTAGCTCATCTCTATTATTATTTTCACATCGCTCTAACATATCGATAGTCTTTGGAAACAAATGACATCATTCTTTTTATAGCATTCTGTTTTTAGGAGTTTGATCTGTTTTTAGGAGTTTGATGGCTGAAAATGGCAAATCCTAGAAAATGCAGCATTCCAATCAATGCACGATGTTAAATGAACGCTGGCAGCGAATTGCACTTTTTTTCCTAAACGGAAAAAAGTTAAAACATCACTGGGAAGACAAAGCTAATATACAAAATAATTAGAGAGTAATTAACAGTCTTTTTCTGCACTGAAGAATGAAGCCAAAATGTTTACAAGTCAATGCGATATGCACTCAAGAAAAGGAGAAATGGGCAGAGATTTGATTTACAACAGTGAGGAAAGCTTCAGGATGCTTGAGTTTTAAGCTGAACCCTTCAAAGATAGGTCGGGTATACGTAGAAAAAAGGTTAGATATTCTACTCGACAGAAATTAGCTTGGTGACCTCTCTCCTGTCCTAGAATATTAAAATTTTAATTGAAGCTGAAAATATAATAAAACCTGCATAAATGGCGGCCCTTTGTTATAAAGTGAACTTATAACAAATGCAAGAGTACTCTGTAAGATAAGGGAGAAGAAAATTGATATTTCTATTCTACCCGGGCTTAAAATATGAGAGAGAGAAAGAGTTACCATTTCTCATAATTCTGTTACAGAATGTACAACTACAGATATATGCCACTGGTGCCTCCGATTACATCAGAAGATGAAATAATATGTAGAGGTCTCATACTGTTACAACCCAGTGGAAAGCTGCTTATTTATAGCCTGAATTTATTTTTCTTAAAACATGGTTCTCTGAGCTATTTTATCAAAACTGACTTCAGCAAGTGTTTGCCAAAACTACTCTGTCCTTTCATCTCAGAGAAAAGCAACTATAAATTAAGTAGCTTGGAAAACAAGAAAAGAGTAAATATGCTCATAGGAATTTTTTTTCTAGCCTAAAGGTAGTTAACTATATATTGGCCCTAACAAGATACACTCAGTCTCTGGTTCGACATTTTGAATAGGTTAACTATTGGGTATTTGTTCAGTTTGGTTCTAAGGATCACACACTGTGCTTTTAAAAGCGGCTGGGGTACTTCCTTGCATTCCAAGTGAGAAAACAAACTTTCTATGAAATGATGTACCTTTAAAAACCACTATAAAATTTCCAGTGGTATTCTGGAGAAAGGCTGTAAAAGAAGGTTCTGAGCACCTGCTACATAATAATATTTAACTCTGAGTTACATTATATGTTTTCTCACTGAAAATAGCTGAATAAACCCATTCCTTATAATTCGGTATTCGCTGGAAAAGCAAACTACATCTATATGTAAATAATAGTTGAAAGAGCTATGTAAGTTTTTAGAAGATGAGTCTCACGTTCCTGGAAAGTATGTTAAAGCAACTAGTAAAAACGAGCAAATTTAAAAATGGGACTTTTATGGAACTTTCAAAGAACTCAGTATGAGCACTTTGTAGTCCCTGATCAACTTTATGAACTCCATTTGTTTGACTGTACCCTTTCTGCTACGCTACTTTCTTGCTAGGTATCTAAAAACTGTCTCTTTGTGACTGAAAGCATAGTCCTACATTTTTACTTTCTAGCTACAGGTCATTCTGACAGCCTAGAGTTTCTAGCAAGCTCCTGACTAGATCGTGGACGTTTTACGCAGCTTCGTATGTCTGTATCAGGGCAGATCCAAAACAATCTAGTCCTCTGTGAGGGACTTGAGGGTGAAGGTGACACAAACTGCTGTACACAAACATGGAATGTCAGGAACTAAGATTATCACAGGAACAGAGCTTTCTGTTCCTAAAGAAGCAGTATGAACTCTATTTCAGGCTAAATTGTGAGCTGAATACATCCTCAAATAAAATCTTCATGGGAAACACCTGGCCTGAAACAGAATTTTTTTCCCCCCTCTGTATCCACAGAAACCAGGCGTGTCAGCCCAAAAAAACTTCTTAGAACACAAGTTACCTCCTTTTATATGATCTTATCAACCATCTTGTAAAATGTTCCAAGAATCAATCGAGTCATTGACAAGTAAAAAGACCAGATAATCTAAGTTACTGTTGTAAAAACTTTAATTTGTTAGAAATAAGAACGCCATGAGTTAGCCGAAACTAAATATTAGCTTGTTAGAAAGCGTTATACAATATATGGCTCTAACTGTGAAAGTAACTTGCATGAAGTAAAATTGATCAAAGTGTAGTTTGAAGAAATTAGCTCAACACAAGTCAGTTATTTGGGGTCAGCAAGTACTTACTCTTTGGAGGAGACACAAAAGAACATAAACTGGGAAGGGCTCTGAGGGGACTTTCTCAGGTGATGTTCTTTATCTTGCTGGGGACTGATTTACACAGGTGCATCCACTTGTCAAAGCTCAAATTATGTGCACAATTAAGGATGTGAGCATCTCACCGTAAATAAATATATGAAAAACCGTCAACTAATATTGAACCCTGCTTAATAACAAGCACGTTGAAATATGCAAACTGATGTATGTGGTTTATTTTAAAATACATCAAAAATAAGATGGTGAGAAATAAGCAAAGGGTTAGGTGGACAGAGAGATCGGTGATGAAATTAAATGTTAATGGTAGAATATAGGTGGTGAATATACAGTTGTTCAAGGTAAAACTTTCAAATTACCATATGTGTGAAATTTTCATTAAGAAGGTTGGAGAAGAAAGTATAATGGGAAAGAAATTACTGAAAAGTCCAGCATATCACATTGCCACCCCACTGCTCACTTTCTTCCCTTCAAGAGTTCATGTTACCTAGGACCCTGGCAGAATATTTAAGTTGAAAACTCAAAGCATAAATCTAACAAGCTGAGACATGAAAGTTTTTTTTTTGTTTTAATCAACTGCCCGAAACTGGTTGATTACGTTGGAAAACTGTGTTGAGAGGGAAAGAAGTAGCTTCCCACAGATAAAGTTTCTATTCTTAAATTCACGATGAGCTTAAGTGGGGCACCTGCAAGCCAGGCTGGGCAGAAGATGCTTTTAAAACACTCGGGTGCAAGACAAGAATCAAACCCAACACACATAAAAGGCTCCTGATGGTTAGGAAGTGATGGTAGAGGGGTGTAGTGGATGAGGCCTCGCTGGTTGTGGCAAAGCAGAGACTTGCAGAGAGAGACTTGTACCGAGAGGCAAGGCGCAGGGCTGCCAAAGATGAGTCCCAGAAAAGGACAGCTATGGAAACACAGGGGTTACAATACCGCACGTTTCTTCCAGAGAAAACAGCAGGTTACACATCATCTGTTACATCATCTGTGAAGGAGTCAGTGTCTATAGCCAGTCAGTTCACCGCAATCACATACTGTCAATTGCTTCACAAACTGACTGCTTGGTATTGACTAGACAATGTCCTTTAAGTTGAAAATATTAGTCTGAGTAGGTACTTATGGTCCAGCAGCATTGGCAGCACCTGGGAGCTTGTTAAAAATGCAGAATCTCAGGACTCATCCCACCCATGCTGTGTTAGAATTTGCTTTTTAACAAGTGATTTATATACACGTGAAAGCGTGAGAAGCAGTGGACTGGCCTTACAAGTCTGCAGACCAACCGTGAATTACTTGTCTTCTCAATAGCAGCTTCAACCTCAGACACAGAGGACAGGTAAAGAGGTGAGCAACATTAAGCCTTGGACACCTTGTCTCCTATAAACTCCTTCCCCTGACAACTGTTTTCTCTTTGCAAAGCTTCAGTTCCCAGCCACCTGTATGACAGACCTGCCTCTAGTCCTGAAGCTCTGGAGAGTCCATCAAAATAAAACATGGTTGAACCTGTTTTGAGCATTTTGGAAAGTTTCATATTTTCCAATGGTTCTAAAAATATTCCGCATACCTTTTGAGAATGCATCACTGTGCATGTAATGGCTCTTTAATGTAAAAACCATATAAAATGTTTTCTCCAACAGGTAACTGTCAAAAGAGTTCTCGAGCCACTGTCCGCCTTTCAAGAGCTGTGAAAGCTCTTCATACCCCCTTAAAAATAGCCACTGAATGTTACATTTTATTCATGTCTCCATCTGTCTAAAATAAGTTTATTTTAAACGTTTGTTTACTTCAATCACTATAACAGACTGTTTTATGCTCAAATAGCTGTGACTAGTCATAGCTCACACAAAACTAAAGGGTTTACCTTTTCTTTCACAATTGTATGTCTTTATTGATACTAAGATATTCCTAACTGACAGAGAAAACAAACATGAAATATTTTTCTATAGCCATCTGAAGCCAATTATTCTGTACTGCCTGCAAGTTTCATAATTCAGCATCACGTCTTTGTCTATGAATGTGTAATTACACGAAAAATGATTTTTAAAAATATCAAATATACTGACTTTCTAAATTATTAATTTCTACTCTTATTTTAGGAAGCAATTTTACATCATTTCTGATTAACTTCCCAAGACAATAATTAACATTTTTAAGACAATAAGTACAAAGTATATTTTCATTCTCACTATTTAGGAAATTATCTTAATAAAGTTGAACTCCAAAAGTGTCAATCAAAACATAAATTATTAAAATATGTCCCATACTTGTATTACTAATCATGGAAAAAAATGAATCTTTTTTTTTGTAATAATTCATGCATGATGGTTTAACACTCTCTATGCTGAATTACATCATATTTAGGTATTCATAGAAAGTTATTTTCTAGAGACTGGTTAATCTTTTATTTAAAGTAGTTTTAGGTTCACAGCAAAATTGGGTGGATTTTAAATCTACGTCAAGTTAAAATCCTAATACACAGGCACACATGCACGTACAAACACACACACAGGTCCCCTGATTTATCTAACCATCCATGAGTGATAGCATGACAATAAAAAAAATCAGCATTTCCCAAAATGTGCCAGAAAATGTAAAATGTTCTGCAAAACAAAGTTCCAGGGTGAAGTTCTAGTATGGTCAAGCTACACTAATGTCGACATAATCCTATATTGCAGGATTTCTCTCGGTTTTTAAAATGCTCATATTCATCATCGACCTATTAAAAGAAATATTTTATGCATTGTTTCCCAAACTTATTTAACTACAGGACCCTTTATTTGATTTCTCATATTCCCCCAGCCCCCACATATGTGGTTAACTTTTAAAATATGGAAATGCTAAATGAAACACACAAAAATCCTACCAATCAAATTATACTGATAAATACCTTATTGAAAAATCTATTTGAGTTATAGTTAGGCTTAGAAAAATTTTATAAAATAAATTAATTAAATAAATCTAATTAAAGCCAGAATTAACACGAAATGATAGTGTTTAAAACACTTTGTTGGCTTAATTTTGTCTTGGGTTTCTCATTTAAAAATCTAAAGAAAAAATCAATACCAAATAAAACAATCTTCAAGAAAAGTTTGAGTGGTCGAAGAAATTTCAAGACAGACAAATATTTTCTTTTTTACTGGTGCCCCTTTAGGAACCAGGAAAATAAAATTGTGATAGCCCTGCTACAAGCTATTAAAAACATAAACTTATCAAAACGACCCCCTTGTAAATCTTTAATTCCACTTGCAAAGCCGTTTTTTAGTACGTTCTCTTACCTGAAAAAAAGTAAGTAGGATTTAAACTTCATCCACTGAGAAACAGACTCTTGAGAGCATGCCTGATGCAGGCTGAGAACTGCAGAGGCAATCACAGTTCTTGGATTAAGCTCACTCTTTCCAGAAGGGGCGGAGTGGGGAGACTCAGGATGAACAAACCCACAAAGGCAGGCGACTGTAAAGAGACTGGTCCTTTAGCGCTGTGTCTCACCCCTCAGCTACAAAGTGTCCACAATCAGTGTTCACAGCCACAACTAAATATCCAAAGTGGCCGAGACAGAGTCTTTCCAACCATTCTAAGCAGAACGCCAAATATAAGCAAATGCTTTCACAGACATCTTGCCAAAGAGTGAATAAGAGGCGCTGTGTATCAAAAGAAATGACACTTGATCACAGACTGGAGTTTATCAACAGGAAGCATACAATTTGAAGCCTCCACCTGAACTTGTCCTTAAAACAAATCTTTGGGTTTTTTCTATAGTGAAGGCCACAAAAATTTCAAGATAAAAACCTAAAGGAAAACAAAACCGATTACCCACAATTCAGAAAATGTAACACAGTAACTTTAAGCTGCTGACAATCTTTGTCTCAACTTCCCCATCTGGCTGCCACCTTTTGCCTATTTTCCTCTTTTCAGGGTTCGAAGAAACAGAATTTTTTAAACTTTTAAGTTACTAGTAGTGTTCATATATAGAAAACTAAATAAATAAGAACTAACATCTAAAATAAGATCTGAAGATTATCTCCCTTGCTCTAATAGCAAAAGGTGGAGACTTTTGTCATATCAATCTATCTCAAGAGGATTTTAATTCCACATCAAATTAAAATCCTAATACACAGGCACATGTGCACACACACACACACACACACACAAGTCCTCCGATTTATCTAACCATCCACGAGTGATAGCATGACAATAAAAAATTCAGCACTTCTCAAAATGTGCCAGAGTATGTAAAATGATCTGCAAAACGAAGTTCCAGGTGAAATTTTAGAATGGTCAAGCTATACTAATGTTGACAGAATCCTATACTGCAGGACTTCTCTGTTTTTAAAATGCTCATATTCATCATCGATCTAGTAAAAGAAATATTCTATGCACTGCTTCCCAAACTTATTTAACAAGAGGACCCTTTATTTGACCAGCATCCAGAGGGAACTGTATTTCATGACACAGATCTGGGAAACACTAACATTTGTAGATTCCACTTGCCAACTTTTAATCAACAAACCTGACATTGTGATGAGTTTTCAAAGCACTTAGAAAAGTCAGTAGATTATTAGGCATCCCATCTATCCCAACATGCACTGATAGTTCCAAAATTACAGTGTGACCAATTTCTAGATTATTCGATATTATAAAGCTAAATCTGTTTTCCAAATGCAAGCATGTGAAACGGAAGCATATATACAGGTATTTAATGACTATCTGCTATACTCCTCACATTATGCTAAAAAATATAAAGGACAGCATGATGTCTATCCTCAAGAAGCTGAACATTTTATTTTGAGCCTCTGCAGTTGTTAATAGTTGGCATGTGGCTGTACTGTGGTCACCTATTTGCCCTCAAAAGTTGAATGTCAGACCTCAGAGATTAATGTTCAGCCAATACATCCTACAGAGTGGGCACCTCAGCCAAAATACTGATGCCAAGCCCAGAGTAACAATTAAAAATGCCAAACAATACTAAGTGCACCCATAGATGCACATTTCAACCAATTACACAGGAAGAAACCGTCATGTGCCTCCAGCAAGCCTTGTGTAAAAGCTCACACACAAGGAGTTTGTATTTTTCTGACCTCAAAGGCTTCCATTACCTCGAGTCCTAGAGTCTCGCAACCCCCGCACATCCTCAGCAATCCCTGGACAGTCTACTACTCTCATTTATATGAAGAAGTGGGTTTCTAGGATAGAACCAAGATATATGGGTGGTTCACAGCTGTCCCATCAAGAAAATGAAGTCAACAATGAACCGTCATCTACACTGGCTACCCCAGAACAAACTACTCCACACAAGTTATTTTTCCAAATCATGTCCCTTTAAAGATGGAAACCTCTCTGAAATGAGGTATATTCCTTTAATCCTTCTAATATGAATTAATGTAATTTTAAAATCATGTCTTTAGTTGATAAATGATTATATTTATTCAGTAGAATCTATACTATCTTATTGAAGAGATCACTATAGTATGTTGAGAAAAATATTTTACTTAAAAAATGATTCAAGAGACATGGGACAGTGTGATGTTGAGCAAGCAAATTAATCTCCATGAGCCTTATTTTCTTCATCTGTAAAACTGTAATAAAATCTCTTGTGAAGTAATGGTAATGTCACAAGGCTGCATGAGACCTAAAACAGAAAAATACAAACTCCAAAGCTCTGGGCAATGTGAGATACATATCATAATACTACAGTATCTTGAGGAGTTGTTCTTTCAGCCACTATGCACCGAGGGCCTGCCACATGACAAAAACTGGGGAGCTCAACAGAGTCACTGTTTACTGTGAAGAACACGCATCTGTGTTTCATTATCAGAAACGGATATAGGCTGGGATGTCTCAAAAATTGTGAAAGTAACACAAGTTTGTTTCAAAAATTCAGACCACCAAACACATTAAAATTAAGAGTAAAAACTCCACCTTTCATATTAATTACAACTACTACTGAGTTTTAGTTTACATTTGCCTGTAATGACTTTGTTTTAGATGGCTTATATTTAAAAGACTGCTTCCTTCCAATGAATGAGTTTATCCCATTTACATTACGGTCTAATAACTAAGTGGTTCATCTTAATTCTATTATTTTATTTTGTTAGCCTTCCTACTTTGAGATTTTCTTTTGTTATTTATTTATTTATTTATTTTGCAACATAACTTATTTAAATATAAAATGGAAGCCAAACAATTATGGCATAAAGAATGTAATGAAAATGTTATAAATCTCACCATATATATATGGTAAATCCGTGAGGATGGATGTATTAACTAAGCTCACTGTAGAAATCATTTTGCAATAGATCTGTATTCAAATTATCATGGACACCTTAATCTTATACAATATGTTAATTATATCTTAATGCCAGAAAATAAATATAGGTACAGCAACTACAAAAAAAAGGAGATGTAATAAATCTTGATAATATGAAAATAATAAGCGATAAAACCAAGAGATTAGAGTAGACGGAAGTATGAATGTGTTATTTTTAAATTTTTTATGAGTCAACAGATACTATCTAGAATTAATAAATCCATAAACATAGGATTCTGTTATATTATTCACACTTGTAATTTATTACCACAAGAAAGTTAAAAAAACACAATATAAATCTAAATTATAAAAGAGCTCTACTTCTTGGGAGGCCTACCTGTGCCTTCCACTTCTCTGTTTCAAGTAAGGGCTTCCTGCCTTGGCCTCACAAAGCCTCCGCCTGACAGGGCTCTAAGAGAAACAAGTTTGATTTTCCTTGAATTTGCTCTAAATATCACCAAATTTGGCAGACATCCTTCAGTGTCTGGGCTTTAGCCATTTCCTACTTTTAGTGAAGATTTTTCTCCCGCTTTTAGTAATTATTTTTCCTCTCCAGTTTCAGAAAAGAGAACAGACTTTTACTCAAATACCTTTAACAGAAACCTTCACCTCCGATCTTGCTCTAAGCTTGTTATTTTCTATATTCTTTAGTTTTTCTGTCTCTTCACTGCCTCTTCCCTTTCTAATCTCTTAGTGCTAATAATGGTGCTATGCCAATGTGCATTGTCTGCAGAATACAACTGTGTACATCTCTTCCAATCTCCAGCCATGATAGGAATACTTAAACCACAGAAACTGACAATACAAACCAAGTTTCTTCCCCTCGTCCGCCTACCCCTTCCCAGAGCCAGTTGTTAAACATTTACCAGCATATCACTGGAAAGGGCTGTGAATTAAAAAATCAGTTTTTTCAAACTGTGTGTAAAGGATATGAAAATTTTTACCAAAAACGAGAAAAGGCAGATTGAAAATATTCTGGGAAAAAAATCCCAGACAGTTCCAAAATGCAAAACTTGAATTTGCAATGCGTAGAGCACTATCCTAAATCCATCTGAATGAAGTAATGTGTAGCTATACCCTGCTGTTCTCTATATGCAAATAATATACCGTTTTATATAAGGGACCAGAGCATCATGGATTTTGGTATCCACAGGGTTCCTGGAACCAAGCCCCTGTAAATGCCAAGGGACAACTGTATTTTGTTGTTTTTTTTTTAATTAGTTGATACAGACAGCTTTATGTATTTGACAATGCCAAATAAGCAACCTCAACAAGATACACCAGTGTTACTGTAATTAAATATAGCAGCTCCTCAAAGAAGCATGTTTTAGATCATCGTTTCCTTATAACGTTTCTTTATATCAATTAGCCTTTGGTAAAATTGGTTTTGTTATGCATCATTTTGCTTAAGGTTGCAGAACTATTGACAATGTTAAGTGAAGATTTTACTGCACTATAGGACCAGTGAACACAAATGAAGGTTGTTTCCAAAGTAAATGCCATCCTTTCTAATTAATTCCCTTTAATATACTGATATAGCATTTTCTCCCTAATAGCTCTAAATAGTATATTAAATCTATTACTTGATTCTTAATACCTACGAATTTAAGAAAGTATCAGCATATTCATTTACAATGACATAATAAATAAGGAAACTTTTAGGTTCAGGCCGATTTACCTAATTCCCTTCTCCTTCCTCTCCTCCAGATCCCAAAACATACAGTAATCACATTTTTTGCTTCCTTTGCCACAAAAAGTCTATGGATGAAAGAACAAAACAATTATTTAATAGTGCCCTTGATCCTTCTAAAGCCAACAACTCAGTATAGTCAGGGTAAAGTCAAGTGATTGTTACAGGGAACAAAGGACAAATTAGCAGAGAACATTATTTTAAATCATAAGGACATTCTGACAAACACCACCAATTCCGTCTATATGGATCATCCACCTAGTGAATCATGCAACAAAAAGATTTAACAAAAAAAGGAGAACATTCTGAAGAAATAAGCAACAAAAATTAAATATCATATGAACTGTACTCACTGATTGATGTTCCTCTCTTTATGCTATTGCTCTCAACATTTTATCGTATCCTTATCAATATTAATGCATTCTATCAATACTATCAGTAAGATTGAATCACATTTTATTATAATTATCAGTAAAAAGTGAAAAAGGTAGTTATCTTTAAAATTAGAAAAGAATCCATAGAATGAAAATGTTTCCTAAGTTCTTTTGTCTAAGTATTTATTCTACTCCAAAGAAGAAAAAAAATACCCCATATGATATTATTCAAGAGAGATAACTTCATTTTTGTCTCACCATTTAAAGTCAGTAAAATAAAATTCATTTCACAGAATGCCATTTGTGAATGGGCAATGCTCCATGCTATAACTTAGGGGTCTTCAACCTCCAGGCTGCAGACTGGTAGTGGGGCTGCCCCTGAGGAACGCAGCCACACAGCAGGAGGTAAGAGGCAGTCAAGCGAGTGAGCAAAGCTTCATCTGTATTTGCAGCCGCTCCCCAGTGCTAGCATTACCGCCTCAACTTCACCTCAGAACATCAGGCATTTGATGCTCATAGGAGCACTGGTCCCTGGTGCCAAAAAGGTTAGGAACCGCTGCTATAAGTAACTTTCCTATCATCATCAGTCCGACATCGGTAATCAGCATCTACTGATTTGTAAGATAAGCTGGAGAGCATGAGATGATAGTTAAGAGCATAAGGCTGCAATCGGACACACTCAAATTGAATCAGGGCTCTTTGGTTTTGGACAAGTTATCTAGTCCCCCTAAAGTTCAGTTTTCTCATCTCTAAAATAAGAACAAAAATACCATATCACAGGGTTACTGAGAATTTTTAAATAAGAAAATCTACATAAAACACTTAACATCATCTGGTACATAGCAGGCACTCAATAAACTAGGATAATAACTTATTGTCATTGTACTATTGCTGCTTTTGCACAATATGCCGACCATACAGGTAGCTGCCTTAGAATCATAGGAGTTAAGACCAGAGCTTCTCAAACTTTGACATGCATGCAAATCACTGAGGGATTTTATTAAAAATGCCGACTGTGATTCAGAAGGTTTGCTGTGGGGCCTGAGCCTCCAGCTCTAATAAGCTCCCTGGTGATGCCAATGCTGTACCACACTTTGAGCAGCAAAGATATGGACCACTTGGATGTTCCCCACCACCACTGCACACACACACACACACACACACACAGAGGCATAGATAGCTAAATTCACAACACTGAGTTCATAACCCAACAGTACTATAAAAATAGATCGCTTCCTTTAAAAATGGTAAAAGCTATGAAGTACTCAGGATAATCGCTAAATATAGAATACAGTTATAAGAAAGGCAAGGAACTGCTTAACCTGGGGAAAGAACTTGGGTTTTTGAATCAGATGGGTCTGGGTTCAAACTCTCACCCCATTATATGTACTAGTTATTAATATGGCTTTGAGTTAATTATAGATATCCTTACAAACTTCAGTTTCCTTATCTGTAAGACAGGGATAATTGTACCTATCTAAAAATATAAGATATTTCAAATAACAGCTGTTGCAAAAATAATATTTATACTATATGGCCCGACACAGTAAGTGCTAGGAACATGTTGAATGCCTTTCTGCTCCAGACTATACTGTTTTATTACTTGCTAATGTAACTCAGTCTTTCTTTCTGCTTTCACTCTATGTGGGCCCGTCTCCTCTCTAACAAACTGTCTGAAAATCTGTCACTACGAAGTCTTTTCCATGCTATTTCAAGCTGCCAGCATTAGTAATTTCCCAAGAGAAAGAACCTTATTTCCTAGTATGTTCTACTAATCTTCAAGACCTAAAGTCTGGAAGAAAACTGTCTGTTTTCCACATGGCTTCTCTCTATTCTAAATCCTTGCAGACACAAAAAAGGAAAGGAACAAAAGTCATTGCCATCTTTTTCTCCATCTCTAAAAGAACCTGAAACTACTTTTTCGATCAAGGAACCTGCTATTGTGGGAAACCAGCCACTAATTCCAAGATAATTCTCTGTATTTCTTTTTAGTTCCAAAAACTGAAATCGAATCTATTTATTTCTTAAGGAAGTTATAAAGCACATGCATGCACGGGCACGTGTGTGTGCACACACACTCTTTTGTTGTGGTTTCCTGTCACCAAGTGAAAATGATATGCCAAGAACATCAATTGCCCAACTTAACTTTGTTGCCTAATTCGACAAGTTATTTACTCAGTACCTGCCATGCGCCCAGGGCCGTGTCAGATGCCAAGTGTACACTGGGGAATAAACAGACATGGTCCATGCCCTTGAGGATCTAATGATCCCAATGACCTTCACTAATTTTATTCCCAAAATCAGGACACACTTCTAGAGCTAGTTCTGGTTTCCAAAACCTAGCCCAGGGCAGAGTAGGTCAACTACAGGCTTCATCTGACTAAGTCACAGCCCAACTGTTACAGACCAGCCCTGAGAACAATTCCCTAATCAGATGAAATGCATCAGGGCACCACAAGATGAAACCTGCAAATAAAGGTAATCTCTATTATGCCACCAAACAGTGGCCAATCCAGCCCACCACATCGTCCTGGCTAGAATGGCATGGTGGCCCCTTGGAGACAGAGATTCTACAGCAGCTTTAGTGTAGACAGATGTTCACGTGCCCTTCCGCAAACCACCTACCTCTTCTCTATAACCATGAGCAATTAAAAAGGCCCCAAATCTACTGGAACCTTTCTGAAGTTCACTGGCACACTTAACAGCAAACAGCTGTGATATTTCACCAGCCACACAAGCCACATTTATTATCATGCTGCCTATTTGCAGCTATAATACTTAATGTTAATATATAATATTTCACTATAACATTTGAAAATAGAAATAGGAATGCTGAGCAAGATGAAGCCAGTTTCATTCACCATCTTTAAGTCTGTTAACACTCTTGTCAAGTGACCTCTCTCCATTACGAGGCTCACCAGGCATAGAAAAGGCACTGCAAACAATCATCCTGATTAAGAATTCATATCATGTAAAAATGTAATCAGAATATGTGGAAATTATGTGATCAGATAATCAGTAAAACCTTCAGATGCAGATTAATTTATTGTTCACATTGATGAGTTTCAATCACGTCCATGAATTGCTTTTACAGAGGCTGTGAATTGAAAGGAAGATCCCTCTTCATTACATGAAAACACACTAGGTCTCATTATTTATGTTAAAGCAGGAGATGAAAAGACACCTTCTACTTTTCTCACCATAATCAAAATATAATAATCCTATACTAAGCATGGAGAGCAAATATATAAAGAGAATGTCATCTTGGTAACAGGAGAAGGGACACTATTCCCAATGATCTCCAACAGGTATTTGAAAGAGGCCTAAAGATCTTTGATGTTTCAAACCAGTAGGTATGTGTCAAGGATGAAACAAGGCTCAATTTAAGACCATTTTCTAAGTAGTTTGGTTTAAAATTCAGGAGTAACCATATCTTCTTCTACAGATAATAACTTGTGGATAAAAATTACCCACAGTGCTCTCCACGAAGCAATCTGAAAGAGTCTTCTAGGGTCGAGATGAATAATCTAGGGTTAATAAGTCAGACAATAGTTTTACTTAGATTGGCTGAACTAATATAGGCCTGAATTCATTTCACCATTCCTTTGCTTCCCTTTCCCTAAGATAATTCTGAAAAAAGTGCATCTTTATATTTTAGACAAGTGATTCTCAAGAGTGTAGGAGCTACTATCACTGGTAAACTGCAAGATAATTTTAGGTGGTATACAGATTGAGCCTGGAATAACTCAGAATGCCCCAGTAGGAACCAATCAATATATATCAATCTCTCTCTCTCTCTCTCTCTCTCTCTCTCTCTCTCTCTCTCTCTCATGTATCCTCTCATGTCTGTCCTTCCCTCCCTTCCTCCCTCTCCCTTCACCTCTCTATCCCCCGCAACCCCACCCATCTCTCTCAAGAAAGAGAAGGGTTCATCTACTCAGGATTGAATGACACTATTTGGTTTTCATTTTTTAACTTTTATTGGCTATCTCTATTATTTGTGGCACATGATAATTTTCCATTTAAGGTAGTGATTTAAATACATTTATTTGTGTGGAAAAAGTGGAAAACAATAAATAATAATAGAAGTGGAATACAATCATGGCAAAAAGCATGAGGTGCTATCTGAATGACTGATACCTGGGAAACACTGTAGTGTAGCACTTAAAATAGTCTGGGTTTGAATACTAGCTTCAAACTAATCTGTTGTGTGAGCTTAGGCAATTTACTTAAGATCTCGTGCCTCAATTTCCTTACTTGTAAAATAGCAATAATGATAGTATTTACTTCAAAGGGTTACTGTGAGGATAAAGGGGTTATTACAAGTAAAGCACTGAAATGGTACCTGGCATATGGCAAGAATTCCATATAAATTATTAGTAGTAAAATTAGTAGTATTCTGTACCTCGGTAAATGATATATTCAAACTTGATCCTCTAGCCTGTGAATTACAAGATAAGATGAAGAGACTTCTCATGGGCTCTTATATAGGTTAAAAAAAAAAAAACCTCCTTGTTATTCTTTAAATGAAAAATGCAGCCAATAGAAGAGTGTTTTAAACCCATCCGATCCTCTGGAAGCCAGAAAATCAAGTGCCCTGTCTTGAATTTCATTATAGCTTCCTTTCCTCTCTACTTATAGATCCTAATATTTCAATTACTAAATGCTCAAAGTGAGGCTGCCATTCTTACCCATAAGAAAAAAATGTATTTACAACTGAGCATGTGGTTGCTCCAACATTTTAACATTCTTCCTGATTCATGTAGCATCCCAAGAATTGCTGTGTTCTTAATACTGCTTCAGTAAAAAGAATTTTTGTTTAAATTACATGCAATAACTTCTTAAAATTCTGCTTGAATATTGCTATGGTCTAAATGTTTTTGTCCCCCCAATATTCACAAAATCCTAACCCCCAAACGTTACTAGCTGGTGAGTTTTGGGGGTGGTGCTTAGGTCATGAGGGTAGAGCCCTCATGAATAGAATTAGTGCTCTTATAAAAGGGCCCCTTCTGCCACATGAGGACACAAGGAGATGTCTGCCACCTGGAAGAGGGCCCTCACCTGACCATGCTGGCACCCCGATCTCAGACTTCCAGCCTCCAGAACTGTGAGAAATAAATGTATTGTTTAAAAGCCACCCAGTCTATAGTATTTTGTCATAGCAGTCCCAACAGATTAAGACAAATATAAGAGCAAATGGCATCACTTATTTATATTTTTTTCATATAATTATCTCTGCTTTTGGCTTCCAGGGGAATGCCTCCCTTTGTTCATGTAGTTTAGTGTAACTCCCTCAGGTGAATCATAAAACGTAGTGGAAAAGTCACTCCCTATTAACATCATGTGACTCTTCACCCCATTCCAGTTTAATGGGCATTTTGGACTAAAATGGGGAAGGAAAGAAAACACTGCTCAGTGATACTAGATTAGAGATCCACACAGTTCAGTCAAGCTCTGAGTTTTCTCTCTGTAACTAATACGGCTTCCTGTACAATGAATTTGATTTGTCCCATCTAATCCCACAAATTATAATCTCCATTAGAACCCAGCTAGACTTAAAAAAAA